>NC_138202.1:359761890-359784390 GCF_964194415.1 Vipera berus
TGTTTTCTGAGGTTTTCGCGGGTGTTCGTATGTGGATCTTTGGTTATTCGGGTTTTTCCCCACGTAGAACTAAAGGTGTAGGGGCGACGTTTCGACGGAATCCCATCCGTCATCATCAGGCTGGTGGCTTCTGCTTCCTTCTTCTGGGAGAAGCATGTGGCTGTTTGTTCCTCTTTTTTAAACTGCCAGAGGGGGTGTGTTCTGTGGGTGGAGGTGTGCTCTGATTGGGTGGGGGAGTAAGTGTGTTCTGATTGGGTGGGAGTGTGTTTTGAATGGTGGGTGTGTTCTGATTGGGTGGGGGTGTGTTTTGAGTGGATGGGCTGGTCTCAGCTGCCAGCCTTAGACCTGAGCTGGTGAGTTGTGCTGCTTTTGTTCGGCTTCGTGTTTGTGGTGGTGCCATGTTTTTATAGTGGGTGTCAGTTTGCTTATTGTGTGGTTTGGAGGGGTTTGAAGTGGCTGATGTTGCAGCTGTAGTTAGGTTTCTGTTTTGTGGTTGTGCCTCGTTATCATTGTGGGTTCGGATATATAATTGATTAAAATTAAAATCATAGCGTAATTAAGATAAAAGGTTGGAACAGTCGCGTAGACCTGTCTATTTCTTCCATAAATAATATATATATATATATATATATATATATATATATATATATATATATATATATATATATATATATATATATATATATATATATATATATATATATATATATATATATATATATATATATATATATATATATATATATATATATATATATATATATAAAATTGATTAAAATTAAAATCATAGCGTAATTAAGATAAAAGGTTGGAACAGTCGGGTAGACCTGTCTATTTCTTCCATAAATAAATTGCGTTAATGCCGGCAGACCGTCGAACAGTGAAGAGTTCTTAAGAAGAGACTGGACAGCCGTTTGTCTGAAATGGTCCTGAGGTCTACTGCTTGAGCAGAGGGTTGAACTAGATGACCTCCAAGGTCCCTTCCTTCCTTCCTTCCTTCCTTCCTTTCCCTCCTCCTCCTCCTCCTTGTACGTCAAGGATGGAAACTAACCAAACAGAGAAGCAACCTAGAGAACTAAGGAGAAACTTCTTGACAGATCAATCAGGGAATGTCGACTGGTGGCCCCCAGGGGGAGGTCCTTCTCTGTGGGCGCCCCAGAGCTATGGAATCGGTTACTGGTTGAGCTCCGGACGGCGCCCGACCTTCGCTCCTTCCGTCGCGATCTGAAAACGCATTTGTTTGAACAAGCCGGCTTGGCCTGATGGGGGATGGGTGGGGGTTTTTTATTGTTATTTTAATATTTGTATTCACTGTTTTTAGTTGGGCATATGTTTAATTCCTTTTAACTTTTGTATTTTTGTATTTTTTATATATTTGCCCTGTTCACCGCCCTGAGTCCTCCGGGAGAAGGGCGGTATATAAATAAAATTAATAATAATAATAATAATAATAATAATTAACCAGTGGAACTCCTTGCCTCCAGAAGCTGTGAATGCTCCATCACTGGAAGTCTTTAAGAAGAGACTGGACAGCCATTTGCCTGAAATGGTATAGGGTTTCCTGCCTGAGCAGGGGGTTGGACTAGATGACCTCCAAGGTCCCTTCCACCTCTGCTCTGATTGAGCGCAAGCAAATGTTTCCTTCCCCCCCGCCCCCCCCACCCTCATTGTTTGTGGTATTTTTTTTTTATTAGTGGCGAGAGACGCTGTCCTTCTCGCTGCCAAGAATAAACCGACAATCGTTTTTGCTCCTTTGGGTCGATCTCCCTGGCGAGAAAACAAAATGTTTTGACTGGCAGATTACACGTTTCACGTGAAATAAAAGGGAAATTTGCAGTGTGTGTGTGTGTGTGTGTGTGTAAGGAATAAATAGTCTGTTTTTGTCTGGGTCTGATGAAACAGCTAGATGGATCTTTGGCTCGTGTGCTTTAGGGGGGGTGTCTGTCGTTCTTGTGAAATGGCATCACCTGGGCTCATCTGGCTAGCCATGATTTTGCAATTTCAATCGGAATAGAGCTGGGAGGGACCTTGGAGGTCATCTAGTCCAACCCCCTGCACAAGCAAGAGACCCTAACCCATTTCAGACCAATGGCTGTCCAGCCTCTCCTTAAAAATCTCCAGTGATGAAGCACCCACAACTTCTGGTGGCAAGCTGTTCCATTGGTTAATTGTCCTCATTGTTAGGAAGTTTCTCCTTAATTCCAGGTTGCTTCTCTCTTTGTTCAGTTTCCAACCATTGTTTCTCGTCCTTCCCTCTGGTGCTTTGGAGAATAGGTGGACCCCCTCCTCTTTGTGGCAGCCCCTCAAATACTGGAATGCTGCTATCATGTCTCCCATATTTCTTCTTTTCTTTAGACTAAGGTAAAGGTAAAGGTTCCCCCGCACATGCGTGCTAGTCGTTTCCGACTCTAGGGGCCGGTGCTCATCTCCGTTTCAAAGCCGAAGAGCCAGCGCTTGTCCGAGGACGTCTCCGTGGTCATGTGGCCGGCATGACTAGACGCCAAAGGCGCACGGAGCGCTGTTACCTTCCCACCGGAGTAGTACCTTCCTACTCGCATTTTTACGGGCTTTCGAACTGCTAGGTTGGCAGAAGCTGGGACGAGTAACAGGCGCTCACTCTGCTACGCGGCACTCGGGATTCGACCCGCCAAACTGCCGATCTTCAGATCGACAAGCTCAGCATCCTAACCCACTGAGCCACCGCGTCCCTTTAGACTAGCCAAACCCAAATCCCGCAGCCGTTCTTTGTGTGTTTTGGTCTCCAGGCCTTGGATCATCTCAGTTGCTCTTCTCTGGACTTTTTCCAAACTCTCAACAACTTTTTTTTTGTGATACGGTGACCAAAATTGGCTGCATTATTCCAGGTATGGCCTTACTAAGGCTTTATAAAGCCGCATCGAGACCACGCATTTTGGGTAAACCGCATTGAGCAGGGTTGGTGCAACAGGCTATAAACCAAGATATTGTGGTTTACAGGTAATCCCTGGCTTATAGCCAGCTGTTCAGCAACGGATGGAAGTTACAACAACCTAGATTGAAGAAAGTAACCTGCAGGCCTTCCTCGCAGTTACGACAGGCAGCATCTCCCGACTCAGGTGATCAAAATTCAGGCAGAGGTGGCAACCCCCCACCTCAGTTTCAGAGGCAGCAACCCCCCAGCCTCAATTTCAGCAGGAACAGCCCCCAGCCTCAATTTCACAGGCAGAAACCCACCAGCCTCAATTTCAGAGGGAGGAAACCCCCCACCTCAATTTTAGAGGGAGGAAACCCCCAGCCTCAATTTCACAGGCAGAAACCCCCCAGCCTCAATTTTAGAGGGAGGAAACCCCCAGCCTCATTTTCACGGGCAGAAACCCCCCAGCCTCAATTTTAGAGGGAGGAAACCCCCAGCCTCATTTTCACGGGCAGAAACCCCCCCCAGCCTCAATTTTAGAGGGAGGAAACCCCCAGCCTCAATTTCACAGGCAGAAACCCCCCAGCCTCAATTTTAGAGGGAGGAAACCCCCAGCCTCAATTTCACAGGCAGAAACCCCCCAGCCTCATTTTCACGGGCAGAAACCCCCCAGCCTCAATTTTAGAGGGAGGAAACCCCCAGCCTCATTTTCACGGGCAGAAACCCCCCAGCCTCAATTTTAGAGGGGGGAAACCCCAGCCTCATTTTCACGGGCAGAAACCCCCCAGCCTCAATTTTAGAGGGAGGAAACCCCCAGCCTCAATTTCACAGGCAGAAACCCCCCAGCCTCATTTTCACGGGCAGAAACCCCCCAGCCTCAATTTTAGAGGGAGGAAACCCCCAGCCTCAATTTCACAGGCAGAAACCCCCCAGCCTCATTTTCACGGGCAGAAACCCCCCAGCCTCAATTTTAGAGGGAGGAAACCCCCAGCCTCATTTTCACGGGCAGAAACCCCCCAGCCTCAATTTTAGAGGGAGGAAACCCCAGCCTCATTTTCACGGGCAGAAACCCCCCAGCCTCAATTTTAGAGGGAGGAAACCCCCAGCCTCAATTTCACAGGCAGAAACCCCCCAGCCTCAATTTTAGAGGGAGGAAACCCCCAGCCTCATTTTCACGGGCAGAAACCCCCCAGCCTCAATTTTAGAGGGAGGAAACCCCAGCCTCATTTTCACGGGCAGAAACCCCCCAGCCTCAATTTTAGAGGGAGGAAACCCCAGCCTCAATTTCACAGGCAGAAACCCCCCAGCCTCATTTTCACGGGCAGAAACCCCCCAGCCTCAATTTTAGAGGGAGGAAACCCCCAGCCTCATTTTCACGGGCAGAAACCCCCCAGCCTCAATTTTAGAGGGAGGAAACCCCAGCCTCATTTTCACGGGCAGAAACCCCCCAGCCTCAATTTTAGAGGGAGGAAACCCCCAGCCTCAATTTCACAGGCAGAAACCCCCCAGCCTCATTTTCACGGGCAGAAACCCCCCAGCCTCAATTTTAGAGGGAGGAAACCCCCAGCCTCAATTTCACAGGCAGAAACCCCCCAGCCTCATTTTCACGGGCAGAAACCCCCCAGCCTCAATTTTAGAGGGAGGAAACCCCCAGCCTCATTTTCACGGGCAGAAACCCCCCAGCCTCAATTTTAGAGGGGGGAAACCCCAGCCTCATTTTCACGGGCAGAAACCCCCCAGCCTCAATTTTAGAGGGAGGAAACCCCCAGCCTCAATTTCACAGGCAGAAACCCCCCAGCCTCATTTTCACGGGCAGAAACCCCCCAGCCTCAATTTTAGAGGGAGGAAACCCCCAGCCTCAATTTCACAGGCAGAAACCCCCCAGCCTCATTTTCACGGGCAGAAACCCCCCAGCCTCAATTTTAGAGGGAGGAAACCCCCAGCCTCATTTTCACGGGCAGAAACCCCCCAGCCTCAATTTTAGAGGGAGGAAACCCCACCCTCATTTTCACGGGCAGAAACCCCCCAGCCTCAATTTTAGAGGGAGGAAACCCCCAGCCTCAATTTCACAGGCAGAAACCCCCCAGCCTCATTTTCACGGGCAGAAACCCCCCAGCCTCAATTTTAGAGGGAGGAAACCCCCAGCCTCAATTTCACAGGCAGAAACCCCCCAGCCTCATTTTCACGGGCAGAAACCCCCCAGCCTCAATTTTAGAGGGAGGAAACCCCCAGCCTCATTTTCACGGACAGAAACCCCCCAGCCTCAATTTTAGAGGGAGGAAACCCCAGCCTCATTTTCACGGGCAGAAACCCCCCAGCCTCAATTTTAGAGGGAGGAAACCCCCAGCCTCAATTTCACAGGCAGAAACCCCCCAGCCTCATTTTCACGGGCAGAAACCCCCCAGCCTCAATTTTAGAGGGAGGAAACCCCCAGCCTCAATTTCACAGGCAGAAACCCCCCAGCCTCATTTTCACGGGCAGAAACCCCCCAGCCTCATTTTCACGGGCAGAAACCCCCCAGCCTCAATTTTAGAGGGAGGAAACCCCCAGCCTCAATTTCACAGGCAGAAACCCCCCAGCCTCATTTTCACGGGCAGAAACCCCCCAGCCTCAATTTTAGAGGGAGGAAACCCCCAGCCTCATTTTCACAGGCAGAAACCCCCCAGCCTCAATTTTAGAGGGAGGAAACCCCCAGCCTCATTTTCACGGGCAGAAACCCCCCAGCCTCAATTTCACAGGCAGCCAGTGGCTGCCTACCGTCTGCCAGAGCTCCGGAGCTGGGGACCACCTCAAACGAGGAGGGGGGGGCAGAGCAGGCAAATAGCTCCACATCTGGAATCCAAAAACTCCGGAATGTCCCTCTGGCATTTCCGTGCTCTGCCTTGACCCCCCCTCCCCAAGGACCCCGATGCAGGGGGAAAAAGGAAACCGTTCCTAATTTATGATTCCACTGTGCATCACCAGCCAAGCAAGCCAGCCTCAGCCCCCTCCCCACAGCCCCCTCCTCACAGCCTGGAACGCATCAAGGAAGATGGGGGGGGGGAGAAGTCTGGCAGAGCCTCCCCAGCCCAGCAACCTGGCCGTCTCCTTTGATGTGACAGATTGCAAGAAACAGATCCAGCTTGGCACAACCCCCCCCCCTTTGGGGAACTGGATCCCCTCCCCGGCTACTCTTCAAAAGAATGTCGGCCTTTGGTTGGGGGCTTAATGAGGGGGGGGAGGCTTCTGCCCATTTTAGGCTAATTAAACTAGGACTGAAGGCTTGGGAGCACAGCCTGTCTTATTTCAATCTCTCAGGGGCTGCCCCAAAGAAGAGGGAGTCAAGCTCTTCTCCAAAGCACCTGAAGGCAGGACAAGAAGCAACGGATGGAAACTCATCCAGGAGAGAAGCAACCTGGAACTAAGGAGAAACTTCCTGACAGTCAGAACAATTAACCAGTGGAACAACCTGCCTCCAGAAGCGGTGAATGCTCCAACACTGGAAGTTTTTAAGAAGAGACTGGACAGCCATTTGTCTGAAATGGTATAGGGTTTCCTGCCTGAGCAGGGGGTTGGACTAGACCTCCAAGGTCCCTTCCATGATCATCATCATCATCAATAATAATAACAACAACAACAACCTGCCTCCTCTGTTATTCTGTTAAGGCTAAAGTATATGAAGAACGGTTGCTGGAATTGGGTATGTCTAGCTGCCAAAAAAGCCAACACAGTGCTAGGCTGCATTAACAGAGGAATAGAATCAAGATCGCGTGAAGTACTAATACCACTTTACAAGGCCTTGGTAAGGCCACACCTGGAATACGGCATCCAGTTTTGGTCACCACGATGTAAAAAAGCTGTCGAGACTCTAGAAAGGGTACAGAGAAGAGCAACAAAGAGGATCAGGGGACTGGAGGCTAAAACATATAAGGAACGGTTGCTGGAATTGGGTATGTCTAGTTTAATGAAGAGAAGGACCAGGGATGACATGATAGCCGTGTTCCAATATCTCAAGGGCTGCCCCAAAGAAGAGGCAGTCAAGCTATTCTCCAAAGCACCGGAAGGCAGGACAAGAAGCAACGGATGGAAACTAACCAAGGAGAGAAGCAACCTGGAACTAAGGAGAAACTTCCTGACAGTGAGAACAATTAACCAGTGGAACAACCTGCCTCCAGAAGCTGTGACTGCTCCGACACTGGAAGTTTTTAAGAAGAGACTGGACAGCCATTTGCCTGAAATGGTATAAGGTTTCCTGCCTGAGCACGGGGTTGGACTAGATGACCTCCAAGGTCCCTTCCAACTTCTTCTTCTTCTTCTTCTTCTTCTTCTTATTATTATTATTATTATTATTATTATTATTATTATTATTATTATTATTATTATTATTATTATGTAGTTTAATGAAAAGAAGGGCTAGGGCTGATATGACAACAATCGTCCGATATTGCAGGGGCTGTCAGAAGGAAGAGGGGGGTCCACCTGCCTATTTTCCAGAGCACCTGAAGGCAGGACAAAAATTAATGGGTGATGACCAATCAAGCAGAGGAACAACGCAGAACCAAGGAGAAACTTCCTAACGGGTGAGAGCAATTATCCAGTTTGAACGGCTCGCCTTCGGAAGTTGTGGGTCTCTCGCCATGGGAGGTGACTGGACACCCACCTGCCTGAAAGGCGACAGTGATTCCCGCCTGAGCAGGGGGTTGGACTAGAAGACCTCCAAGGTCCCTTCCAACTCTTGTTCTTCTGTTCCTCATTTTCCTTGACGGTCACGTGAATGTCTGCAAGGCACCACCGGCAGGGTTGGCTGCAGGGCGCGGCCATCGTTCGACACCCCTCTTATTTCTAAATTAACTTTGGAGGGTGGGAAAGTGGTCAAAGGGGGCTCCATTTATGCCAGCATAGACAGGACTGACCACATACCAGGAGTTGCCTCGACTCTCCACTACGTGCCCAGGGATGAGGTGGTGGGAAAATTTTACAGGTGACACCCCCCCTCAAGGGATTCTGGGAAGATTTCTGGTGGGGAAAAACTGCAAAGAATGCACAGGAAGGGTCTCTCTCTCTCTCTCTCTCTCTTTCTCGATGAAGCTTGCAGCTTTTTATCCCTTGGGTTTTTCAAAAATGTAAAGTTTTCCCCAGGATTAAAAAGCAGAGTTTGCAAACTGCTTGGTTCATTTTTTTCTGTCTGTTGCTGCCCCCTGGTGGTCACGGTGGGGTAAATTGGTAGAGTACAAGGTAGACCTTGACTTAGGACCACAGTTGAGCAGGAAAATTTATGTCGCTAAGCGGGACATTTGTTAAGGTTTTTTTTTTTGCCACATTTGACGGCCTCCCTTGCCACACCTGTCAGGCGGGACGCTGCCACTGTTAAGATGTTACTATGGTCGTTAAGTAGATCGGGCTCCACCCCCCTTGACTTTGCTCGTCAGAAGGTCGCAAAAGGGGATCCCGGACGCTGCGACCGTCGTAAATACGAGTCAGTTGCCGAGCTTCCGAATGTAAATCACGTGGCCATACCATTTCAGACAAGTGACTGTCCGGTCTCTTCTTAAATTAAATTAATTAAATTAAATTAATTTAATTAATTAAATTCTTAAAAAACCTCCAGCGGTGGAACCCCTATGATTTCTAGTGGCAAGCTGTTCCGCTGGTTAATTGTCCTCACTGTCAGGAAGTTTCTCCTGAATTCCAGGTTGCTTCTCTCCTTGATCAGTTTCCAAACATCGTTTCTTCTCCTGCCCTCTGGTGCTTTGGAGAATAATTTGACCCCCTCTTCTTTGGGGCAGCCCCTCAGATACTGGCACACTGCTATCATGTCTCCCCGATTTCTTCTTTTCTTTAGACTAGCCAAACCCAAGTCCCGCAGCCAGTCTTCATATGGTTTAGTCTCCAGGCTAAATAAATCAATCAATCTTGTGGCCGTGAGTTCCACAAGCCAACGATGCAGAAAAGGATGCTTTCTTTCATCCGTTCTTCATTTCCTTCCAGCCTGCTTGACTGGGGAAATCCCAGTTCTGGTGCTTTGAGAAACCGGGGGGGGGGGGGGAATAACCTCTCCCCAACCTCCTTGGGTCCACCCCCCCTAATCAGAGTCCCCCCCCACCCTGTCAACAAAAGTGCATATAGTCAAGGCTATGGTCTTCCCAGTTGCAATGTATGGCAGTGAAAGTTGGACCATAAGAAAGGCTGAGCACCAAAGAATCGAGGCCTTTGAACTACGGTGCTGGAGAAGACTCCTGCGAGTCCCTTGGACTGCAAGGCGATCAAACCGGTCAGTCCTAGAGGAGATCAACCCTGACTGCTCTTTAGAAGGCCAGATCCTGAAGCTAAAACTCAAATACTTTGGCCACCTAACGAGAAGGAAGGACTCACTGGAGAAGAGCCTAATGCTGGGAAAGATCGAGGGCAAGAGAAGAAGGGGACGACAGAGAATGAGGTGGCTGGATGGAGTCACTGAAGCAGGAGGCGTGAGCTTAAATGGACTCCAGAAGATGGTAGAGGACAGGAAGGCCTGGAGGAACGTTGTCCATGGGGTCGCGATGGGCCGGACACGACTTCGCAACTAACAACAACAACACTCTTTTCTTAACAAAAGAGTCCCAGATGTCCACCCTTTTTCCTCTTCCTCCCCAGGAATATGGCTGTGCTCCTTGCAAATCGTGTGGGTGTTCTTAGAAAGCACGGCTGCGGACTTTTGTTGAGTCAAGAGGGCTGTGCTTCCGAAGAGGCACCTCAGGCGTTTAAGCAGCTAGTCCTCAACGTGCAACTGTTTGTTCAGTGAAGTTACAAGGGCAGTGGGGAAAAAAAGAAAGAAAGATTTATGGCTGTCCTTCACACTTAACGACCTCCCGGGGTCACGTGATCCAAATTCGGATAATTTAGCAACCGACTCATAGTTACGACGGGTGCAGTGTCCTGGGGTCACGCGCTCGCCTTTGCCGGCAAGCCAAGTCAGTGGGGAAGCCGGAGTCACCTAACAACTGTTTTTACTAATTTAATCACTGCAGTGTTTCGCTTAACGACTCTGGCAGGAAAGGTCGTAAAAGGGGGCAAAACTCAGTCAACCACTTCTCGCTTTGCAACAGAAATCTGGGGCTCAGTTGAGGTCATAAGTTGAGGATGACCTGAAACAGAATAATCACAGGCACGGGGGGGGGGAACCCAAAAAATAAAGCAATAGGAGCAACTTCTGATTTCCTGCCGGCTTCCCCAATGACATTCCTTGAAATAAGCTGGCGGGGAGCATTGTGTCAGTAGCTGACTTCGGCAGCACAGAAGCAGCCGTAACTGCCAATTGCTAAGCACATTGGTTTGTGCTTAAATTGTAAGCTGCCCTGAGTCTTCGGAGAAGGGTGGGATATAAATGGGATTAAAAAAAAAAATTGAACCCCACGGAAGTCACGGGTCCAGGATTTTGGTTGCCTTTGGTAAGTTAGCCTGTTTGAAGTCCACTAATTCAAAAAATGGTTGCTGTGTGATGCACCGTTTTACCCAGTAACAGGTTACAAACAAACAGATACAAGAGTTTTAGGAGTAATATAGTTAAACCCCTATAAGAGATAAGATAACCTTTGTTGTCATTTTTCACTGTGAGCACGCTGACCTACATTAGAACAGAACAGAACAGAACAGAACAGAATAGAAGAATATAGAATACTGTAGAATACAAAATATAGAATACAGAATAGAATAGAATAGAATAGAATAGAATAGAATAGAACAGAACAGAACAGAATAATAGAATAATGAGAATAATGGAATAGAATAGAATAGAATAGAATAAAGAATAGAATAGAATAGAATAGAATAGAATAGAATAGAATAGAATAGAATAGAATAGAATAGAATAGAATAGAATAGAATAGAATAGAATAGAATAGAATAGAATAGAATAGAATAGAATAGAATACAGTAGAATAGAATAGAATAGAAAATATGGAATGGAATGGAATGGAATGGAATAGAATAGAAAATATGGAATAGAATAGAATAGAATAGAGAAGAGAAGAGAAGAGAAGAGAAGAGAAGAGAAGAGAAGAGAAGCTGGAAGGGACCTTAGAGGTCTTCTAGTCCAGCCCCCTGCTCAAGCAGGAGAACCTATACCATTCATTAAAAATGAAATTCTGTTGCCTGCTCTCAAAAGAAAGTATATATCTACCCAATCACAAACGTAACAGACTATACTCGTGCTACACACACACACACACACACACACACACACACACACACACACACAGCCACTGTCCATTCTGAATACGTAGCGGAAGGAGAAAGCTTCAGAGTTAAAAAGGTTAACGCTGTACGGAGCAAAGCATTTTTTGTTCCATTTTAAGGAAGATTTGCATGCACCCATCTTCCCCCAATGCCTACTCAGAAGTAACCAAAGGCATAGATGAAACAAAACAGGTCTTCTGTATGACTTCTCAGAAGTCAAACTCTCTCTTTGTGCACAAGGGAGTATATCTAAGAGTGCAACCCTTTTGCTGAGAAGTGAAACAACACCCTTGCCACACAACAACGTCAACGCAACTTGCGTTCACTTCCTTCTTCATTTTTTTTTTCTGGGAGAAAAACCAGACCATTTGCAAGACCAACGTATACTCAGAGATTTTGAGGAAGAAAGCCAGGTTGGTTTACAGGAGCAAAAAGTTAGAAAGGCCCTTTTTTTCCCAATTCACACATTTTAGGAAAGTTGTCAAACTTCAGCTTTGTAAAGTTGAAAAATGGGCTACCGGACTTCCTCTTGATTTATTTATTTATGTATTTTACAAAACCATCAGGAACTCATGTTCGAGGAGAATAAGGTGAACAAAATGCAAAAACCAATAATATCGAAATAAAATTTGAATTCTACATCAGTCTAAGGCTAAGCCAATGTTTCTCAACATCAACCACTGGAAGACGGGTGGACTTCAACTCCCAGAATTCCCCAGCTGACCATGCGGGCTGTAGAATTCTGGGAATTGAAGTCCACACATCTTAAAGTGACTGAAATTGAGAAATGTGTAGATCCCGGATGCAGAGGACAAAAAAAACTGCAGCTTGATGGCAATTGGCTAAGCTGACGCTATTACAGTTCAATGTGATGGTGTTGCACTCTTGTGCCTAATTTGTCTCCTAAGTGAAGACCTCCATCTTTCTAAATTTTGTTTTCCCTTCCTAGCCCTTGCTCCAGAAGTCGCCCTTGATAGCAATAGCCATAGCACTTAGACTTATATACAGCTTCATAAAGACCCCCTAAGCAGTTTAGAGATTCAGCCTATTTGCCCCCAACATTCTGGAAGGAATAGAATAGAATAGAATAGAATAGAATAGAATAGAATAGAATAGAATAGAATAGAATAGAATAGAATAGAATAGAATAGAATAGAATAGAATAGAATAGAATAGAATAGAATAATAATATAATAGAATAGAATAATAGAATAGAATAATAATAGAATAGAATAGAATAGAATAGAATAATAATAGAATAGAATAGAATAGAATAGAATAGAATAGAATAGAATAGAATAGAATAGAATAGAATAGAATAATAATAGAATAGAATAGAATAGAATTTAAATGGAATAGAATAGAATTTAAATGGAATAGAATAGAAATTAAACGGAATAGAATAGAATAAGAATAGAATAAGAATAGAATAGAATAGAATAGAATAGAATAGAATAGAATAGAATAGAATAGAATAGAATAGAATAGAATAGAATAGAATAGAATAGAATAGAATAGAATAGAATTTAAATGGAATAGAATAGAAATTAAATGGAATAGAATAGAATAGAATAGAATAGAATAGAATAGAATAGAATAGAATAGAATAGAATAGAATAGAATAGAATAGAATAGAATAGGAGCTGGAAGGCAACTTGGAGGTCTTCTAGTCCAGCCCCCTGCTGAAGACCTGCTGCAACAGGCGTTAAGTGTGAAAAAGGTCATAAGACACTTTTTTCTGTGCCATTGTGACTTTCAACGGGTTACTAAACAAATGGCTTGTAATTCGAGGATTCCCTGCATGTGTAGGTTCGAATCAGACTGCCGAGACAGAAGTAACTCAAATATGACTGGTTTTCTGAGGATTTTCCAATCTTTGCTGCAAGACTTTGAGAGCGTGACTATTCCTGGAAATGTATGAGTTATTAGGGATGTGAATCACTCAAGCCCAGGAATTTAAGCACCGGCTAATAAGGAGCATCCTGTCTGCTTCAAGGGGGTGAGAAAATGAATAATTATAACTTCAAGTACTTTGGAATAATAAACTAGGCAGCTAGTCCTCAGCACACGACTGTAATGAAGCCTACCCCTTATAGTTCCATGTTGTGATGGTTATAAAATCGATCCACCTTATTTTATTGGCTTTTAGTTTTGCAGCAGTCGTTAAACGGATGTGGGCACCGTAAAAATGAACGCTGCAGCCGTTAAGCGAACACTGAGGTCATTAAGCAATCACTAAGGGTGTAGTTTGGCCGAAAACCATGAAGTAAATGCCGGTCTTCAGCAAACCGTCATTAACTGGGTCACGTGACCGCAGGACGTTACAAAAAGGCCTTAATGGCAGCCATGTTGCCAAGTGCCCAAAGTTTGGTCATGTGACCAGGGAGTGGGCCGATCCATCAGAAATTTCCAACATGGGTGGGTGGGGAATTCTGGGAGTTGAAGTCCACACATGATAGAACAATTAACCAGTGGAACAACCTGCTTCCAGAAGTGGTGAATGCTCCAATGCTGGAAGTTTTTAAGAAGAGACTGGCCAGCCATTGGTCTGAAATGGTATAGGGTTTCCTGCCTGAGCAGGGGGTTGGACTAGATGACCTCCAAGGTCCCTTCCAACTTATTATTATTATTATTATTATTATTATTATTATTATTATTATTATTATTATCATCATCATCATCATCATCATCATCATCATCATCATCATCATCATCATCTCTTAATTTGCTGAGATTGAGAAACACGGATTTAAGCCTGATGAAGCTTGTTCCTCTCTCCGCTTTTAAAAGAATCAATAAAAAGACTTGCTAGCTTTTACATTCACAAGAATGATTCCCAGCGAGTTGAACTGGAAAAGTTTTAACATGAATTATCCAAGAAGCGGCTTCAGTTCTTTCACAGGTAAATTTCCCTAGGGCAAGCTCTTTTTAGCAAGAGTCCCACTCTTTGCACCGAACGTTCAGCAGTAGCTCTTTTTCCCCCCCCAAACTTTTTATCCCTACCGGCGGGTTTTTTGATCCAGGAATGACAAATGCTAACCAGACTAGATTTCCTTGGAGAGTAGAGTAGAGTATAGCGTAGGAATAGAATAGAATAGAATAGAATAGAATAGAATAGAATAGAATAGAATAGAATAGAATAGAATAGAATAGAATAGAATAGAATAGAATAGAATAGAATAGAATAGAATAGAAAATATGGAATGGAATGGAATGGAATGGAATAGAATAGAATAGAATAGAATAGAATAGAATAGAATAGAATAGAATAGAATAGAATAGAATAGAATAGAATAGAATAGAATAGAATAGAATAGAATAGAATAGAAAATATGGAATGGAATGGAATGGAATGGAATAGAATAGAATAGAATAGAATAGAATAGAATAGAAAATATGGAATGGAATGGAATAGAATAGAATAGAATAGAATAGAATAGAATAGAATAGAATAGAAAATATGGAATGGAATGGAATGGAATGGAATAGAATAGAATAGAATAGAATAGAATAGAATAGAATAGAATAGAATAGAATAGAATAGAATAGAATAGAATAATGAATAGAATAGAATAGAAAACAATAGAAATTATTTTATAATATATTCCTCCTCCCTCCTCCTCCTCCTCCTCTTTACACCCCCCCTCCCTTCTAGCCCTGATGAGGTTATCTAGTTGGGTCATAAAAGGTCTGCAAGAAAACCACCGTCAGAGAGCATCAAGCATGGCACAATTTTCCTCCTCCTCCTCCTCCTCCTCCCACTTCATTCCCTTCTAGAACTGGTGATGTTACCTAGCTGGGTAATGAAACATCTGCAAGGAAACCACCAAGCTCAGAGAGCACCAAGGGCCCCACAGTCCATTTCCTCCTCCTCCTCCTCCTCCTCCTCCTCCTCCTCCTCCTCCTCCTCCTCCTCTTCCTCCTCCTCCCCCCCTCCCCGCTTCTAGCACTGTGGATGCTATCTACTTGAGACATGAAACGTCTGCAAGAGAACCACCAAACTCGGCGGAGATCCATGGGCCCTCTGAGCCCAGCCCAGGATCCAGAGACCCCTTTTCCGGGCTTTCCTTACCTGTGCTGGGCCTCAGGCGACCCTCAGCCAGCTCCGAGATGGCCCCCGCGGTGATGGTCTTCTTCAGCCTGCAGCCTCCGGAGGTGGTGACAACGCCCGGCTTGGACAACATGTCTTCGCTGCTCGCTCTCTTCAGCTGCAAGAGGCAGTGGGGGGGGGAAGATTAGAGGCCTTGCAGGACCAGGGTGGTCCCGGTGGGTTATACTGGCCGTGGCTTCTTTTGCTGCCTAGTCCAAGGATGGCAGACACTGTCCCCACCCCTACACACACACACACACACACACACACACACCACTGGGACAAGTGTGCTGGCCAACAACTTCCCAAAAGAGGTGGAAGCGATTTCAAGAGAGGAGGAGGAGGAGGAGGAGGAGGAGGAGGAGGAAAGGAAGGAAGGAAGGAAGGAAGGAAGGAAGGAAGGAAGGAAGGAAGGAAGGAAGGAAGGAAGGAAGGAAATGGGAGGGACGGAGGGAGGGAGGAAGGGCAATGGATGGAAACTCATCAAGGAGAGAAGCAACCTGGAACTAGGAAGGAAGGAAGGAAGGAAGGAAGGAAGGAAGGAAGGAAGGAAGGAAGGAAGGAAGGAAGGAAGGAAGGAAGGAAGGAAGGAAATGGGAGGGAGGGAGGGAGGGAGGAAGGGCAATGGATGGAAACTCATCAAGGAGAGAAGCAACCTGGAACTAAGGAGGAAGGAAGGAAGGAAGGAAGGAAGGAAGGAAGGAAGGAAGGAAGGAAGGAAGGAAGGAAGGAAATGGGAGGGAGGGAGGGAGGGAGGAAGGGCAATGGATGGAAACTCATCAAGGAGAGAAGCAACCTGGAACTAAGGAGGAAGGAAGGAAGGAAGGAAGGAAGGAAGGAAGGAAGGAAGGAAGGAAGGAAGGAAGGAAGGAAGGAAGGAAATGGGAGGGAGGGAGGGAGGGAGGAAGGGCAATGGATGGAAACTCATCAAGGAGAGAAGCAACCTGGAACTAAGAAGGAAGGAAGGAAGGAAGGAAGGAAGGAAGGAAGGAAGGAAGGAAGGAAGGGAAAGACGATGGAGAGGAAGAGAAGGATGAAAAATGGAGAAGAGGAAAAGAAAAAAGGAGGAGGTGGAGGGAGGGAGGGAAGGAAGGAAGGAAAAAAAGGGAGAAGAGGAAGAGTAGGAATAAAAACGGAGAAGAAAGAAGGAGGAAGAGGGGAGGGGGAGGAGGAAAAGAGGGAGGAAGGAAGAATAAGGGAAGGAAGGAAGGAAGGAAAAGACGGTGAAGAGGAAGAGAAGGATGAAAAATGGAGAAGAGGAAAAGAAAAAAAAGGTGGAGGGAAGGAAGGAAGGAAGGAAAAAAGAGGAATAAAAACGGAGAAGAAAGAAGGAGGAAGAGGGGAGGGGGAGGAGGAAAAGAGGGAGGAAGGAAGAATAAGGGAAGGAAGGAAGGAAGGAAAGGAAAGAGGGAGAAGAGGAAGAAAGAGGAGGAAGAAACATGGAGAAGAAAGAAGGAGGAGGAGGAGGAGGAGGAATCTAGTCTCATCTCTGATCATCCCACGTTGCAAATATTAGGCAGCTGCATCCATGGGAATGGGACCGTTTTTCCGAACCATCCTATGTCCCAGGTAAGTCCTCGAACTTACAACAGTTCACTTAGCGACCGTTCGAAGTTACAACGGCGCTGAACAAAAAGGGACTCACGGCCGTTTTTCACACTTGCGACAGTTGTAGCAAGGTGTCTGTGTGTGTGTGTGTGTGTGTGTGGCGATCCAAATTCAGACGCTTGGCGACTGACTCGTACTTATGACGGCTGCACTGTCCCGGGGTCACCTGGGATCGTCTCGTGCGACGCATAAAGTCCACGGGGAAGCCGGATCCACTTAACGACCGCGTGACTAACTTAACCACTGCAGCGATTCGCTTAACGACAAGAGGCAAGAAGGGTGGTAAAATGGGGCGAAACTGACTTGACAACCGTCCCGTTTAGCCACGGATAATTTTGGGCTCCATTGGGGTGGTAAGTCGAAGGACACCCCCCCCCCCCGGACACCTTCTTGCGCCCAACGGCCCCATGCTGAGATATTTTTTTTTGCCTTTTCCCTTTTGAAACCCCCACCCTCTCCCGTCGCCCCCACCCCAACCTTGCTGAGCCTTGAATCGAATGCCAGCGAGGTGGAGGACTTTGAGGGTCTCATCCCTCCCGTGGCAGCAGGCAGCGGTTTTCCTCCTCGTTCGGTTCCGTGGCTTCCCGGTTTGGCCACCGCGCCCCACGGCCTGGCCGCCCCCTTCATTCTGCGGCGGGAAGAAGCCTCGGCCTGCGAAAGAGAGACGTGGGGGTGGGAAAAGAGGGGGGAAGGGGCCGTTAATGGGTTTGGACACCTCTAGGATCAGGGTGTCTCAGCCTGGGGGGACTTGAAGAGGGGTGGACTTCCACTCCCAGAATGCCCCAGCCAGCCTGCTTTAAGAGGGGTGGGCTTCCACTCCCAGAATGCCCCAGCCAGCCTGCTTTAAGAGGGGTGGGCTTCCACTCCCAGAATGCCCCAGCCAGCCTGCTTTAAGAGGGGTGGGCTTCCACTCCCAGAATCCCCCAGCCGGAATGCTTTAAGAGGAGTGGGCTTCCACTCCCAGAATCCCCCAGCCGGAATGCTTTAAGAGGAGTGGGCTTCCACTCCCAGAATCCCCCAGCCGGAATGCTTTAAGAGGAGTGGGCTTCCACTCCCAGAATCCCCCAGCCGGAATGCTTTAAGAGGAGTGGGCTTCCACTCCCAGAATCCCCCAGCCGGAATGCTTTAAGAGGAGTGGGCTTCCACTCCCAGAATCCCCCAGCCGGAATGCTTTAAGAGGGGTGGGCTTCCACTCCCAGAATCCCCCAGCCAGCCTGCTTCAAGATGGGAAGGCTTCCACTCCCAGAATGCAGGTAGTCCGCAACTTGCAAGCATTCGTTTAGTGACCGTTCAGAGTTGCAACGGAATTGAAAAGTTCCAGGTTGGATCTCCCTCTGATGAGCTTCTACGCATTGCCCTCCCTCCCTCTCTGCCTTCCTTTCCTTTCTTCCTTCCTTCCTCCATTTTCTTCCTCTCTCCCTCCCTCCCTCCTTCATTTTCCCTCCCTCCCACCTTTCTTTCCTTCCTTCCTTCCCTCCCTCCCTCCCTTCCTTCTTTCGTCATAGAATCCTAGGGCTGGAAGGGACCTTGGAGGTCATCTATTCCAACCCCCTGCTCAGGCAGGAAACCCTAGAGTCTCTAGGCCTAGGCCAGAGGTAGGCAACCTTGGCTCTTTTATGACTGGTGGACTTCAACTCCCAGAATTCCTGAGCCAGCATGGCTCAGCTTGGAAACCTCTCCCTTTCCCCTCAGCATTGCTGGCTCAGGAATTCTGGGAGTTGAAGTCCACAAGTCATAAAGTGGCCTAGGCCTAGGCCAGAGGTAGGCCACCTTGGCTCTTTTATGACTGGTGGACTTCAACTCCCAGAATTCCTGAGCCAGCATGGCTCAGTATGAAAACCTCTCCCTTTCCCCTCAGCATGGCTGGCTCAGGAATTCTGGGAGTTGAAGTCCACGAGTCATAAAAGAGCCAAGGTTGCCTACCCCTGGCCTAGACCATTTCAATCAATCAATCAAGGAGAGAAGCAACCTGGAACTAAGGAGAAATTTTCTGACAGTTAGAACAATTAACCGGTGGAACAACCTGCCTCCAGAAGCTGTGAATGCTCCAACACTGGAAGTTTTTAAGAAGAGACTGGACAGCCATTTTTCTGAAATGGTTACAGGGTTTCCTGCCTGAGCAGGGGGCTGGACTAGATGACCTCCAAGGTCCCTTCCAACATATTATTATTATCATTATTATTATTATTATTATTATTATTATTATTATTATTATTATTATTATTATTATTATTCAGAATAGAGCTGGAAGGGACCTTGGGAGTTGAAGTCCATGAGTCATAAAATTTAATTTTAATTTAATTTTAATTTAATTTATTAATATTTCTATACCGCCCTTCTCCCGAAGGACTCAGGGCGGTGTACAGGGCAAGAGTAAAATACAAAATTACAAAAGTTAAAAGTAATTAAATATATGCCCGTTAAAAGAACAATTAATACATAATAAATAACCCCAATAAAATAATAATAACCCCCCCAATCCCCCCTCAGGCCAGGCCGGCTTGTTCGAACAAGTATGTTTTTAGGTCGTGGTGGAAGGAGCGAAGGTCGGGCGCCGTCCGGAGCTCAACCGGTAACTGGTTCCATAGCTCCGGGGCGCCCACAGAGAAGGCTCTCCCCCTGGGGGCCACAAATCGACATTCTCTGACCGGTGGCACCCTGAGGAGGCCCTCTCTGTGGGAACGCACAGGGCGGAGGGAAGTTGATGCCGGCAGCAGGCGTTCCCTAAGGTACTCCGGCCCCATGCCATGTAGGGCTTTAAACACCATTACTAGTACCTTGAATCTCACCCGGAAGACAACTGGCAACCAATGCAGCTCACGGAGCAGAGGTGTAACGTGGGAGCATCGGGAGACTCCCAACACAACTCTCGCGGCTGCATTCTGTACCAGTTGGAGCCTCCGGGTGGTCCTCAAGGGAAGCCCCATGTAGAGAGCGTTGCAGTAGTCCAGACGAGAGGTCACGAGCGCATGAGTGACCGTGCATAAATCATCCCGGCTTAGATAGGGCCGCAACTGGCGCACCAGGCGAACCTGGGCGAAAGCCCCCCTAGTCACAGCCACCATGTGATCTTCCAAGGTGAGCCGTGAATCTAGGAGGACTCCCAAGTTGCGAGCCCTATCTACGGGGGGTAATAATTCACCCCCCATAGAGAGAGATGGAATATCCGAATAGACCCGGGATGAAGGTATGCAAAGCCACTCGGTCTTGTCGGGGTTGAGTTGAAGTCTGTTCCTCCCCATCCAGACCCGAACCGCCTCCAGGCAACGGGACATCACGTTGAGGGCATCACTGGGGTGGTTTGGGGTCGAAAGGAAAAGCTGGGTATCATCAGCATACTGATGATACCCAACTCCAAAACCACGAATGATCTCACCCAGCGGTTTCATGTAGATGTTGAACAGGAGAGGCGAGAGGACCGACCCCTGAGGAACTCCACAAACGAGAGACCTCGCGGTCGACCTCTGCCCTCCTGCCAACACCGACTGCGAACGTCCCTGGAGATAGGAGGAGAACCACTGAAGGACCGTGCCTCCCACTCCCAATCCCCTGAGACGCCGCAGTAAGATACCATGGTCGATGGTATCAAAAGCCGCAGAGAGGTCTAATAGGACCAGGACAGAGGAATATCCCCTATCCCGGGCCCTCCAGAGATCATTCACCAGCGCGACCAATGCCGTCTCCGTGCTGTGCCCGGGCCTGAAACCCGATTGGTACGGGTCCAGATAATCCGCTTCATCCAGGACCAGAGGGAGCTGATGCGCCACCACACTCTCGACAACCTTCGCAAGAAAGCGAAGGTTGGAGACTGGACGAAAGTTGTTCAATACAGCTGGGTCCAAGGCAGGCTTCTTGAGGAGAGGCCTCACCACCGCCTCTTTCAAGACGGCGGGGAAGCTACCCTCACTCAAAGAAGCAGATATAACTGCTTGGAACCAGCTGCGTGTCCTCTCCCGGGCCGCATAAACCAGCCAGGAAGGGCACGGGTCCAACACTGGAAGAGCCGAGTTTGCCTACCCCCGGCCTAGACCACTTCAGACAAATGGCTGTCCAATCTCTTCTTGAAAAAATCCAGTGTTGGAGAACACGAAACCTCTGGAGAAGGTCTGGGTGCTTTTATTTATTTATATTTCATTTACTCAGTGTCTACGGCCATCTATTTCTGCCAAGTGCGTAGGATAAGAGAATCACAGGTTTTTATTTATATGCTTCCTTTACTCAATTCCTTACAACACGAGCCAGTAGCCAAGCACCCGCGGGGGTTGTGTGAAAAGCAGTCATAAATCACTTTGTTCAGTGGCCTTGTAGCTTTGAACAGTCGCTAAATGAACCGTCGTAAGTTGAAGACGGCCGGCCTGCATAGCCTCCTCCCCAAAACGTCTTAAGCAGATCCATGAGGTATTGCTGAGTGAGAAGGCTGCGCTACTGCGCCAGGCTCAACTCGCACACTTCCGATCTTGCAAACCACAATAAAGACAGCTGCAGCCGTTCCTCACACGCCACCTGTGAATTTCCAAGCGTGCAAACAACGTGCAAACCACCTTTATTTTTGCACGCCGGGAAGGAGTTAAGGCTGCCTGTCTCTCCAGGATTCTTCTCCCTCTTCAGCGCCGAACTTCCTGATGTGGCTTTAATGCCAGAAGCCAAAAATGTCTTGGGAAGGCAGCTGGATAAGCGGTGGAGAACTATGAGACTTACACACACACACACACACACACACACACACACACAAACACACACACACTCATAGACACACATGGAAGACAGACACATAGCCTTTTCTAAAAGCCTTGGCAGCACGTGGGTAGCAGACACGTCACCAGGAACTGCTAAGATTTTTCCGTCAGTTAGAGGAGATCCAGCCCAGAAGGAGAAGCTAAACCAGTCTTTCTCAAGGTTAGCAACCTGAAGATGGGTGGACTTCAACTCCCAGAATCCCCCAGCCGGCCTGCTTTAAGAGGGGTGGGCTTCCACTCCCAGCATCAAGCTCCCTTCGTCCAGTGCGCTCCCACAGGGAGGGTCTTCTCAGGGTGCCGCCGGTTAAAGATTGCCGGCGGGTAACACCCAGGGGTAGGGCCTTCTCAGTGGGGGCGCCTGCCCTGTGGAACCAGCTGCCTGCGGAGCTGAGGACTGCCCCCGACCTCCGTTCATTCCGCCGGGACCTGAAGACCTGGCTCTTCGAGCTCTCTGGCCCAGGCTGAGAATTTTAATTTTAATTTTAACTGGGTTTTTTATTTTCTCTCAGGGTTTCATTTAATCTTTTTTAATTGGTTTTAACTTTTGTATTGATTTTCTTTTACATGCCCTGTAAACCGCCCTGAGTCCTTCGGGAAAGGGCGGTATATAAATCGGTAGATAGATAGATAGATAGATAGATAGATAGATAGATAGATAGATAGATAGATAGATAGATAGATAGATAGATAAGTTAGATAGATAGATAGCCTTTATTGTCATTTTTTACTTCGGGCACACTGGCACACATTAAAAATGAAATTCTGTTAAATAACTGATTCTCAGTTGCAGGCAGTCCTTGACTTACAACAGCTCATTTAGTGACCGTTCAAAGTTACAATAGCACAGAAAAAAGTGACTTAGGACCGTTTTTCATACTTCCGACCGTTGCAGCATTCCCAGGGTCAGGTGATCAAAACTCAGACAGGCTTGGCAACTGACTCATATTTATAACGGCCACAGCATCCCACAGGGGTCACGT
>NC_138202.1:359786890-359831367 GCF_964194415.1 Vipera berus
CTCTCTCTCTCCTCTCTCTCTCTCCTTCTCTTTCTCTCTCTCACACACACACCTCTCTGCTTTTCTCTCTCTCTCTCTCTCTCTCTCTCTCTCTCTCTCTCTCTCTCTCCTCTCCTCTCTGCTTCTCTCTCTCTCCTCTCTCTCTCTCTCCTTCTTTTTCTCTCTCCTTCTCTCTTTTTCTCTCTCCTTCTCTCTCTCACACACACACCTCTCTGCTTTTCTCTCTCTCTCTCTCTCCTCTTTGCTTCTCTCTCTCTCCTTCTCTCTCTGCTTCTCACTCACTCTCTCCTTCTCTCTCTCTCTTTCTTTCTGCTTCTCTCTCACTCACTCTCTCTCTCCTTCTCTCTTTCTCTCTCTCTGTCTTCCCTCCCTCTTTTTTTGGCATCTGGTGCACAGAGGGTTGCGCCAAGTTGCCCATTGGAAGGCTGTTCGCCAATCAGGGTGTTCCCCAGGAGCAGAATTTGGGGGGAGGGGAGAGCGCAGACAAGAAAGGAGGATTCCCTCCCCCCCAATCTTTTATTATAAGAAAGGTTGCATTGGCCAGGGGAAGCACCCCTTCCATTTGTGGATGGCTGGGGGGGGGGCGAAACCCATCTGAGATATTGGAAATCAAAGGGATTGAGAGGGCCAGATGGGTCTTCAATCAATCAATCAATCAGTCAGTCAAAACAGAGCTGAAAAGGACCATGGAGGTCTTCTAGTCTGGTCCAGCCCCCTGCTCAGGCAGGAGACCCTATACCATTTCGGGACAAGTAGCTGTCCAATCTTTTCTTAAAAACCTGCAGTGATGGAGCACTCACAGCTTCTGGTGGCAAGCTGTTCCCCTGGTTAATTCTCCTCGCTGTTAGGAAGTGTCTCTTTAGTTCTAGGTTGCTTCTCTCCTGGATTAGTTTCCATCCGTTGCTTCTTCTCCTGCCATCTGGTGCTTTGGAGAATAGGTGGACCCCCCTCTTCTTTGCGGCAGCCCCTCAAATACTGGAAGACTGCTATAGCATTATTTAGGGACTATAGTGTTATAACCCCTAAAGATACTGCTCTAGTATATTATATAAAAGGTAAAGGTTCCCCCGCACATGCGTGCTAGTCGTTTCCAACTCTCGGGGCCGGTGCTCATCTCCGTTTCAAAGCCGAAGAGCCAGCGCTTGTCCGAGGACGTCTCCGTGGTCATGTGGCCGGCATGACTAGACGCCAAAGGCGCACGGAACGCTGTTACCTTCCCACTGTAGTGGTCCCTATTTTTCTACTTGCACTTTTATGTGCTTTCGAACTGCTAGGTTGGCAGAAGCTGGGACGAGTAACAGGCGCTCACTCTGTTACGCGGCGCTCGGGATTCGACCTGCCAAAGAGCCGACCTTCTGATCGACAAGCTCAGCGTCCCAACCCACTGAGCCACCGCGTCCCTTTTATTATATATATATATTATTATATATTATGTATATATTATATATGTATATATATTATATAGTATATAGTAAATTAAGCTTAGTATTCTTAAAGGGTGATAGTATTATAACCCCTTAAAATACTGCTCTAGTATATTTATTTATTTATTTATTTATTTATTTATTTATTTATTTATTTATTTATTTATTTATTTGATTTCTATACCGCCCTTCTCCCCAAGGGCTCAGGGCGGTGAACAGTGACATAAATATCAAAATGCACAAATACAGAAATTGAAAACAAATTAAACCCTTAATGCCCAAATGTAGAAGATAAGTTAAAACAGTAATTAAAACAAAACCCGTCAGATCAGACCGGATTGCTCAAACAGATAGGTTTTTAGATCGCGTCGGAAGGAGCGAAGGTCGGGAGCCATCCGGAGCTCAACCGGTAAACGGTTCCATAGGTCAGGCGCGCTCACAGAGAACGCCCTCCGCCTGGGAGCCACCAGACGGCATTACATGGTAAATAGTAAATTCAGCCATAGTTTTCTTAAAGGGTTATAGTATTATAACCCCTAAAAATACTGCTCTAGTATTGAGGACCCAGATTGTTGGGGGCAATTAAGCTGACTTTGTAATAATGCCGCTTGGGGTGTGTGAAAGCCCTAATAAGCAGGCATATACATAGAATGAAGGCTACTGCTAAGCTTGTAAAGCCGCCCTGAGTCTTTGGAGAAGGGCGGGATATAAATGGAATTAAAATAAATAAATATATATATATATATATATATATATATATATATATATAGTAAATGGTAAATTCAACTATAGTTTTCTTAAAGAGGGATAGTATTATAAACCCTAAAGATACTGCTATTGTACCGGTATATTGTATAGCATATAAGAAATACTTTAGGGGTTCTGCTCCCGAAAGATATGGAAGGGGATCAGGGTGGGGGTGGGGTCAGGGGTCAGATCCATAGATTTGGATCTGACCTGAGCAGAGAGCTGATAGTTCTCACTGTATCCAGCCACAAATGCTGGTTATCTGCAGTTTAGCGTTAGAGATGAATTGAAAGCTTGACTGCGCGTTCAGAGGGATGCAGGACAGGGCAACTTAGCCCTGAATTGAACTGAATGAATTTGAATTTGAATACTTTATCTGGCCAAGAGTGATCAGACACACACAAAAAAACACTCTTGAATTATGTGTCACGAACACAACTGGGCCCCAAATTTCCATTGCTAAGCAAGACTGTCGATAAGTGAGTCACACTTCATTTTGCGACCATTTTGCCAAGGGGGTTAAGCGAATCACTACGGTTGTTAAGTAAAGCATGCAGTCGTTGTGCGAAGCTGGCTACCCCCCCTCCCCATTTACTTTGCTGATCAGATGCTTCCAAGGAAAGTCGCAAGTGACAGTGCCAGGAGCCCACAGGATATTGCAGTGCCGTTGTAACTTTGAACCATCATTACATGAATGGATGTAAGTTGAGGACGATGTGTATTTTCAACATTTTACTCAGCGCACACTCAGTTTTGGGCTAAAAGCAACAAGGTGGTTTAGATATTCTGGAAATGCTAAAAGATTGGAAGTCATTAAAAAGAAACAGCTATTCTATGCTACAGGTGGTCCTCGAATTCTGACCTTAATTGGGAACAGACTTCCATTATGGTCATGAAGTGAGTCACCACATGACCGTGCCTGTTTTTATGATCTTCCCTTTGTCCTAGGGATGGAGTGTTAAAACTTTTATTAGTCTGAGGAACTGATAAGAAAGTAACCTCGTACAGGTGATCCTCGACTTAACGACCACGAATAGAATAGAATAGAATAGAATAGAATAGAATAGAATAGGGAATAGACTAGACTAGACTAAATAGAATAGAATAGAATAGAATAGAATAGAATAGAATAGAATAGAATAGAATAGAATAGAATAGAATAGAATAGAATAGAATAGAATAGAATGTTGTTAGTTGCGAAGTCGTGTCCAACCCATCGCGACCCCATGGACAACGTTCCTCCAGGCCTTCCTGTCCTCTACCATCTTCTGGAGTCCATTTAAGCTCACGCCTCCTGCTTCAGTAACTCCATCCAGCCACCTCCTTCTCTGATAGAATAGAATAGAAATAAGTAATGGAATAGAATAGGAAGTAGAAATATAGAATAGAATAGAATAGAATAGAATAGAATAGAATAGAATAGAATAGAATAGAATAGAATAGAATAGAATAGAATAGAATAGAATAGAATAGAATAGAATAGAATAGAATAGAATAGAATAGAATAGAATAGAATACCATCTCAGATGGGTGATTGCCCAGTCTCTTCTTAAAAACCTCCAGTGATGGAGCACCCACGATTTCTGAAGGCTATCTGTCTATATCTGTCTGTCTGTGTCTGCCTGCCTGCCAGCCTGCCTGCCTGCCAGCCTATCTATCTATCTATCTATCTATCTATCTATCTATCTATCTATCTATCTATCTATCTATCTATCATAGAGCTGGAAGGGACCATGGAGGTCTTCTAGTCCATCCCCCCGCTCCAGCAGGAGAACTTAGACCATGTAAGACAAGTGATTGTCCAGTCTCTTCTTAAAAGCCTCCAGTGATGGAGCACTCACAACTTCTGGTGGCAAGCTGTTCCACTAGGTCAGGGGTCAGCAACCTGAAACAGTGCAAGAGCCACTCGGAAACAGTTGCCTCACAAAAGGAAAAACTGGGAGCCGCAAAAAATGTGTGCACATGCACGTACATGCGTGCATGTGCAGAACAGGGTTTGACTGAAGAGTGGAGCCAAGGCGAGATATGCATCTACCCTGCATATTTGGATTGATTGGTTGAACTTTTTTTAGTCCCACATTTTATTTTTTTTGGACTGCACATGGCAGAGGACTGGGAGCCGCAAGAGACGGCTGAAAGAGCCGCATGCGGCTCTGGAGCCGCGGGTTGCAGACCTGTGCACTAGGTAATTGTCCTCACTGCTAGGAAGTTTCTTCTCAATTCCAGGTTGCTTCTCTCCTTGATACATTTCCATCCATTGCTTCTGGTTCTGCCTTCTGGTGGTCTGGAGAATAAGCTGACCCCTCCCCTCTTCTTTGTGGCAGCCCCTCAAATATTGGAGCCCAAACTTTCTGTTGCTAAGCGAGACAGCTGTGAAGTGAGATTTGCTCCACTATACAACCTTTCTTGCCACAGTCCTTAAGTGGATCACTGCAGTTCTTATGTTAGTCACACAGTCATTAAGCAAATCCTGCTTCCCCCCTTGACTTTGCTTGCCGGAAGGTCGCAAAAGGGATCACGGCGACACCGCCGGGACACTGCCACCGTCATAAATACAAGTCAGTTGCCAAGCGTCTCTAAATTGTGATGGTGTGACCCTGAGGATGCTGCAACGGTCGTTAAGTGTGGAAAATTCGCACAAGTCACGTTTCTCAGTGCCGTCGAAAGTTCAAACGGTCTCTAAATGATCTGCCCTAAGTCGAGGACTTGCAACTGTCATCGATACGAGTCAGTCGCCAAGCGTCTCTAAATTTTCATTGTTTGAGTGCGAGGATGCTGCGACGGTCGTAGGTGTGGGAAATTTGCCTAAGTCACATCCTTCAGTGCCGTTGAAACTTTGAACTAAATGAGCTGTTGTAAGTCGAGGACTGCCGGCGTTCCCAATCCTGCTGGGCATCATATCAGAATAATAATAATAATAATAATGATGATGATGATGATGAAGAAGTTGGAAGGGACTTTGGAGGTCTTCTAGTCCAGCTCCCTGTTCAAACAGGAGGACGTATACTGTCTCAGACAAATGACTGTCCAGTCTCTTCTTAAAAATGCCCAGTGTTGGAGCATTCACAGCTTCTGGAGGCAGGTTGTTAGTAATAATAATAATAATAATAATAATAATAATAATAATAATAATAATAATAATAATAATAATAATAATTTGGAAGGGACCTTGGAGGTCATCTAGTCCATCCCCCTGCTCAGGCAGGAAACCCTATACCATTTCAGACAAATGGCTGTTCAGTCTCTTCTTAAAAACTTCCAGTGTTGGAGCATTCACCACTTCTGGAGGCAGGTTGTTAATAATAATGATAATAATAATAATAATAATAATAATAATAATAATAATAATAATAATAATAATAATAATAATAATAATAATAATAATGGTGATGATGTTGGAAGGGACCTTGGAGGTCATCTAGTCCATCCCCCTACTCAGGCAGGAAACCGTAAACCATTTCAGGCAAATGTCTGTCCAGTCTCTTCTTAAAAACTTCCAGTGTTGGAGCATTCACAGCTTCTGGAGGCAAGGAGTTCCACTGGTTAATTGTTCTAACTGTCAGGAAGTTTCTCCTTAGTTCCAGGTTGCTTCTCTCCTGGATTAGTTTCCATCCGTTGCTTCTTTTCCTGCCTTCAGGCGCTTTGGAGAATAGCTTGACTCCCTCTTCTTTGGGGCAGCCCCTGAGATACTGGAAGACTGATATCATGTCCCCCCTCGTCCTTCTCTTCATTAAACTAGACAGACCCAATTCCAGCAACCGTTCCTTATATGTTTTAGCCTCCAGTCCCCTGATCATCTTTGTTGCTCTTCTTTGCATTCTTTTTAGAGTCTCAAACATCTTTTTTTACATCGTGGTGACCAAAACTGGAGATGCTCCTCAAGAGACCACACCCCAAAAAGAAAACCTCACAGGGCAGATGTTTTTCTGCAAAGAGAGGCTGTGTTTTTTCCTTCTCCCTCCAATTACAAAGTTGGCTTTTCTCCTTCCTCAAAAATATTCATTCTGGGAAGAGAGTCTGACCTCAAAGGGCAGAGCCTGCAATTTAAGGAGGTGGATGTTTGGAAAGGGCCGGGATGATCCCTGTCTGCGGTCAACGGAGCGCACACCACCCAAAACCAAGAATGGCAGATGAGTCGGACAGCCCCCCCCCCGCGCTTCCCCCCCCCAAATTATTATTTTTTTGCACCCTAGATCAGATCCTCGTACAAAACAGATGTTGAGATTCTGGAAACACTGCAGAGGTGATCAGGGGCCTGCAGGAAATTGGATAAGTCCGCTTTAATGAAAAGAAGAAGGAAAAACCCAAACCTGAAGGCAGGAAAAAAAGCAACGGATGGAAACTCATCAGGGAGAGAAGCAACCTGGAATTAAGGAGGAATTTCCTGACAGTGAGGACAATTAACCAGTGGAACTCCTTGCCTCCAGAAGCTGTGAATGCTCCAACACTGGAAGTTTTTAAGAAGAGACTGGCCAGCCATTTGTCTGAAATGGTATAGGGTTTCCTGCCTGAGCAGGGGGTTGGACTAGATGACCTCCAAGGTCCCTTCCAACTTTATTATCACTGTTGTTGTTGTTTGTTGTTATTATTATTATTATTTATCATTAAGTGCGTTTTGCCCCATTTCATGACCTTTCCTGCCACAATTGTTAAGAGAATTGCTGCACTTGTTCAGTTAGTGACACCAGTAAGTGAATCCGGCTTGACTTTGCTTGTCCGAAGGTGGCCAAAGGGGATCACGTGACCCCTCCTGGGATGCTACGACCGTCATAAACATGATTCAGTGGCCAAGCGTCTGAATTTTGATCACGTAACCCTAGGGATGCGGCTACGAGTTGTCAGTGTGGAACATGGTCATCGGTCACTTTTTTCACTGTCAACGGTCACGAAATGAAGTGTTGCACATTTTTTTGGGGGGGGAGGGAAAATTCTCCAGCAGCTGCTTGCCAAGAAGGGAACAAGTTGCCCCAGTAGGGGAATTTCAAGGCTGGCTTCAAAAAGCTGAAAGCAAAGCCTTTTAAACTGTGGGAGGTCCCCTGGAGGTCATCTAGATCAACCCCACTCCCTCCTGGGCCTACAGTGCAGGGCACACGGTGCCATCCTATGCAGACAGGCGTCCTGCCTCTATTCCATTCCATTCCATTCCATTCCATATTCTATTCTATTCTATTCTATTCTATTCTATTCTATTCTATTCTATTCTATTCTATTCTATTCTATTCTATTCTATTCTATTCTATTCTATTCTATTCTATTCTATTCCTTTCCATTCTGTATTCTATTCTATTCTATTCTATTCTATTCTATTCTATTCTATTCTATTCTATTCTATTCTATTCCTTTCCATTCTGTATTCTATTCTATTCTATTCTATTCTATTCTATTCTATTCTATTCTATTCTATTCTATTCTATTCTATTCTATTCTATTCTATTCTATTCTATTCTATTCTATTCTATTCCTTTCCATTCTGTATTCTATTCTATTCTATTCTATTCTATTCTATTCTATTCTATTCTATTCTATTCTATTCTATTCTATTCTATTCTATTCTATTCTATTCTATTCTATTCTATTCTAATTCCAGGCCAGTGTGCTCAGAGTGAAAAATGATAATAAAGTTTAAAGTGTGAAAAACAGAAGTCACTTTTTTCATTGTAACTTTGAACGGTCACTAAACAAATGCTTGTAAGTCAGGGAATACCTGTATATCTAGTCTAACAAAGAGAAGGACGAGAGGGGACATGATGGCTGCCCCAAAGAGGAGGAGGAGGAGGAGGAGGAGGAGGAGGAAGAGGAGGAGGAGGAGGACTGTGGGGTCCTTGGTGCTCTCTGGGCTGGGTGGTTTTGTTGCAGACCTTTCACGACCCACCTAGGTAACATCATCAGTGCTAGAAGGAGCGGAGGTGGCCTTTCGTTCCTATGGAGATAGCTTGCTTGGAGAAAGCCAGCCCCCTTCTCTTCTAGCACTGACGAGGTAACCTAGTTGGACCATGAAACCTGTGCAAGGAAAACAAGCCAGCTCCGAGAGGACCCCACAATTAACCCAATGCGTAGAGTTGGGCTCCCGTCAACCATGTTTCTAAGCTTCGCCCTTCCGACTGCACACTGCTTAAGAACGCCAAAGGAGAAGTGAGGGTTTGGCAAACAAGTGGGGGATTTTATTTATTTTTTAAAAAGGAGAAGCTCTCAAGAAGGAAAATAAGAGCTGGAACGCATCTCTCTCTCTAAAGCAAGTTCCTCTTTCCGGGCCACTTCGTCTTTCCACTGAGTTTCCATCCAAAGAGAAAGAAAAAAGAGAGGTTTGGTTTTTTTTTTAAAAAAAAATGTTTTTGCAATCCGACTGTTGCCTCCCAACTTGCCTTCCTTGGCCTAGGTCTAGGACAAGAGTAGGCAACCTTGGCTCTTTTATGACTGGTGGACTTCAACTCCCAGAATTCCTCAGCCAGCATGGGGGAACTATGCCCCCCTTCATGACTCGTGGACTTCAACTCCCAGAATTCCTGAGCCAGAATGGGGGAACTATGGCCCCTTCATGACTGGTGGACTTCAACTCCCAGAATTCCTGAGACAGCATGGGGGAACTATGGCCCCCTCATGACTCGTGGACTTCAACTCCCAGAATTCCTGAGCCAGCATGGGGGAACTATGCCCCCCTTCATGACTGGTGGACTTCAACTCCCAGAATTCCTCAGCCAGCATGGGGGAACTTTGGTGCCCTTCGTGACTCGTGGACTTCAACTCCCAGAATTCCTGAGTCAGCATGGGGGAACTATGCCCCCCTTCATGACTTGCGGACTTCAACTCCCAGAATTCCTCAGCCAGCATGGGGGAACTTTGGCCCCTTCATGACTGGTGGACTTCAACTCCCAGAATTCCTCAGTCAGCATGGGGGAACTATGGCCCCCTCATGACTCGTGGACTTCAACTCCCAGAATTCCTGAGCCAGCATGGCTCAGCTTGGAAACCTCCCCCTTTCCCCTCAGCATGGCTGGCTCAGGAATTCTGGGAGTTGAAGTCCACCAGTCATAAAAGAGCCAAGGTTGCCTACCCCTCCCCTAGGAGAGCAAAAACGTCAAAAAGCTCCTTTTCCAACGAACGAAATGTCATCAGATGTAATAAAGTGGCTGGACTAACCTCTGATTTTAAGCTATATTTTATTCACCCCGACTTATGACCACGACGGAGCCCAAAATTTCCGCTGCTGAGGTGAGATGTTGGTCAAGTGAGTTTTGCCCCATTTTACAACCTTTTTTGCCTCTGTTGTTAAGTGAATCACAGCCGCTGCTAAGTGAGTAGCAGCGTTGCTAAGTGAATCCGGCTTCCCCCACTGATTTTGTCAGAAGGTCGCAAAAGGGGATTCGCCTGACCCCAGGGACACTGCAACCGTCGTAAATAGGAGTCAATTGCCAAACGTTCAAATTTTGATCTCCACAGGGATGCTGCGACGGTCGTGTGATAAAACTCTCGCAAGTCCCTTTTTTCAGTGCTGTTGTAACTCTGAACGGTCACTAAATGAACTGTTGTAAGTCAAGGACTACATGTTTTAACGACACCGAAGAAGTGAGTTATGATGGGTCCTCGCAGCTCCGGAATCAGATGATCATAATTCAGTCTCTTGGCAACTGGGATCTATTTATGATGGTTGCAGGATCCTGGGATCACGTGATTCCCTTTTGTGACCTTCCTGGCCAGCTGGCTTCCGACAAGTAAAGTCAATGGGATTGCCAAGATATTGATTTAACAGCTAACCAGCTTATGTAATGTAAGATGTAATGATGGGAATGACTCAGCAGGGTTTGTGTCTCTTTAAGAGCCAGCAGGGTCTGTGTCTCTTTAAGAACAGGCAGGGTCTGTGCCTCTTTAAGAGCCAGCATGGTCTGTGTCTCTTTAAGAGCCAGCAGGGTCTGTGCCTCTTTAAGAGCCAGCAGGGTCTGTGTCTCTTTAAGAGCCAGCAGGGTCTGTGTCTCTTTAAGAGCCAGCAGGGTCTGTGTCTCTTTAAGAGCCAGCAGGGTCTGTGTCTCTTTAAGAACAGGCAGGGTCTGTGCCTCTTTAAGAGCCAGCAGGGTCTGTGTCTCTTTAAGAGCCTTAGTATAGGGAAGCCTCTGATGATGTGTTTTCTCTTTTCCATTTCCTGCTGTATTAGCACATGTATGTATATTGTTCCTGGTGTACGATATTGTAGATAGTGTAAGATAAACCACCATTTACGATAGACCACTGTTTACTGTGTTTACTCCTGGGCTATCTCACGCAATAAGATTGTGCACGCTCTGACAGGGATAATGCAGATCCCCTTAACAACTGTGGCAAGCAGGGGGTGAGATTGGGTGCAACTCAGTTACCAAGCATCTCGCTTAGAAATTCTGGTGCCAATTGGGGTCCTTACGTCCAGGACTGTATTTTGAAACAAGGATCCAGTTTGGCAAACCTCAGCAGTCTAGGCATCTAAAAGGGACCGAGTTTAAAAACAGCGCAGCTCTACTGTCTTACTTTCCCTATAACTCCCAATGCTTGTTGGCTTGCTTGCTTCCTCCTCTGCCTCTTCCCTTTCCTCCCCTCCCTGCCTCCTCTCCTTCCTTCCTTCTTTCCTCCCTCCTTTCCTCCTTCCTTCCTTCCCTCCTCCTCTCCTTCCTTCCCTCCTCTCTTTCCTTCCTTCCTTCCTTCCCCCTTCCTCTTCCTTCCTTTCTTCCTCCCTCCCTCTCCCTTTCCCCTTCCTTCCTTCCTCCTACCTTCCCTCCCTTCCCCCTCCTTATCTCCTCCTTTCCTTCTCTTCCTCCTTCTTTCCTTCCCTCCCTCCTTCCTTCCTTCCTCCCTTCCCCCATCTCCTCCCTTCCTTCACTCCCTCCTCCCCTTCCTTTGCTCCTCTTCCTTCCTTCCTTTCCTCCCTCCCTCTCCCTTTCCCCTTCCTTCCTTCCTCCTTCCTTCCCTCCCTTCCCCCTCATCTCCTCCTTTCCTTCCCTCCCTCCCTCCTTCCTTCCCTCCTCCTCCTCTCCTTCCTCCCTTCCCCCTCCTTACCTCCTTCTTTCCTTCCCTCCTTTCTTCCTTCCTCCCTTCCCCCTCCTTATCTCCTTCTTTCCTTCCCTCCTTCCTTCCTTCCTTCCCTGCTGTAAAGACACTCCACCCCACTCAGCCACCCCACCCTGGCCAGTGGGAACCAGAACGAATGCTGGTGGAGACACGTATCCATCATCAGAGAGATGGCGGCTGGGGCGGGGGGGGGCTGGCGTGTCCCCTTTCCTTCGAGATTAATGGCAGGGACTTGAATAACAATAACAAAAAGAAAGCCACAAAGGGAATCTTGGTCCGGAGACAGACGGGATGGTAATTATGGTGCGCTTCAGTGAAGATTGCACTCTTCTTCCTGTTGTATCTCCAAAGAAGCCAGCCCACATTCCTAGGGCTGAATCCTGGCCTGACCCGTCTCTCCCCAAGACTTCTGCCCGCGGACGTCTCCCTTGTGTGGCATCCGACACTTTGCTTCCCCCAGCCTCCCTTTCAACCTTTTGATCTTTCTGAACCTATAAGGAAACCACGGATATCCTCCAGAGGCATTACGGAAAGTCCTCGGCTTACGAGACTTAAAAAAAAAGCGACTTAGGACCCTTTTTCAGACTTACGAACGTGGAGGCATCCCTGTGGCCATCCCTTTGGCGACCTTCGGCCCAGCCAAATCAGTGGGGAAGCCGGATTCGCTTAAGAACTGCTTGACTAAAGTTAGCAAACCGTGGCGACCCAACTTAACAACGGTGGCAAGAGAGGTGGTGGTACAAACGAGGCAAAATTCACTTCACAGACGCCTCGCTTGGAAAACGGAAATCGGGGGCTTGGCCGCGCTCGTAAGTCGAGGACTATCCTTACGAGGCAGTTCCCAAGCCTCTGAATTTTGATCGCATGGCCACCGGGATGCTGCGACGGCCGTAACTGTGAAAAAGGGTTGTCGCTCGCTTTTTTTGCGGGGTGTGTGTGTGTGTGTGTGTGTGTGCCATCGTAACTTTGAAAGGTCACCAAACGATCTGTTGTCAATAGAGGACCCCCTGCAATTAAATAAAAGGACCCTTTGTCTTCCAGGGACTTTGGGAATAAGCAGCGGAGAGCAAAAGATCTTTCCCGGGCTGTTTAACGACAGGAGCAGAAACTCAGCCACTTGTAAATGACAAAGTAGGAAAAGGCACATCTTGCCCTCAGGAGTCAGAAGGCAATTTAATTCTACATTTTGCTTTTAAAAGAAATCCGAATGGGAAGTGCCTGGCTGTATTCTGCGGCAGAGCATCCGAAGAGGAGGAGGAGGAGGAGGAGGAAGAGGAGGAGGAGGAGGAGGAGGAGGAGGAGGAGGAGGAGGAGGGCTTCACCTCGAATCACCTACCAGCTAGATGTAATGGAGGGTTGGGGATGGCAGGTTATTTTTAAAAATAATTGTCTGAACTGCTGACTGTTTTATGCAAGTCGCTGTCGTGCTGGATCAAGCCACGCTAGAGCTATCAATCCGAGAGAAGGCGGGGAGATATGAGAGAGAGGGAGGGAGGGAGGGAGGAACGGAGGGAGGAAGAACATTGTATTTTAAATCTGGAAATAAATAAAAATTCATATCAAGAGAAGAAAGAGAGAGAGAAGGAGAGAGAGAGAGAGAGAGGGAGGGAGGGAGGGAGGGAGGGAGGGAGGGAGGAAGGAAGGAAGGAAGGAAGGAAGGAAGGAAGGAAGGAAGGAAGGAAGAAAGGAAGGAAGGGAGGAAGGAAGGAAGGGAAGGGAGGAAGGAAGGAAGGAAGGAAGGAAGAAAAAGCACGGAAGAAAGAGGAAGAAAGCAAACTAGAAAGAACGAGAAAGCTAGAAAGAGAAAGCTAGAAAGAAAGAAAAACAGAAAGAAAGAAAGAAAGAGGAAGAAAGCAAGCTAGAAAGAGAAAAAGCTAGAAAGCGAGAAAGAAAGAAAAAGAAAGAAAGAAAGAAAGAAAGAAAGAAAGAAAGAAAGAAAGAAAGAAAGAAAGAAAGAGAAAGCAAACAAGCAAAAAAGAAAGTTGTATTTTAAATTTGGAAATAAATACAAATTCATATCAGAAAGAAAGAGAGAAAGATTGTACTTTAATCTTAGAAATAAATAAAAATTCATAGAGAAAGGAAGGAAGGAAGGAAGGAAGGAAGGAAGGAAGGAAGGAAGGAAGGAAGGAAGGAAGGAAGGAGGCAGGGAGGGAGAATTAGATTTGCAAGGTGGACTTTCAGAGGAGAAAGCTCTGTTCCATCAGGATTTGGGCTTGTATGCCCAAGAACTCCCGGTGTCTCCTGCCGCCTTGTGGGAATGGTTTTCCTCCCTTAAATATCCCGTCCCCATGGTGACTGCAAGAAGAAAGAGGCTCCTTGCTGATAGATGCCTACCGACTTCCAGATTGTGGGTCCAGTTGCCAAGAAAGAGAGAATCTGTGTTTAGTTATGGTTAAAGTATTTGTTCCCTAGCCCCCCAAATCCTTGCCTGGCCTTTTCTCGCTTACTGTATCTTTCTGCATGTTCTGGTGAGACAGGACATAAAGTGAAGGGAGGACATAAAAGTGAGGCATAAAGAAAAACGTGTGTATTAGTTAGGAAAGAACAAGGCAATGGAAAATGCCAAACCAACGAGTCCATCTCTCTCTCACACCTATTTAGTCAAGCATAGAGCTGTGATACATCTAACCACATATGTCTCGCTTGTAGCTAAACCACAAATGGAAAGCAGGAAACTTAAGACGCTTAGCAAGACAACTGTGACCTGTGCCAGAGACAAGGTTGCACGCCTGGTGCGCCAGTTACGGCCCTATCTAGACCGTGATGCCTTGCGTACAGTCACTCATGCGCTCGTGACCTCTCGGTTAGACTACTGCAACGCCCTCTACATGGGGCTGCCCTCGAGGACCACTCGGAGGCTCCAACTGGTGCAGAATGCAGCCGCGCGAGTTGTGTTGGGAGTCTCCCGATACTCCCATATTACACCTCTGCTCCGTGAGCTGCATTGGCTTCCGGTTGCCTTCCGGGTGAGATTCAAGGTACTGGTTATGACCTACAAAGCCCTACATGGCATGGGTCCGGAGTACCTTAGGGAGCACCTGCGACCAGCATCAACTTCCCTCCGCCCAGTGCGTTCCCACAGAGAGGGCCTCCTCAGGGTGCCGCCGTTCGGAGAATGCCGTCTGGTGGCTCCCAGAGGGAGGGCGTTCTCAGTGGGTGCACCTGACCTGTGGAACCGTTTACCGGTTGAGCTCCGGATGGCTCCCGACCTTCGCTCCTTCCGACGCGACCTAAAAACCTATCTGTTTGAACAATCCAGCCTGGTCTGATGGGTTTTGTTTTAATTATTGTTTTAATGTAATTTATCTTCTGCATTTGGGCACTAGGGTTTAATTTGTTTTCAATTTCTGTATTTGGGCATTTTGATATTTATGTCCCTGTTCACCGCCCTGAGTCCTTCGGGAGAAGGGCGGTATACAAATCAAATCAAATCAAATAAATAAATAAAATAAATATTTAGCTATAATTTAGCATCGCAAAGCGGGGCTAGGGATGAGCTAGAAGGGGGCTTAGAACCCATGTAACCAATCAGAGCTCATAAGTTACATTTCCATGTTTTACTGCTTGTGGAGACTATATACGTACTTGCTTTTCCATGAAAAGGTGTTCAGACATGGACATTGCTTTTTGCTCTGAACCTTTTGCGCAAAATAAAACAAACTTCTTTTGATTCCGGGGGTCTGAGTCTCTTGATTCTGCAACACTGGCTTCTCTGCTCATAGCTGTTCTGCTTACTGGGCTATCACCCTTCTCAATATTCTAGTCCTCAATATCCTCTCCATTAACTGCCTGCCATCTCTCCCCCGTCAGCAAGTTCTCCAGGCAGCATCCGGCTGGCCGGGCGTGACCCTGGAAAGCCAGCTGGGTTAGGCTAGGTTGGGGAAGTGGACGGGAGACCACTTGGTAATGTAACCGAGTGCTGTAAAGTGGGCTACAAATACAATTATCGTCGTCGTTGTAAGACACTGGGAGACCTTGTGGTAGTCAGGCAGAGGGACAGACTGCAGACAGGAGTGCCTCCAACACTGCCTGATCTTGAAGGGTGGCAGGGCTCAACCTGATTAGGAGTTAGGTGGAAGACCAACAGGGAAAACCCCGGAGACAAAATGGAGGGCTAGAAGCATCCTTCCATACTTGTCATTCTAGAGAGAATTCTGAGTTTGTGGCGGTCCTGGGTGCTCTCTGAGCTTGGGGGTTTTCTTGCAGATGTTTCATGACCTAACTAGATAACATTATCAGTGTAAGAAGGGAGTGAGGTTTGCAAGGAGGAGGAGGAGGAGGAGGAGGAGGAGGAGGAAGAGGAGGACGACTGTGGGGTCCTTGGTGCTCTCTGAGCTGGGTGGTTTTCTTGCAGACCTTTCATGACCCAACTAGGGAACATCATCAGTGCTAGAAGGGGGGGGGAGTTTCCTCTCTCTTTATATACCTTGAATGCTTGCTAAATAAATGGTCATAAATTGAGGGCTCCCCGTTCAAGGTGAGGCCGAAAAAATTGTAATGTATTGGGCTTGCTTGTTAACACCACGTGGTAACGGCTGGTAGGTTGCAAGAGCAGGGAGCTAGCTAACGGCTCCCAGCATTTCAGACAACCCGTCTCCAGCGCTGCTATTGGCTGCCCCTAGGTGGCAATAGGTTGCTTCAAACCTATTGGCCGCCGCCTAGGGGCCAGGGTATAAATTGCTGCATCTGCAGCCCTGTTCTCTAGTTCAGATCCTGCAAGCAATAAGCCGTGATCTTTGCTGAACTCACTCGCCTCGTCTTCCTTCCTGCGCCACGAACCCCAGTACGCAACAAAAATGTTCCCCCTTCTCTGCTCGGTTCTGTCCTGCAAAGATTTGTGTGTTTTGTTGTCTGCCCTTCAACATTTTGCCCTTGCAAAAACTGTCACACTTTTGCGTTCCCTGGACAATGGGGACGGAGTTTCCAAAGCCCAGAGCTTCAGCCTGGGAGAAGGAAGAAGCTGAGAGCTCAGCTTTCGTTCTGCTTTAGGTTGAGACCTCCCCCCACAAAAGTAACAGATCCAAAGGCTCTTTTGGATCCAGCTGTTTTGCTCCTGGGAAGTGTATCGTCTGGCCTTCCTTCCTTCCTTCCTTCCTTCCTTCCTCCCTTTTTTTCCTTCCTTCCTCCCTCCTTCCCTCTTTTTCTCCTCCCTCCCTCCCTCCCTCCCTCCCTCCCTTTTTTCCTTCCTTCCTTCCTTCCTTCCTTCCTTCCTTCCTTCCTTCCTTCCTTCCTTCCTTCCTTCCTTCCTTCCTTCCCTTCCCTTCCCTTCCCTTCCCCTTAATTAAATTTACACCATGGTAGTGCCAACCTATCAATTCGAAAGCACGTAAAAATGCAAGTACAAAAATAGATAACAGCGTTCCGTGCGCCTTTGGCGTGTAGTAATGCCGGCCACATAACCACGGAGACGTCCTCGGACAAGCGCTGGCTCTTCGGCTTTGAAATGGAGATGAGCACCGGCCCCTAGAGTTGGAAACGACTAGCACGCGTGTGCGGGGGAACCTTTACCTTCACACAACACTATTAAGATTGTTAGCTTCCACATGGGAAGTCCAGGCTCTCTTTGTTAGTTAGGGTTAAGGTTTCAGTGAATTAAATCCAGAAAGTGAGTAATCATGTGAATGTAGGCCCTCTGATCTATTACCGATTAGTTAGTAACCTAGGAACAATATTTCCAACTGATATACTTTATTAATGTGTAGTAGGCAATCAGAATACAATAATCCAAGATTGTTATTTTACTTTTTCCAGCTAGGTGTCAGCCTCTAGCTAATCTTGGCTATTTTTTTGCTGATTAACATAATTTGGATCTGGTCAGTAGTTGGAGGGGGGTTTATAGGAGATCCCAGGGCTGTAAGCTAAATTGGGAAGTTGAGGAAACAGTAACAGCACGCAATGACCCCTCTGTTAACCTCTGCTGATCTGCTGCAATCAAACTGCATAAATATGTCTCTCTAAGCCATGGAGATGAATGAACGAATGAACCTTTATTGTCAAAGCACAACCACGTATACATTGAGATTGGCTGAGCCGCCTTTCATGCCTTCCCACCCCCCCACAACTCACAGTGACAACAAACCCACCATCTTGTTACACCATGTGAGCTAATTGCACAACACACCGGCCTCGCAAGTCAATCATACGTAAGAGTTATTTCCCCGTTCAGGAGCCTGACAGCCCATGGATAACCCTAACCTGCTTTGTTAGGCCTTAATACTCTTATTATTCCACCTCTATTTCTTATGCTTTTGAAATAAGCCTTTTTGGTCTGGAACATCCTTTGCAAAACACCGTGGCATTCCGGAGGTGCTCTACAAATAAGAATAAAAGATGCAGCTGTGCAGCGATTTAAGATGTGCAAGCGAACGCCACTTCCCAAATGGACTCTTGCATTAACTACATGCACGGATGCTATAAATAGAAACATTTTTTTTTTTTGCAGAATGCATCATCCACCACAATTATTGTCTACAATTATCCTTAAGCAACCAGGGAAAAATCCCCACCCCGCTGCCTCTTTCACCTTCCAGCAAACCCCCCCCCCCCACACACACTTCTTACCTGGAGCCTCCCTCACCTGTCCTTTTAAAGATGCTCAGTCCTTCTGCAATTCTTCCCTTTGCAACGGCTCCGGTAGGGGGCCACCTCGCGCAGGTGAAAGACGCCCGAGCCCTCTAAAAACTACACGTCCCATCGGTCCATGGAGCGCGAATTCGGGCACCGGCCTTTGAAGGCACGCCGGGAATAGTAGTCCGGCTGAAAAGAAGGCTCGGGATTGGGTAAGAGGCGCGCTTGCGTACTCGAACCCAAATGAATTTTTTTTTTACTCACTGGACTAAATTTCCCATGAAGCTCCGCGGCTTTTCCCCCCATTGGGAAAGCCGGGGAGAGCGGCGAACGGCATGACGGGAGCTGTAGGCCTCGCCTTCTGAGGCGAGAATAGCGACAATGGCGGCGGCCTTCCCCAAAGCCCCGAAGAAACCCGAGGAAGCCGGCAAGGCCACGGAGGCGGCCTTGCCGCTGCAGTACAGCCTCCTGCTGGATTATCTGGTGGGCGAAAAGCGAGGCCCGAGGCCGGATTTCCCGCCGGGCGCCCTGGGGGGCTTCCCGGCGCCCGTCAAGAGCCCCGAGCAGAAGATGGTCGAGCGCGCCATGGAGAGCTGCGCCTTCAAGGCGGCGCTGGCCTGTGTTGGCGGTGGGTGTTTTTCTGAGGGGGCCCTGAAGGCCGACTTTTCACCCCTCTGCCTCGCGAGGACTACAACGTCCCTCACCCACCGCCCCTGCGATATTCCAGCGGGCTGCTAGATGGCGGCAGAGATCTGCGGTTCTTTCTTGCCCCGCCCCCTGGCGGCCGTGGCGAGAATTGCAGTTCTAGTGTGCCAAGTCCCCTATCGGGGGCCTCAGGAGCGGGTGGGGAGGATGGGAGATGTAGTTAGCTAGAAAACGTGTTTTCAGTTGTTTTGTTTTCCTTCCTTAATTCAAGGGTCTTCACACTGGGCCACTTTTAAGACTTGTGGACTTCAACTCCCAGAATTCCTCACCCAGGCGCGGACCCCAGAGAGAACTGACCCCTGATCTCCATCTGCTGGATCTCCAGGGGATTTTTATCCACGCTTTAACACAGGGGGCCTCAACCTTGGCAACTTTAAGGCTTGTGGACTTCAATTCCCAGAATTCCTCAGCCAGCGTTGTGGACTTCAACTCCCAGAATTCCTCAGCCAGCAAAACTGGCTGAGGAATTCTGGGAGTTGAAGTCCACAAGTCTTAAAAGTGACCAAGGTTGAGGACACCTGCTTTAACAGAAGCGTCTGCCAATATTTGATTCCTTTTTTATTATTATTCTTCAGCCTTCATTTTTTAAAGCCTTTCTGACCTTCACCTCCATCTTTTACATTCCCGGGCAGGATTTCTTGTTACTTCCTGTCTCTGCTTTTGAAATCTTCTTTGGGTGCATTCTGGGAGTTGAAGTCCACAAGTCTTAAAGTTGCCAAGGCTGTGGACCCCTGCTATAATTTAACTATTGGGCACCCTTCTCAAATCTATCTCTCTCTTTTTATTGAATATTATAAAATTTAGCGACTGTCCTCTACTGACCCTTTTTTAGTGTTGTAAATAACTCAAGACAGGGAACACGCACAACGCTGCTTCATCCTCTTGCTTTTCTCACAACAACCCCCCTGTGAGGTGGGCTGGGCTGAAAGAGACAGGGGGATTGGCCCAAAATAATCGCCCGGCCGCCCTGTTTAGGGTGACTCGCTCCCTCCTTAAACAGGAGGTGAGAGAGGAGCCCTCGCAGGGGCGGGCCGAGGGGTTTAGTCATCATCTGACGGACAAAATCGCTCAGATCCGGGCCGGTTTGGACTCTAACTGGGCAGAGTCTGACGTGGAGGAATCGGACGGTCTTGAGCATGTTATCTGGACTGAGTTCGATCCTGTTTCCCCTGATGATGTGGACAGGATTATGGGGAGGCTGAGTTCCACCACCTGTTTATTGGACCCGTGTCCCTCTTGGTTGATTTATGCGGCTCGGGAGGGGACACGAAGCTGGTTCCAGGCAGTAATATCTGCCTCTCTGAGTGAGGGTGTCTTCCCCGCCGCTTTGAAGGAAGCAGTGGTGAGACCCCTTCTCAAGAATCCTGCCCTGGACCCAGAGATTTTAAACAACTATCGTCCGGTCTCCAACCTTCGCTTTTGGGCGAAGGTTGTTGAGAGCGTGGTGGCGCATCAGCTTCCTCTGTTCCTGGAGGAAACTGATTATCTGGATCCGTACCAATCGGGTTTCAGGCCCGGGTACAGCACAGAGACGGCATTGGTCGCACTGGTGAATGATCTCTGGCGGGCTCGGGACAGGGGTTGCTCCTCTGTCCTAGTCCTATTAGATCTCTCAGCGGCTTTTGATACCATCGACCATGGTATCCTACTGCGGCGTCTCAGGGGGTTGGGAGTTGGTGGCCCTGTCTTGCAGTGGTTCTCCTATCTCCTGGGCCGCTCGCAATCGGTGTTGACGGGAGGGCAGAGGTCCGCCCCGAGGCCTCTCATTTGTGGAGTCCCTCGGGTCGGTTCTCTCTCCCCTCCTGTTCAACATCTATATGAAGCCGCTGGGCGAGATCATTCGTGGTTTCGGGGTGGGGTATCATCAGTACGCTGATGATACCCAACTTTTTTTCTCCAACCCGAACCAACCCAGTGATGCCCTCGCCGTGATGTCCCGTTGCCTGGAGGTGGTCCGGGTCTGGATGGGGAGAAACAGGCTTCGTCTCAATCCTGCCAAGACTTGAGTGGTTGTGCCTACCGGCATCTCGGACTAACCAGTCTATTCCACCTTTAACGATGGGGGGTGAGGTGTTACCCCCCGTTGATAGGGCTCGCAACCTGGGCGTCCTCCTAGATTCACGGCTCAGTTTTGAAGACCATATAGGAGCTGTGACCAGGGGGACCTTTGCCCAGGTTCGCCTGGTGCGCCAGTTGCGGCCCTACCTGGACCGAGATGCCCTGCGCACAATCACTCATGTGCTCGTGACCTCCCGATTGGACTACTGCAACGCTCTCTACATGGGGCTGCCCTTGGGGACCACCCAGAGGCTTCAACTGGTGCAGAATGCAGCCGCGCGGGTTGTGATGGGGGTTTCCCGTTACTCCCATGTAACACCTCTACTCTGCGAGCTGCATTGGCTTCCGGTTGCCCTCCGGGTGAGATTCAAGGTGCTGGTGATGACCTATAAAGCCCTACATGGCGAGGGTCCGGGTTATCTGAGGGGACACCTGCTGCCGGCATCAAGCTCCCTTCGTCCTGTGCGTTCCCACAGGGAGGGTCTTCTCAGGGTACCGCCGATAAAAGATTGCCGGCGGACAATACCCAGGGGGAGGGCCTTCTCTGTGGGTGCGCCTGCCCTTTGGGATCAGCTGCCTGTAGAGCTTCGGACTGCCCCTGACCTTCGCTCATTCCGCCGGGACCTGAAGACCTGGCTCTTTGAGCTCTCTGGCCTGGTCTGAGAATATTAATTGGGATTTTAATTGTATTTTAACTGGGGTTTTATTTCAAGGTCAATATAATCTTTTTAATTGATTTTAAGTTTTGTAATTTGTTGTACTGTTTTTAAAAACCTTGTGAACCGCCCTGAGTCCTACGGGAGAAGGGCGGTATATAAATTGAATGAATGAATGAATGAATGAATGAATGAATAAAATTACTCAGCCAGCCTTTATGCATAAGGTGGAACTAGAACTCACCCTCTCCTGGTGATTGACCCAAAGGTTTTCATGGCTAAGGCAGGATCCCAGATGATTGGCCCAAAGTCGCCCATCTGGCTTTCATGCCTAAGGTGGGACTAGAACTCACCGTCTCCTGGTGATTGGCTTGAAGTCACCCAGCTGGTTTTCATACCTAAGGCAGGAGTAGAATTCACTATCTCCAAGCAAAATGGGTGAAGCCAGATTCACTTAATGACCAAATGATTCCCTTAACAACTGCAGGGATTCACTTAGCTATGACAAGAAAGGCCTTTAACAGCGGCAAAAGTCGCTGAACAACTGTCTTGCTTAGCAACAGAAACGTTGCGCTCAAATTGTGCTCGTAAGTGAAGGACTGGACATGACAACCTTGTACAGCGGAAGTAGCACGAGAGCAAGCCTTTTCACACACACACACCCTTTTGCAGGACTCTCCAGAGAGGCGTCCATCATTTTGATGACGGGCAAGGTGTCCTTGACTGACTGCTTTGTGATTCTGATCTGCCAGGCTTCGTGCTGGGGGGTGCCTTTGGCGTGTTCACCGCTGGCATCGACACCAACGTGGGATTTGACCCTAAGGATCCGTACCGCACGCCGACAGCCAGAGAGGTCTTGAAAGATATGGGGCAACGGGGCATGTCGTACGCCAAAAACTTTGCCATCGTGGGCGCCATGTTCTCCTGCACTGAGTGCCTGGTGGAATCTGTGAGTAACTTCCTTGTTTTGATCTTGATCGATAAAATGGCTAAATCGTACGATGAGCGGTTGAGGGGAAGGAAGCTAGTCTAGTCCACGGGTTGGCAACCCATGGCTCTGGAGCCGCACGTGGCTCTTTCAGCCTTCCGTGGCTCCCAGTCATCCTCCACACTTGCGCTTCTCTCTCTCTCTCTCTCTCTCTCTCTCTCTCTCTCTCTCTCTCTCTCTCTCTCTCTCTCTCTCTTTGTGTGTGTTTGTGTGTAAAAAAAAGAGTGGCCTCAGGCTGTTCTCTGACAAGCAGGGCTCCTGCCTTTGCTGCGTCTCCACAGGAAGCAGCAGAAAGCAGCAGCTCTCTTTCTCTCTCACACACACACACACACAAACACACTCACACTCTCACACCTAGTGTTGGAAGAGGATTGGCAGACGAAGGGTAGGAGAGCCAGCCCAATAAGAATGTGTGTCAGCTTGTCGGAGAACAGCGTGAAGCCAGCTTGCCAGAGGTGGGGAGAGAGAGGGAGGGAGAAGAAAAAAAGAGAGAGAGAGAGAGAGAAGTCGTGCACACCAGCCTCTTTCTTTTTAATTAAACTCTTCAAAAAAAAGCTTCCCCCCCTCGCGCGGGTTCCAAGTGGCTCTTTGAGTGTTTAAGGTTGCCGACCCCTGGTCTAGCCTATCAAAAGAAAAGGATTGTGGGGGACATAATGGCAATCGGCGCTGAAGCCAAATACTTTGGCCACCAAATGAGAAGACTCACTGGGGAAGACCCCGATGTTGGGAAAGATGGAAGGCAAGACGAGGAGGGGACGACAGAGGAGGAGAGTGTCATCAACACAATGAACGTGAATTTGGGCAAACTCCGGGAGACGGTAGAAGACCGGGGGGGGCGGGCCCTGGCGTACTGTGCTCCATAGGGTTGCGAAGAGTCAGGCACAACTTACTGACTGAACGACGAGAAAGATAGCAGTCTCCCAGGATTTTATCTTTACCTCTCTTTATCTTTATCTTTTTTAGACTGATATACCGCCCTTCTCCCGTAGGACTCAAGGCGGTTCACAAGGTTTTTAAAATAACAATACAACTATTACAAAAATTAAGAACAGTTAAAATGATTACATTTAGACCTTGAATAAATATAAAACTCCAATTAAAATCCAATTAAAACCCCAACTAATACTCTCAGTCCAGGCCAGAAAGCTCAAAGAGCCAAGTCTTCAGGTCCTGGCGGAATGACCGAAGGTCGGGGGCAGTCCTAAGCTCCACGGGCAGCTGGTTCCACAGGGCAGGCGCACCCATAGAGAAGGCCCTCCCCCTGGGTGTTATCCGCCGGCAGTCTTTTACCGGCGGTACCCTGAGAAGACCCTCCCTGTGGGAGCGCACAGGACGAAGGGAGCTTGATGCCGGCAGCAGGTGCTCCCTCAGATAACCCGGACCCTCGCCATTTAGGGCTTTATAGGTCATCACCAGGGGCTGTCACAGAGAATTATCCTCCAAAGCACCAGAGAGCAGGACAAGAAGCAGTGTGACATGATAGCAGTGTTCCAGTATTTGAGGGGCTGCCACAAAGAAGAGGGTGGGGGGGGGGGTCAAACTATTCTCCAAAGCAGATGAAAGCTGGACAAGAAGCAACGGATGGAAACTAATCCAGGAGAGAAGCAACCTGGAATTCAGGAGAAGATTCCTGACAGTGCCACCAGAAATCGTGGGCGCTGGAGGTTTTCGACCATCTATTTGTCTGAGATGCTATAGGTTCTCCTGCTTGAACGGGGGGTGGGGCGGGGGGGGGGCTGGCTGGACTAGGAGACCTCTAAGGTCCCCTCCAGCTCTGTTCTATTCTCATTAAAGAGAGATTCTCACCTGACTTTGAGAACAATTAAATCAGCGGAACAGCTTCTCTGCTGGAGTTGTGGCTGCTGCACTGGTGGTTTTCAGGAATAGACTGGACAAAATCTCCTACCTTGAGCAGGGGGGGGGGGCTCAACTAGACCTCCTAAACAGCAAAAAAAAAGACCAGGTCTTATTTTAATATTTTGCTCCAAAAGACACCTTAGGGCTTGTTTTCCGGTTGGAGCTTATATTCGGGGAAATAGGGTACTAAATGTGTCTGTCTGCCTGAAGGTCTTAACTGGGGCTTATTTTTGGGGGGAGGGGAGGGCTTATATTACCAGCACCTTGAAAAAATCGTGCTAAGCTAGGGCTTATTTTTCGGTTGGCTGTTATTTGGGGGGAAACCACGGGGTGATCTTGTTTTGATTCCCTTAAAAACGGAGGAGGAAGTGGTGGGGGGGCAGTTTCCGTCCTTCCGTGTCCTTGTAACCGGAGCTGCCCACATCCTGTTTTTAGGGCTCTTCTCTAGCACCATCTGATTTTCGTTTGAGCTTAGAAGATAGGGAGGATCCGTAGCGCATTAATGTTTTTTTTTGAATAATAAGAAACCTACATGCGGTTTCTGAGAGGGATTTAAGCAAATGCAGGCGTTAAAATATCACTTACTCGGGAACTGTGGGCTTCAAAGAGCATCTCAGTCACCAGCCATGTAAAAGTTCAGACTCTTGGGACACTGAGGCAGGTGTAGTCAGCGGTGCCCAAGATCCCATAACTGAAGCCTCGTCGTCCATTTCCCCGCCCCCCCCCCCCCCCGATTGTTTCTATATTATTAGCGTAAACTTGAATGAATGAACCTTTATTGTCAAAGTACAACCATGTATACATTGAGATTGGCTGAGCCTCCCTTCGTGGCCCCCCCCACAACTCACAGTGACAACAAACCCTCCATCTTATTACACCATGTGAGCTAATTGCACAACGCACCGGCCTCGCAAATCAATCATACATAAAATTATAAAGTTATTTCCTGTTCAAGAGCCTGACAGCCCATGGATAAAAGCTGTTTTTCACCCTGTTGGTGCGGCTGGCTATACTCCTGTATCTCCTACTCGACGGTAGGAGAGTAAAGAGATACCGACCAGGGTGTGAGTCGTCCTTGAGAATTTTCCTTCCAAGGCAGCGGGTCCTGGCGAGGTCATCCAGTGGTGTCAGGGGACAGCCCACGATGTCTTGTGGTGTGCTCACCACCCTCCGTAATACTTTCCTATCCGTGGCTGTCAGACCAGCATACCAAACCACGATACCATACGAGAGGACGCTCTCTATAGTAGACCGGTAAAAGAGGGTCATTAGCCATTGTTCTACCCTGTTCTTCCGCAATGCAACCGGAATTGCAGGAGACAACAGTCTCTTGGAAAGTAAATAGGAAGAGGGCACGGTTGGACCCTCTCGAGTCGCCTCAAACAGCGAGACGGGCATCACATACCTTTTAATAAATAAATATAAATACACAGAGTAGGTCTAATACGAGGGCAATTCAGAAATAAACCTCTGTTTGGGTTATCAATGACAGACCCTCGCAGATACAGAACATTTATTATACGTGTTAGAAAACTACGACGTCACATTGCCATTCGAGATAATACGCCATTCAAGTTGAGGCACTTGTCAGAGCGTTTACACAGTAAAGGTAAAGGTAAAGGTTCCCCCGCACATGCGTGCTACTCGTTTCCAACTCTAGGGGCCGGTGCTCATCTCCGTTTCAAAGCCGAAGAGCCGGCGCTTGTCCGAGGATGTCTCCGTGGTCATGTGGCCGGCATGACTAGACGCCAAAGGCGCACGGAACGCTGTTACCTTCCCACCGGAGTGGTCCCTATTTTTCTACTTGCATTTCTACGTGCTTTCGAACTGCTAGGTGGGCAGAAGCTGGGACGAGTAACAGGCGCTGACTCTGCTACGCGGCACTCGGGATTCGACCCGCCAAACTGCCGACCTGATCGACAAGCTCAGCGTCCTAACCCACTGAGCCACCGCGTCTTTCACAGTGGCGGGATTCAAATAGGCGAACAACCGGTTCTCTGTGGGGATGCGGCATCCGGAAGTCCACTCTGGGCCTGGGCAACAAAAAAAATTGGCTACCGGTTCTGCCGAAGTGGTGCAAACCGGGTGAATCCCACCCCTGGTCTTACAAGATTTGAAATTCCTTAGTAGTAGTCGCTCAGTGCCAAATCTGGGCGTGTGTGTGTGTGTGTGTGTGTGTGTGTGTGTGTGTGAGATGTAAAACATCCAGATGGAAGCACTTCAAAAGTTCTCGGGGGCGTCTAGTGGTGTGCAGGCCTTGGTGGAGCAGTGGGCTAATGCCTCCTTAAGTAACACTAGCTGCCTGCAATTAGTGCAGGTTCGAGTCCCACCAGGCTCAAGGTTGACTTAGCCTTCCATCCTTCCCAGGTAGGTAAAATGAGGACCCAGATTGTTGGGGGCAATAAGCTGACTTTGTAACAATGCCGCTTGGGGTGTGTGTGAAATCCCTAATAAGCAGGCATATACATAGAATGAAGGCTATTGCTAAGCACATTGATTTGTGCTTCTTAGATTGTAAGCCGCCCTGAGTCTTCGGAGAAGGGCGGGATATAAATGGGATTAAAAAAAAAAGTTATCGTGAACCAACACCACACCGGATGTGGTGCCGTAGAAAATCCCGCCAAATGTGAAGACGCCAAAGGAGGACAGCTGGTGAAGTTCATGGAGCCTGGTTCGGCCATCAGTTCAAAGGTCTGCTGGGAAACATTACGAAAACTCAGACGAGGCATCCATAACAAGCGTCGGGGGCCTGCTGACTTCCGCTGTGGCGTTGGTTCACGACAATGCTCACCTGCACACCGCTAGACGCACCCAAGAACTTTGGAAGCAGTTCCGTCAGGATGTTTTTGATCGCATACACACAAACACACACACACACACACACACATCCTGTAGCCCAGATTTAGCGGTGACTACTAAGCGATTTCAAACCTTGTAAGACGTTTACAAGGCCTTCGTAAGGCCACACTTGGAATACGGCATCCAGTTTTGGTCACCACAATGTAAAAAAGATGTTGAGACTCTAGAAAGAGTGCAGAGGAAAGCAACAAAGATGATCAGGGGGATGGAGGCTAAAACATATAGGGAACGGTTGCTGGAATTGGGTATGTCTGGTTTAATGAAGAGAAGGACGAGGGGGGACATGATAGCAGTCTTCCAGTATCTCAAGGGCTGCCCCAAAGAAGACGGAGTCAAGCTATTCTCCAAAGCCCCTGAAGGCAGGACAAGAAGCGACGGATGGAAACTAATCTAGGAGAGAAGCAACCTAGAACTAAGGAGAAATTTCCTGACGGTGAGGTCAATTAATCTGTGGAACTCCTTGCCTCCAGAAGCTGTGAATGCTCCAACACTGGAAGTTTTTAGGAAGAGGCTGGACAGCCATTTGTCTGAAATGGTATAGGGTTTCCTGCCTGAGCAAGGGGTTGGACTAGATGACCTCCAAGGTCCCTTCTAACTTTATTATTAGTATTATTAGGACAAGTGCCTCAGTTTGAATGGCGATCGTGTCGAAAAGTCAGGTCACATAGTTTTCTAATGTGTATAATAAATGTTCTGCCTCTCTCATGGATAACCAAATCGCCGTCATCGTTACGCAGATAGTTGGTTTAGTCTGGGAAACTTCCGTTTGTAGACTATAGGTAGGCCTCATGACCACAGTTAAGCCCCAAATTTCCGTTCCTAAGCGAGACGCCTGTTAAGTGAGTTCCCTTCCCCACACCCCATTTTACAACCTTTCATGCCACGGTCTTTAAGTGAATCACTGCAGTCGTTAGGTTAGTAGCTCGGTTGTTAAGTGAATCCGGCTTCCCCCCCCGCTGACTTTGCTTGTCGGAAGGTCGCGAAAGGGGATGACGTGAACCCCCCCCCCCGGGATCCTGCGACCGTCACAAATACGAGTCGTTTGCCAAGCCTGTTTGAATTTTGATGGCGTGACCCTGGGGGGTGCTGCAAAGTTCGTACGTGTGAAAAACGGTCCTTTTTTCAGTGTCGCTTTGAATGGTCACTAAATGAATGGTGGTTAAGTTGAGGATGACCTGTATTTCATAGATCTCTCTTGGTTCTTTGGGCCTGAGATATTCCGGTTATGAGAGAAGCCCTTCGCAGCCATTTTGCTAAGCAATGCAATTTGCATTATTATTACAAGCGTCTATGGGGGTCCTTCCGTATGCCAACCCCTTGCGACGATCTCCTCTGCCACTCAGAAATCCACACCCGTTTCTCCAGTTCTACTCCTCGCCTCCCCTGCATCTCCACGGGAAGGGCTATGGCCTCTGGAGAAGCCTCAGAGCTGTGGCGAGAAATACGCTGGATAAGTAAAATAAACACCAGAAAGAGGAGAAAGCAGCCTTGCTTTTTAGAAGAATGGAATGGAATGGAATAGGATGAGAATGAATTAGAATTAGGAATGAATAGAAATAGGAATAGAATAGAATAGAATTTGAAATAGAATAGCATAGCATAGCATAGCATAGCATAGAATAGAATTTGGAATGGAATAGAATAGAATAGAATAAAAAGAATAGAATAGAATAGAATTTGAAATAGAATAGAGTAGAATGGAATAAGAATAGAATATAGAATAGAATAGAATTTGAAATAGAATTTGAAATACAATAGAGTAGAGTAGAATGGAATAAGAATGGAATGGAATAATAGAAAATAGAATAGAATAGAATAGAATAGAATAGAATAGAATAGAATAGAATAGAATAGAATAGAATAGAATAGAATAGAATAGAATAGAATATAGAATAGAATAGAATATAGAATAGGAATGAGAATGAGAATGAGAATAGAATAGACTAGAATTATGAATGAACCGAATAGAATAGAATGAGTTGGAAGGTCATCTAGTCCAACCCCCTGCTCAGGCAGGAAACCCTGTTACCATTTCAGACACACGGCTGTCCAGTCTCTTCTTAGAAACTTCCAGTGTTGGAGCATTCAGAAGTTCTGGAGGCAGGTTGATCATCATCATCATCATCATCTTGGAAGGGACCTTGGAGGTCATCTAGTCCAACCCCCTGCTCAGGCAGGGAACCCTATTACCATTCCGGACCCACGGCTGTCCAGTCTCTCCTTAAAAACCTCCAGCGTTGGAAGGAGATGCTCCGCAGCGCGGTCCCCCGCGCACGGTGGGCCCTGACAGCCTCTTTCTTACTTCCCTAGTACCGAGGCAAATCCGACTGGAAGAACAGCGTCACCAGCGGATGCATCACTGGCGGGGCCATCGGCTTCAGAGGTGAGCGCTAACCCTTCCAGCCGTTGGAGAAGCTCCCGGAGCGTGTTTCTTTTCCCCCAACCCCCCCGATGGGATTGGGGCCCAGGCGTTCCTGTAGGAGGAAGCCGTGCTTGGCGCGCCACCGCGGCTGCTGCTGGCTGAAGCCGAGGCCTCGGCTCGCCAGCAGGCGGGCAGCGTGCCACGCTTTCTGGGATCCGCAGCTCGCCCGTCTCCCGAGGATGCCAAGGTGGAAGGAAGTTTGAACATTCAGCAGGGTTCAAACGGGGCGAGTGCCTGCTTGGCAGGGGAAACCTTGATGGTTATTTCATTCTTTCCTTTTTTTACGATCCCAAGCTCTTAACGTTCCCTAATGTTACTCTCTGAGCCAGCTCTTTATGTATGAACTGGATTGATTTAAAAAAAAAAATTGGGGGTTGGGGTGGGGTGGGGGCTATATCTCTGGAGGTTCTCGAATCATCCCGGCCACGGTGGTCCCAAAGGTGCTTTTCCAAAAGGCAAGTGGATTTTCTCGAATGTTTTTTTTTTCTTTTCCTCCTGGGAAAACGTTCCGCTTCTGGGGCTCTGCTAAACCGAACCGGCTTGAAATGAAAGAAGCTTCCTGGATGAGAAGTGGAATGTTTTTAGGAAGAAGGAAGCCCAATTGGCTTTTGGAAAAGCTCCCTTCGGGTTTTGGCGGGAGAGCAACGGCAGCGTTTGAGTCTGTTCCTTCTTCAGAGCTGCTGCTAACACTTCTGCTGGGGCTTCTAGGTTGTGGGTGAACCGAGAAATAAAGCAAGCGTAAACCAGGATGGTCTGTGATGCATGAATCTAGCCCAGTTATTTCTCAACCTTGGCAAGTTGAAGACATGTCGACTTCAACTCCCAGAATTCTCCAGGGAACATGCTTTAACAGGGGTGGACTTCAGCTCCCAGAATCCCCTAGCCAGCATACTTTAAAATGGGCGGGCTTCAGTTCCCAGAATTCCCCAGCCAGCATGCTTTAAGAGGCGTGTACTTCCACTCTCAGAATGCCCCAGCCAGCCTTCTTTAAGATGGGTGGACTTCAATTCCCAGAATGCCCCAGCCAGTCTGCTTTAAGAGGGGCGGACTTCCACTCCCAGAATTCCCCAGCCAGCCTGCTTTAAGAGGGGCGGGCTTCAATTCCCAGAATTCCCCAGCCAGGGTGCTTTAAGAGGGGCGGACTTCCACTCCCAGAATCCCCCAGCCAGTCTGCTTTAAGAGGGGCGGACTTCCACTCCCAGAATTCCCCAGCCAGCCTGCTTTAAGAGGGGCGGGCTTCAATTCCCAGAATTCCCCAGCCAGGGTGCTTTAAGAGGGGCGGACTTCCACTCCCAGAATCCCCCAGCCAGCAAGCGGCCTTTCGGCCTTTCATGAGGCCTAGAAACCTGGTTCTGTCCCTGAGCCTGGTGTCCCAGGTATGGGATAGAGCCCATTTCTGGGTTACGTGAATGATTGGTTAGACAGTGCCTGGCTGCTATGTCTTATTTTCATTTAACGTGTATTTTACTGTAAGCAGCCTAGAGTCTTGTAAAGATGAGACGGCTGGCTATACACAAGTAGTCCTCAACTTACGACCATAATTGAGCCCAGAGTTACGCTTGTAACGCAACACTTGCGTGAGTGGGGCCCCGAGCGCCCGCGACACGCACCAACCAGCCACTCACGCGGCCCGGTTGCGAAACAGGCCACGGAGCGGTAGTGGGCCGCGGCTCACAGGTTGGGGACCCTAGCCCTGTCGCAAGTTGAGGACTACCTGCCAGTGGAAGACACGAGCCATCAACCAATGTCTGATCGGCTTCTCCTCGTTTCCTTGCAGCTGGCCTCAAAGCGGGGGTCCTCGGCTGCGGGGGCTTTGCCGCCTTCTCCGCAGTGATTGACTACTACTTACGCTAGCAGCTGGGGCCCACCAGCCAGGACATTCCGATCTCGGCGGCGGAGGGACAGCGGGCTCAGTGGGCGTCTCGAGCCCCCCCCACTGAGGTGGGGTTTTCTGCGCGTTAACCCAGCCGGTGAAAATCCCAAACCTGCCACGGTAGGAGAACGACGGAGGAAGACACACACACACACACACACCGCCTCGGTCAGCTCATTCTGGAAACTGAGCAGCTGGGATAATTTATATTTTATCGCCCTTCCCTGACCAAAGAGAATCTTTTAAGTTCTGCCGGTGTTTGGATTGGGAAGAACACAAAACGCTGGGTTGTTGTTTCACCCTCCCCCCCACGGTCAAGTGGTAACCTGCGAATAAAACGGGGACAGTTTTTCCAATTTTCAGAGGTTGTGGGGTTGTAATTGTTCAGCAGCTTGCGGCTGAAACTCAGCTGGGGGGAACTCTTGATGGCGTCGGCCGATCTACAGCCTCCAGAATTAAGTCCTCAAGTTACGACAGTCGAACCCAACGTCTTTCTGTCGCTAAGCATTTTACGACCTTTCCGTTGGACCCCTTTTACAACCTTTCCTGCCACGGTTGTTAAGGGAAGCACTGCCGTGGTTAAGTTAGCAGCACGATTGTTAAGTGAACCCCCACCCCCCACCCCGCACCCCTTGGCTTTTTTTTTGCGAGAAGGTCACAGAAGGGAATCACGTCAACCTGGGACGCCGGGACCATCGTAGATATGGATCCGTTGCCAAGCCTCTTGACTTTTGACCCTGGGGATGCTACAGCGGTCGTTAAGTGTGGAAGCCGATCAGAAATCACTTTTTCTCAGCGCCCGTCGTTAACTTCAAATAGTCCCTAAACAAATGTAATCTTTGCAGCAAAGGCTGTTTTTGACGGATGCCCTAAAGAAGTCCGTGAAAAAGTCCTGCCATTTCGGACAAAACGGGGTTGTCCAGTCTCTTCTTGAGAACCTCCAGTGATGGAGCGCCCACGATTTCTGGTGGCCAGCTGTTCCACTGGTTAATTGTCCTCCCTGTTAGGAAGTTTCTCCTTCATTCCAGCTTGCTTCTCTCCTGGATTAGTTTCCCTCCATTGCTTCGTGTCCTGCCCTCTATGGAGTACTATGGAGAATTGACAGACCGCCCCCCTTCTCTCCGTGAGACCCCCCAAGCAGAATAGAATGGAGCTGGAAGGGACCTTGGAGGTCTTCTAGTCCAGCCCCCTTCTCGAGCAGGAGACCCTCTACCATCTCAGACAGGTGACTGTCCAGCCTCTTCTTAAAAATCTCCAGTGATGGAGCGCCCACGATTTCTGGTGACCAGCTGTTCCACTGGTGAATTGTCCTCACTGTTCAGGAAGTTTCTCCTTAATTCCAGGTTGCTTCTTTCCTTGACCAGTTTCCAACCACTGTTTCTCGTCCTTCCCTCCGGTGCTTTGGAGAATAAGCTGACCCCCCCCTCTTCTTTGGGGCAGCCCCTCAAATACTGGAAGACTGCTATCGTGTCCCCCCTAATCCTTCTTTTCTCTAGACTGGCGGTTCCTAATTCCGTTCTTTGTATGTTTTAGCCTTCGATCCCTTAACTAGTGACATCATCAGTGTCCGTATGTCGAGGACTAGCTTAAGAGTGCTTGAGTTTGTTGACCCCTTTCTATCGGGCAGTCCTTCAAATACTGGAATCCTGCTATAGTATTCTTTAGGGATTGTTGTATTAAGATACCGCTATATTATATAAAAAAAGATAAAGGGTAAAGGTTCCCCCGCACATGCGTGCTAGTCGTTTCCGACTCTAGGGGCCGGTGCTCATCTCCGTTTCAAAGCCGAAGAGCCAGCGCTTGTCCGAGGACGTCTCTGTGGTCATGTGGCCGGCATGACTAGACGCCAAAGGCGCACGGAACGCTGTTACCTTCCCACCGTTGTGGTCCCTATTTTTCTACTTGCATTTTTACGTGCTTTCGAACTGCTAGGTTGGCAGAAGCTGGGACGAGTAACAGGCGCTCACTCTGTTACGCGGCACTCGGGATTCGACCCGCCAAACTGCCGACCTTCTGATCGACAAGCTCAGCGTCCTAACCCACTGAGTCACCGCACATGCTAAATACCGCTACAGCATTCTTTAGGGATTCTGCCTCAAAAGATCTAGAAGGGGATCCAGTGGGGGTCTTCCAGCATGGTTAACAGAGCTGGAAGGGACCACGGAGGTCTTCTAGTCCAGCCCCCTACTCAAGCAAGAGACCCCCAGGGGTAGGCAACCTCGGCTCTTTTATGACACGTGGACTTCAACTCCCAGAATTCCTGAGCCAGCCATGCTGAGGGGAAAGGGAGAGGTTTTCATACTGAGCCATGCTGGCTCAGGAATTCTGGGAGTTGAAGTCCACCAGTCATAAAAGAGCCAAGGTGGCCTACCCCTGGCCTAGGCCTAGGCCACTTTATGACTTGTGGACTTCAACTCCCAGAATTCCTGAGCCAGCCATGCTGAGGAGAATGGAGAGGTTGCCATGCTGAGCCATGCTGGCCCAGGAATTCTGGGAGTTGAAGTCTATGAGTCATTAAAGGAACCATAGTTGCCCCATGCTGGCTCAGGAATTCTGGGAGCTGAAGTCCACGAGTCATAAAAGAGCCAAGGTTGCCTACCACTGCCCTAGACCAGACATGTCAAACACAAGGCCCGGGGGCCGGATCCGGCCCGTGAAGTGGTTTCATGGGGCCCCCGAAGCCATCCTGGAAACAGTGAGGGAACGGCCCCCACTGCCTTAGCCCTGGCCCAGAGACCCTCCTCCTGCCAGAGACCCTCAGATCTGTCCCACTCCTGCCCAGGCCCCCATAGGCACCCTTGATGCGAACGATGTAGAGCTGGCCATGCCTATCCAGTAGGCCATACGCACTCTAGCCACGCCCACCCAGTAGGCCACGCCCACCCTGGCCATACCCACCCGGCCCCCCGAGGGCAACCACAGTGCTGATGTGGCCCTCAATGAAATTGAGTTTGACACCCCTGCCCTAGACCATTCCAGGCAGGTGGTTGTCCAGTCTCTTGAAAACCCCCAGTGATGGAGCACCCGCAACATCTGGTGGCAAGCTGTTCCACTGGTCAATTGTTCTCCCCGTCAGGAAGTTTCTCCTTAATCCCAGGTTGCTTGCTTCCTGGAATTTTGAACCGGAAGTTTCTTTTTCTTAATCCCATCTTCTAGTAATAACTCCTGCTAGTTTAGAGTGGACTCATTTGACCCGGGCTTTGAGCAGACCCGCATGTCGGAATATCTCCTGGAAAAGGGGTGGTGGGGGCGGAGGAAGCGATTGGTTTTTCTGCCAACTCTGGGAAAGGCGGGCAGGTTGAAACGAGGGGAATGGCACACCCCTAAAATCTGTCTCTCTCTCCCCCCCCCCCGTTATGCAACTGCATTATATAATGCTTTTACATAAGCCACACATGGAGCGGGCAGGGTGTGTGTGTGTGTGTGTGTGTGTTAAAAATCACAACACGACACCCTTTCAGGAAAACGGTGTGCCCTGCCTGCAGAGGGGAGGAGTGGCAGAAAGGAGTCTTTTTGGCGGCTTAAAATAGATGTGGGGACAGACCAGGGTCACCTTGTGGCTTGTTTTTCCTTCTGTCAGAAGACGGAGTCAGCAGAGGAAGGATAGGACAGCACTGGAGAAGCGGGGAAGGCCATCCGTGTTCACCGACACCGGCTACGTGGGCACGGTCACAAAACAGGTCGTCCGTGATTAAAACGATCCGTCCAATGACTTTCAACGTTTGCAACAGCACTAAAAGAAGTGACTTCTGACCGTTTTTCACACTTAACAACCGTTGCCATATTCCTACGGTCCAGGGATCAAAATTCAGACGCTTGGCAACTGACTCGTATTTATGACAGTCGCAGTGCTCCTTCCCCCCCCCCCCGGGTCACGCAATCCCCTTTTCTGACCTCCTGACCAGCAAAGTCAACAGGGAGGCCAGATTCACTGCAGTCGTTAACTAACTTAACAATTGCAGCGATTCACTTAACGACAGCGAAGGAAAGGTCGTCCAACGGGGCAAAACTCACTTGACAAATTTCACAGTTAGCGACGCGGAAACTTGGCCTCAGTGGTGGCCGTAAGATGCGCGATCCCCTTTTGCTGCCTTCCGACGAGCAAAGTCGGCGGGGGAAGCCGGATTCACTTAACGACGGCGTTACTCACTGCAACCACCGCAGCGATTGGCAAGGTGAAGGCAAGGTGGCAAAGTGGGGCAAAACTCAACCAATTTCTCGCTTAGCGAGATCAATTTTGGGCTGAAGAAATAGGGCGCAACTCACGTAATTGCTCTCTCACTTAGCAACGGAATCTGGGGCTCAAGATTTGTAGTCGTAAGCCGAGGACTCCGTGTCGGATTGTTCACGTGTGAATGGTGCCCGTACTGGGCGTGCAGCTGTGGCACGAGCAGGTGGCAGCTGTGGCCTTTGCACAGCTTTATCTGATGTGCAGTTCCGCCCGTCCCTTAACTGGGAAATCTTTCCCACAGTATATCCCGGTCACCTGATGGCTTGACTACTACAATGCACCCTACATGGGGGCTGCCCTGGAAAACCACCCAGGAAGCTTCAACTGGTCCAGCATACAAATGGCACAAGAAGGGACGAGGATGCATCCCTTAGGACAGAGCTTTTCAACCTTTTCACCCACTGTGCCACTTTTAGGATGTGGCAACATCCCAGTACCACCAGTCGCCTAGCAAGGGGTCAAAAACTTGATGACCAAAAAAAAAAAAGGAAAAAAGTGATGAAGTACAGGCAGTCCTCGACTTACAACAGTTCGCTTAGTGACTGTTCGAAGTTACAATGGCCCTGAACAAAATGCCCCCCAGGCCACAGCCGAGCGACACCTGCCTGCCTGGCGGCGCTCTTCCTCCTGTCCGAGGTTTTCATGGTTGTGAGCATTTCTGTTGAGGATTGGCAGCGGGGGTGGGGTGGGGGTTCTTTGGTTTTTATTCCCCCCCCCCCCGTCTGCTGGGTGGTTGCAGCAGGTTTTGGTCCCTTCACATGACCCTGGGACACTCTGACCGTCATAAATAGGAATCGGTTGCCAAGCATCTGAAGGTAAGTCACAAGACCCTGGAGATGCTGCAACATTCCGGCTGATCGGCGCTTCTTCTGGGCTCAGAAGCACCAGGATCGGTGCCAAGTTCCAGCTGGATCCTGGCGCTTCCGCTGAGCCCTGACAGCCCTGCAGCTCCAGCCGTCTCTCGCTCGGGCTTGTGCGGTGCTGCCACCGGTTCAGCGCATTCCCCTCCCCTGCTACCACTTTCCTAGGATGGACGCGTACCACCTGCCAGGTACCAATGTACCACAGGTGGTACCCGTGCCACTGCTTGAAAAGCCCTGCCTTAGAGCAGGGGTCTTCCAACTTGGCCCTTTTATGACTTGTGGACTTCAACTCCCAGAATTCCTCAGCCAGGCACGCTGGCAGAGGAATTCTGGGAGTTGAAGTCCACAAGCCATAAAAGGACCAAGTTGGAAGACCCCTGTCTTAGGGTCATGTGATCCAAATTCGGATGCTTGGCAACTGGTTCATATTTACGACGGTCACCGTGTCCCGGGGTCACCTTGACCCCCTTTTGCGACCTTCTCACAAAAGGGAAGCCAGATCACGCGAGTAACTTAACAACTGCAGTACTTCCTCTCTTAACCACTGTGGCAAAAAAAAGATGGTCACACGGGGCAAAATTTACTGAACTGTCTTGCTCAGCAAGGGAAAGTTTGGGCCGTTAAGTCGAGGACTGCTTGTATCTTGGGTTTGGCTCCTGACACCCAGCCAGTTTACAGACCCAAACCAGCCGTGCGAACCTGACAGCAGGACCACAAAAACCGCCTTCCTGCCTTTCCATGGCAACCACCCTCATTATTATAATTGCCAAGTTGCCTAATTAAGCTCTCGTGTTGGTTTTCATCTATTATGACCCTCGGAGGGTGGATTGGGCCCCCCGGGAGGACAGGAGGGTCACGGATTCAGCTTCTACAGGCCAAGCTGAACACAGGTAGTCCTCGGCTTAACGACTGCCACGCGGCCCGAAACGTCTGCCGTTAAGTGAGACAGCGGTTAACTGAGCTTTGCCCCCGTTTACGACCATTCTTGCCACAGTCGTGAAGCGACTTGCTGTGGTTGACAAGTCAGCCACCCGGTTGTTGAGTGAATCCGGCGTCCCCATTGACTTTGCTTGTCGTAAAGTGGTCTCAAAAGGGGGATCGCCTGACACACACACACACACACACACACCGGGACGCTGCGACCGTCATAAACACGAGTCAGTTGCAAGCCTCTGAATTCTGATCATGCGAACCACGGGGAAGCTGCAATAGTCGTTAAGGGTGAAAAACGGTCATTAAATCACTTTTTTCAGTGTTCAGTTGTAACTTTGAACGGTCATTAAACGAACTGTTGTAAGTTGAGGACTACCTGTGCAAAACTGGTCTGGTTTTGGCTTGGACATTCCAGCGATCAGGATTGCCCTTGCGATGCTTGAATAAGTGCAGGTGGTCCTCGACGTACAACCGTTCGCTTAGCAACCATTTGAAAGCGTCCAATGAAGGGTTTGCAGCATCCCCCACAATCAAACCTACAAACGGTACAGGGTTTCCTGCCTGAGCAGGGGGTTGGACTAGATGACCTCCAAGGTCCCTTCCGACTCAACAAATGTTTCGCTCAGCGACAGAAACGGGCTCAATTGTGGTCGTAACTGGACCACAACTAGCTGTGTTCACACAGCCTGTCGGATTTGTGTTAACCTTGGCAGTCTTTGTGTTCCTTTACATGTGGTGTGAGCCCATCCCTGTCGGTGTGTTTGTCGCGCAGAAGCTTCCTAACCGGTGCGAACCCAAGTAAGCTTAAGCAGCCGAAGTCGTTGCGGTTGCGAGATGTGAGTCCAAAACAACAGCGCACCCCAAGTCATGTTTGCGAACCTACGGCCTCTGCCTTTATGAACATCTTTTAATCTTTTTAGACATAGTTTTTTTGTGTTTTTTTTCCATCCATTGAAGTTTGTCATCTACAGGGGAAAAAACCCAAACCTGCAACAGAACACAACCACGCACACACGCACGCACACCTTGCAAATACACGTACGCACAAAACACGTCTGTGTGTTTGTGTCTATATTTCTAATTCCAATGTCGCACCCGAGTTTCTCCAGTTGTAGCTACCGGACACCCGAGTTTCTTCTCCCTCCTTCCCACTTTTATCTGAAGAAGCAAAAAAAAAAAAAAAAAAAGGAGAGTTGTGTAAAACAACACAACAAGGAAGGGGAAATGCCTTAGGTCTTCTTCACGGGGGGCGGTTCTGTCTACAAAAGGGGCTTTCTAGTCAAAGAGCTAAATGCCGTGGAGGCGTGAGAAATACAGATTGTCTCCAACTTCACAACCGCCCCTTTAGTGACGGTTCGGAGTTACAACAGCATTGGGGGGGCGGTCCTCACACTTAACGACGGTGACACCATCCCTGTTTAGGCAACAGGCACGTGCTTAACAACGGTTGCAGCATCCGGGATATCATAACGATTCTCCCCCCCTTTGTGACCTTTCCCGGCTGGCTTCTGATTCGCTTAACGACTGCAGCGCTCTGCTTAGCAACCGTGGCGCGAAAAAAAAGGGTCGCATTTTGCAGTGCAATCCAACTTCAAGTAAATCAAGGTATATTTGGTCCCTGAACACGGTTGACCCGTTGCCTTCCTGTCAACGCTGCTAACATCGGGCGTCCTTTGACACGTCCCCTTGTGAGGGCAGAAGTGGCCTATAATGTGCGGGACGGATGTGGGGATACCTTTTTTGGTTGCGGGGAGGGTAGCTGGCAAGAAAATGTGGGTGCCGGGGTGGGAGGGGGGGGTCAGCTGGGCACCCCAAGGAAAAAAGGACATCCGGGGTCTTGACTGAAAAGCAGCTTTCTGCTTCTTGGTCGAAAAGAAAATTTAAAAGCCCAGATAACTCTCCCATCGCGCAGCGCACCGTTACTGTCTTATTTCAGGTAGTCCTCGACTTAACAACGGTTCACTTAGTGACCGTTCAAAGCTTCAATGGCACCGGGGGAAAAAAGTGATGGACCGTTTTTCACACTGGGGTGTTTCCCCCCACGGCCTCACGATTGAAATTCAAACGCTTGGCAACCGACTCCTATTTAGGACGGTCGCGGTGTCCCGTGTTTGTGTGTGTGTTTGTGTGTGTGAGAGACCTGATTCCCCTTTTGCGACCTTCCAACAAGCAAAGTCAATGGGGGGGGGGGCGTGAAGCCAGCTCCACTTAAGGACCGGCTGACCCAATTTCATAACGGCGGCGGTTCGCCCAACGACCTGTGGTGAGAAAGGTGGCAATACGGGGCACAACTCGCCTCACGACACCTACGTCTCGCTAAGCAACAGAACTGCTGGGCTCAGTCGAGGCCGTTAAAAGTCGAGGACTACCTGTGTTTCTTTACCGACAAAATTTATACGGACTGCCCGGTTGACGCCCACAGAGGATTCCGTACGGCTTGCAAATTTTTTTTTAAAAAAATAAATAAAATAAAATTATACTAAGGCGTTGCTCAGCTCCTGTCCCCCGTCCCTGGTCTTGCGAACCGAACAAATGGATGTGCAGTGAGAGAGGGAGGAGGAGAAAGGCGGCTCCTAAGTCACCCAGCCAAATAGTCCTGAATTTCAGTTGCCCCCCCCATAAATCCTGTTTTTATTATTACTATTATTGAGATGAATTCCTCACTAAATATCGTCTAGAGCAGGGGTAGGCAACCTCGGCTCTTTTATGACTCATGGACTTCAACTCCCAGAATTCCTGAGTCAGCTATGCTGACTCAGGAATTCTGGGATTTGGAGTCCATGAGTCATAAAAGAGCCGAGGTTGCCTACCCCTGGTCTAGAGGGAACGTCGGATTTGGATGCGCGCTTTTTCTTCCACGTGTACACACACACACACACACACACACACACACACACACACACACACACAGAGCATGTCTAAGGCTAGCAAGGCAAGCCACTGCCTCTTCATTCTGCTACCCTAAGAGTACCTTACAGGATGAGCTTCGGGGGCTAAGCATGGATCGATCCTCAGCTGCGCCATGCCCAGCTACAAAGCCGATGGATAAGAACTGCAGGGCGAAGCGCGCACACACACACACACACACACACACATGCCCCACACAAAATTAAACAATAACCTGGGATAGGAACCAGAGCCAGGCTAGGCCTGCTTGAGACCACCACTCGACACCTTGCAGCTTGCCTTGTTGGAGGAAAGAGAGCGCTAGGTCCAGCCTCTGGATCCCCCAGGCAAGACAATAGAGGGAAGGAGAAGAGACGAGAGAAGAAGGGAAGGAAGGAAGGAAGAAGGGGAACAGAACTGAGAGAAGAAGAGAGGGAAGGAAAAGAAGATGGAAAAAGAAGGAAAGAAGGAAAAGGAGAAGGGAAGAAGGAGAACAACAGGGAGAAGGAAAAGAAGAGATAAGGAGAAAGGAAGAAAGGAGAAGCGAAGGAGGAGAATTGAAGGAGAAGAGAAAAAAGGGGACAAGGAGAAGGAAAAGAGAAGAACGGACGAGGGAGAAAAGAAAGACAGGAAGATAAGTAGAAGAGGGGAAAAGGGGAGAAGGAGAAAGGAAGAGGGAGAAGAGAAGGAAGAAAGGAGAAGCGAAGGAGGAGAACGGAAGAAGGAGAAGAGAAAAAAGGGGACAAGGAGAAGGAAAAGAAGGGAAGAAGAACGGACGAGGGAGAAAGAAAAGAGAAAAAGACGGGAAGACAAGAAGTGGAAAAGGGGAGAAGGAGAACGGACAGACAGAAAAGGAAGAGGGAAAAGGAATAGAAGAGGGGAAAAGGGGAGAAGGAGAATGGAAGAGGGAGAAGGAGAAGAAGAAGAGGAGAACAGAAGTGTGCTGGAGAAGCAAAAAATCAAAGCTGAAGTACCACTCATGCAACAACCAACAACCAACGGCAGAGCAGAAAGAATAAAAGCCTTGAGGCAGAACCGCAAGGGAGAAACAGGAGAGACTCGGCTGCTCTCGCGCTCTGTGCAACCCGGAAGATGACAGCTTTCTGGAAAAGCACGGACCTCCGCTCAAGGCCGGGCCCCGACCCTTTGTCCGTGGCTCGCTTCCTCTCTGAGACTCAAAGGACCGTCCGTCCGAACGACTCGGGCCCGTGTCGAAGTGCAGAAGGTGGGCTGCTGTGCAGAAAAAAGAGCTGGACTCGTCGGAGTGGAGGAGGAGGGCTAGGAAAAAAAAGACGTATACAAAAACAGTCTGGGGGGGAGGGCTGTGCAGGCTGAGTTTGCCCCCGAAGCGCCCCCGAAGCCCCTCCGCGGGGTCAGCGTCCAGAAGCCGCTTCTGCCCGGGGCGCCCACTTTCTCCCCCCACGCTTAGAAAAACGGGGATGGTGATCGCGGCCGCGGAACTGCCCGCTACACATCCGTGGACAAGTAGACTGCATTGTGTTTCAGCTCGGCGAAGGAGATGGGCGAGTGTTGCAAATAGTACAGCAGGACTTGAACCTGGGAGCGGGGAAAAAACAACAACAATGCCACAACGTGAGACAAAAACGAGGGATTCACAACGTCACTGTGCCCCAGACCCGTTCAAGTGACGCCAATGGGGAGGAATTCACAAGAGAAACCCAAGATTTCCCTCAGTGACAGAGCAGAGCGGAGAGGGATGCTTCAAAGCCCACTTCTAGAAAAGCTTAAAATACAAGAGAGTAGAACTGGAAGGGGACCTTAGGGGTCATCTAATCCAGCCCCTTGCTCAAGCAGAACATACTATTTCAGACAAGTGACTGTCTCTAGCCTCTTCTTAAAAACCTCCAGTGATTGAGTACCCACAATTTCTGGTGGCCAGCTGTTCCAGTGGTTGATTGTCCTCACTGTCAGGAAGTTTCTCCTTAATTCCAGGTTGCTTCTCTCTTTGATCAGTTTCCAACCGCTGTTTCTCCTCCTTCCCTCTGATGCTTTGGAGAATCCAACACTAGAGGTTTTTAAGAAGAGACTGGACACCCAGGGTGTTTGTCTGAAATGGTTTAGGGTTTGTTGCTTGAACAGGGGGTTGGGCTAGAAGACCTCCAAGGTCCCTCCCGGCTCTGTGATTCTGTTATTTTAACCCTCTTCTTCCTGGTTAGCTACTGTACATCACAGGAATCTTTCCCTAATTTCAACAGTTTCTTCGGCCGGGCACATAAGGGTAGTCGTCATCTTAGTTATTTGTTTAGTGACCGTTCAAAGTTACAACGGCACTGGAAAAAAAAACTTAGGACCAATTTTCACACCTATGACAGTTGCAGATCCTCAGTCCTACGATCACAATTTGGGCGCTTGCCAACTGGCTCGCGATTTTTGCCCCATTTTACAACCTTTCTCGCCGCAGTTGTTAAGTGAATCACTGCAGTTGTTAAGTGAAGAGCACAGTCGTTGAGCGAATCCGGCGTCCCCCATGGGCTCTGCTTGTCTGAAGGTCGCCAAAGAGGATCACTATGGGCCAATCACCCGGAGAGGGTGAGTTCTAGTCCCGCCTTAGGCATAACTGGCTGGGTGACTATGGGCCAATCACCCGGAGAGGGTGAGTTCTAGTCCTGCCTTAGGCATGAAAGCAGCTGGGTGACTTTGGGCCAATCACCAGGGGACTGTGAGTTCTAGTTCCGCCTTAGGCATAACTGGCTGGGTGACTATGGGCCAATCACCCGGAGAGGGTGAGTTCTAGTTCCACCTTAGGCATGAAAGCCAGCTGGGTGACTATGGGTCAATCACCAGGAGACGGTGAGTTCTAGTCCCGCCTTAGGCATAACTGGCTGGGTGACTATGGGCCAATCACCCGGAGAGGGTGAGTTCTAGTCCCGCCTTAGGCATGAAAGCAGCTGGGTGACTTTGGGCCAATCACCAGGGGACTCTGAGTTCTAGTTCCGCCTTAGGCATAACTGGCTGGGTGACTATGGGCCAATCACCCGGAGAGGGTGAGTTCTAGTTCCACCTTAGGCATGAAAGCCAGCTGGGTGACTATGGGTCAATCACCAGGAGACTAGCCCCACCTTAGGCATAACGGGCTGAGTGACTTTGGGCTAATCACCCGGAGAGGGTGAGTTCTAGTCCCGCCATAGGCATGAAAGCCAGCTGGAAGACTTTGGGCCAGTCACCAGGAGACTGTGAGTTCTAGTCCCACCTTAGGCATGAAAACTAGCTGCATGATTGGGCAAGTCAGCCCAGCCCACCTCACAGGATTGTTGTGGGAGCAATAGAAGAATGGAGATGTGTTGGCTATGTTCACGCCTTGAGTTATTTCTAAAAATAATAAAGGTGGGATAGACATCAAAATAAAACAATAAAAGAACAATACATTAAATTACGGTCATCTCTCCTGACTCTTTCCTTTTACATGCAAAGAGCAAACGCCCGCTTGACAAGGCAGATAAAAACTGCCTCACTTACCCCCAGCAGCTGTGGAGATCTTCTCCACCCTACCCCATCCCACCCCACTGTGCTGGTCAACTCTGCAGGGTTCTCGTCCCGCTGGTTACCTGCGCCATCACATCGTGGGACCAGATGTCGGAGGCCAGTGTGACGTGCCCTTTGCTCTCCGCTTCCGAGGGTCTCAACAACGTCGGGCCGAAGACGGTGGCCAGATTGTATAGCGACATTTTGTTGACAGGCTCCTTCTCGGCAACCCTGCGGCGACGAGATGAGAGGGTTTCAGAAGCCCGGCAGAATCGGGTGCCAACATGGCGGAACACCCAGTCAAGCCCCCCGATGGAAAGGAAGGATTTTCCCATGTTTTCCAACCCTTGTCCTCCCTTCCCTGCTGTTCCCCACCCCAGAAAAATGGCACCACTTGGATTGCAATCCTACAGGTAGTCCTCGGACTCACGACCACAGTCAAGCCCGAATGTTCCGTTGCTAAGCAAGGCAGTCGTTAAGGGAGTTTTGCCCCATTTATTATCTTTTTATTTTTGCCACGGTTGTTAAGTGAATCATGAGGTCGTGAAGTGAATCTGGCTTCTCCACGGACTTTGCTGGTCACAAGGTCACAAAAGGGGACTCCGGGGAAACTGCGACTGTCGTAAGTACGAGTTAGCTGCCAAGTGTCCAAGTTTTAAACGTGACCGTGGGGATGTTGCAACGGTCAAAAGTGAGAAAAAATGGTTAAAACTCACTTTTTTCCGGTGCCATTGTAACTTTGAATGGTCACTAAATGAATGGTTATAAGTGGAGGACTATCTATATGCCGTGGAAACTTTAAGATCTATGGACTTCAATTCCCAGAATCCCCAGCAGTTCTGTATCCAGCCAGATGGCTTTAAGATGGGTGAGCGTCCTCCCAAAGGCCCAT
>NC_138202.1:359831567-359834067 GCF_964194415.1 Vipera berus
TCCCCCACCACCACACTCATGTTTCAGTCGCTTGCAGTTCCTCCTTCCACGCCAGGGATTAAGCCCACGAGAGGGAGGTGAGCGTGCAAAGTTTCCAGTCCTCAATTCCAAAATTCCCCATGGTATGTTTCTCGGGCCAGCTGGGCCCTGCCCCAAACCGCAGCTTCTCAAGCGGCACCGTGTCCTTAAGCAGGAGACTCCGGGGGCAAATGAGGACAGGGGCACGCTGCAGGCACCCGAGCCCCAAATGGGGAGGGGGCTGGATCTCTCAGCCCCAGCGCCCCCCTCTCTGAACCCCTTCCTCGTCTCTCTGCCAACAGGGATGTAAAAATGCCTATGGGGCAGATTTTTAAAAAAAATAAATACCCTGCATCGAATGGAATCTGAAGCCCCCCCCCCAAAAACCGCACAATCCATTTTTTTCTTTTTGCAAATAAAGGGAAATTCCTTTTGTCAAATGCCCTGAAACCTTTGAAGCGAGGAGTGGGGGGGGATGCAGTTTAGGAAGTACCCCTTTTCATGTAAAAAAGTTCTGCATTCCTCTTAACACAAAAAAAGAAAGAAAAAAAGAAAGAAAAGAAAAGAAAAAAAGTCTGATTTCCCCAGGTCAGGGGTAGGGAACCTTGGCCCCTTCATAACTGGTGGACTTCAACTTCCAGAATTCCTGAGCCAGCATGGGGGAACTATGGCCCCTTCATGACTTGCGGACTTCAACTCCCAGAATTCCTCAGCCAGCATGGGGGAACTATGGCCCCTTCATGACTGGTGGACTTCAACTCCCAGAATTCCTGAGCCAGCATGGGGGAACTATGGCCCCCTTCATAACTGGTGGACTTCAACTCCCAGAATTCCTGAGCCAGCATGGGGGAACTATAGCCCCCCTTCATAACTGGTGGACTTCAACTCCCAGAATTCCTGAGCCAGCATGGGGGAACTATGGCCCCTTCATGACTGGTGGACTCCAACTCCCAGAATTCCTGAGCCAGCATGGGGGAACTATAGCCCCCCTTCATAACTGGTGGACTTCAACTCCCAGAATTCCTGAGCCAGCATGGGGGAACTATGGCCCCTTCATGACTGGTGGACTCCAACTCCCAGAATTCCTGAGCCAGCATGGGGGAACTATGGCCCCTTCATGACTCATGGACTTCAACTCCCAGAATTCCTGAGCCAGCATGGGGGAAATATGGCCCCTTCACAACTTGTGGACTTCAACTCCCAGAATTCCTGAGCCAGCATGGGGGAACTATGGCCCCCTTCATGACTTGTGGACTTCAACTCCCAGAATTCCTGAGCCAGCATGGGGGAACTATGGCCCCCTTCATGACTTGTGGACTTCAACTCCCAGAATTCCTGAGCCAGCATGGCTCAGCATGAAAACCTCTCCCTTTCCCCTCAGCATGGCTGGCTCAGGAATTCTGGGAGTTGAAGTCCACCAGTCATCAAAGAGCCAAGGTTCCCTAGCCCTGCCCCAGGCTAAAAGGATTTTTTTTTCCCCTTTCCTCTGTCTTTGGAAACATTCTTTTACCATTTTTTTAAAAAAGCATTGTTCTTAAATTTTAATTTAGAGCTCTATTTTTTTGTGAGGCCGGTCGAAGCGTGTTAGATTTATCCTGGCTGTTTGCGGGTGTGCGTTTTTTTTCATTCCGAACACAATTAGCCCCAATGAACAATACAATCCACTCAGGGATGGGCTGAAGTGACAAGGGCATGGAGAAAAGCGACTTATGTCTGTTTTTCACACTTAACGACCATTGCAGTATCCCTGTGGTCACGTGATCAAAAAAATTCAGATGCTTGGCAACTGACTCATATTTATGACGGTCGCAGTCTGTCCCGGGGTCATTTTGTGACTTTCTGACAAGCGAAGTCAATGGGAGAGTCAGATTCACCTATCAACCGTGGGACCCACTTAGCACCTGCAGTGATTCACTTAACAACGGTGGAAAGAGCTGCTAGAGCTAAGAAGACATTTACTGTCAGTTAGAACAATTAATCAGTGGAACTTCTTGCCTCCAGAAGCAGTGAATGCTCCAACACTGGAAGCTTTTAAAAGAGACTGGACAGCCATTTATCTGAAATGATCTAGGCCCTAGGGTTTCGTGCCTGAGCAGGGGGTTGGACTAGATGACCTCCAAAGTGCCTTCCAACTCTGTTATTCTATTCTATTCTATTCTATTCTATTCTATTCTATTCTATTCTATTCTATTCTATTCTATTCTATTCTATTCTATTCTATTCTATTCTATTCTATTCTATTCTATTCTATTCTATTCTAATTTTCTATCCTATCCTATATTCTACACTATTCTATATTCTATTCTATTCTATATTCTATTCTATTCTATTCTATTCTATTCTATTTTCTATCCTATCCTATATTCTATCGTATCCTATATTCTATTCTATTCTATTCTATTCTATTCTATTCTAATTTTCTATCCTATCCTATATTCTACACTATTCTATATTCTATTCTATTCTATTCTATTCTATTCTA
>NC_138202.1:359836567-359934067 GCF_964194415.1 Vipera berus
CCCAAGAAATCTAGTTGTCTTTTGGAAAGGCACATAATAAAATAATAGAGTTGGAAGGGAACTTGGAGGTCATCTAGTCCAGCCCCCTGCTCAGGCAGGAAACCCTATACCATTTCAGACAAGTGGCTGTCCAGTCTCTTCTTAAAAACCTCCAGTGTTGGAGCATTCACTTCTTTCTCAAACCATGAAGCTCTTTAGAAGCAAAGCTAAGAGTTATTCATTTTTATTTATTATCAGAGTTTTACCTCGCTTTGGGTAAGCTGGCTTGAGGCCACAGGTCTGCGTTTTAGGTTTCTGCCCAAACCTTGGCTTTAAGTCCAGTTGTTGGCAAAACCAAACCAAACCCTGGCTAGCTGTAATCGTATTTTGGTTTTTTTTTTAATTTTCGAGTGCCAGCCAGGTTGTTTAGTTTATCGTTCCCTGCTGGAACAAAGCTACAAACTTAAGTTAACTTAAGGCTTAATTCTGGAATGGGTGCAGATTTGCTAAATCAGCCCCAGATGCTGGATGGGAGGGAGGAGGGACAGAGGACCACCCAGCCAATCAGGAAGCGGGATGGGAAGCCAGATGTCCACAAGGGCCGAACAGATGTTGTTGATTTAAGGCAAGCCAGGCCGTTTTTTGCAGTAAACAAGTGCAATCCGTTAATTTACAGCAAAGTCCTCGACTGACGACCACAAGGGAGAACAAAACGTCCGTTGCTAAGTGAAGCATTTCTGAAAGCGAGTTTTGCCCACATTTAACAACCTTCCTCGCCACGGTCGTTAAGTGAGTAACCCGGTTGTTAAGTGAAGCCGGCTTCCCCCGTTGGCTTTGTTTGTCAGAAGGTCGCAAAAGGGGATCGCGTGACCCCCGGGACACAGCGACCGTCATAAACAGGAGCTAGTTGCCAAGGGGACCAGTGGGATTTTGATTACGTGACCGTGGAGAGGCTGCAACGGTCGTTAAGTGTGAAAAACGGTCCTAAGTCCCCCTTTTCAGTGCCGTTGCAACTTTGGACGGTCCCTAAGTGAAGCGTTGTAAGTTGAGGACTACCTGTATTTCTTTTCTTTTTTTCCCCCCTGTCCGTTCGCCCCTCGAGATAAATCCGCATTTTGATCATGGGACCACAGAGATGCTTGTAAGTGTGAAAACGGCTCAGGAGTGACTTTTTTCAGTGACATTGCAACTTTGAACGGTCCCTAAACGAACCGTTGTAACTCGAGGACTATGTGTCCTGATTGCAAACTTTCCCAAAAATGAAATCGGCTTTGCTCTGGCTTTTAAGAGTCTAAAGCTGCAGAGCTGATCACCCTCCATCTGCCCCAAATCTGTGTGAAGGGAACTCGTTACCAATGCCTTGCATAAAAGTTGGATAGAGCCGGTCGGTCAGCAGAGGCTCCGGCAGTTCGCGGAAGTACAGCTTCAGGGTCCCCGCGATGGCGTTGATATCCATGTCGCTCAGCATCACCAGGATATCTGTGCTGTCTAAGGTTCAAATCAAACCTGGGTTTAGAATAGGGTCTCAAGGTTGGCTACTTGTAGAGGGGGGGCGCTTCCACTCCCAGAATTCCCCAGCCAGCCTGCTTTAAGAGGGGTGGGCTTCCACTCCCAGAATCCCCCAGCCAGCATGCTTTAAGAGGGACGGACTTCCACTCCCAGAATTCCCCAGCCAGCCTGCTTTAAGAGGGGTGGATTCAACTCCCAGAATTCCCTAGCTAGGATGCTTTAAGAGGATTGGACTTCCTCTCCCAGAATCCGCCAGCCAGCCTGCTTTAAGAGCAGCTGACCTCAACTCCCAGAATTCCCCAGCTGTCATGCTTTAAGAGGATTGGACTTCCTCTCCCAGAATCCGCCAGCCAGCCTGCTTTAAGAGGGGTGGACTTCCACTCCCAGAATTCCCCAGCCAGCCTGTTTTAAGAGGATTGGACTTCCTCTCCCAGAATCCCCCAGCCAGCCTGCTTCAAGAGGATTGGACTTCCTCTCCCAGAATCCCCCAGCCAGCCTGCTTCAAGAGGGGTGGACTCCCAACACCCAGAATTCCTCAGCCAGCCTGCTTTAAGAGGGGTGGACTTCCACTCCCAGAATTCCATGCTTTAAGACAGGTGTATTTCAACTCCCAGAATCCCCCTGCCAGCATGTATGGACACCATATATCTAAAAGAAGCTGGCTGGGGAATTCTGGGACTTGAAATCCATAACACGTCTTAAAACCCCTAAGGTTGAGAAACAGTGGTTTAGAACCTCCATATTCAGAGGCAGCCTACCTCAAAATTTCAACCAGAAACAATATAGAAGCTTGCAGAGCTATTGGCCCAGTTTGAAACCACCCACTTGGAGGGCGGCAATGCTCAAACACGAGCGTGAAACACACCATCATATGCACACTTCCAAGATCGAAATGAAGGAAGGGAGGGAGGGAGGAATAAAGAATAGGGGAGGGGAGGGGAGGGGAGGGAAGGAGGGAGGGAGGAAGGAAGGAAGGAAGGAAGGAAGGAAGGAAGGAAGGAAGGAAGGAAGGAAGGAAGGAAGGAAGGGCAATGGATGGAAACTCATCAAGCTCAACCTGGAACTAAAGAGGAAGGAAGGAAGGAAGGAAGGAAGGAAGGAAGGAAGGAAGGAAGGAAGGAAGGAAGGAAGGAAGGCGAAGCTCACTGGAATCAAAGGCGGCTTTCAAGTCCTGGATTTTGGTGGCCACCCCTGAGATCCGGTAGATACCGACTTCATCAATGCCCCTTTTCTCTACCTCCTCCACACACTGGCGCACAACATAGGGGATCTTGGAGCGCTCCCGCCTGTGGGGGAAAAAAAGAGAGCGTGGCGGGTCAGAGCAGCCCTGCAATTCTGCAGAAGATGGCCCAACCTGTAAAACAGCGTTTCTCAGCCTCATTTTGAGCTATCTGGACTTCCACTCCCAGAATTCCCCAGCTGTATTATTTTTAGAAATAATTTACAGCGGTGGACATACCTAATCCTCCTTCCTCCTTCTCTTACAAACAACCCTGTAAGGTAGGTTGGGCTGAGAGAGGGACTGGCCCGAAGTCACCCAGCCGGCTTTCATTCCTAAGGCAGGACTGGAACTCGCCATCTCCTGGTGATTGGCCCAAAGTCACCCAGCCGGCTTTCATGCCTAAGGCGGGACTAGAACTCACCGTCTCCTGGTGATTGGCCCAAAGTCACCCAGCCGGCTTTCATGCCTAAGGCGGGACTAGAACTCGCTGTCTCCCAGTTTGTAGCTGGTGCCTTAACCACTAGATCAAACTGGCTCTTCACATATATTCTCCAAATACATTGTTGTTCCCACCCACACATTCTGGCCCAACTTACTTAGTGACCACGCTGATTTTGACTCCGAAGACCCCCGTCTGCTTTTTCGAGGGGGTCCTCTTGAGGCTCATATCCCGGCTGGTGAATTTCATTGAAAATTCGACTTTCACCTGAAAGAAAAACAGACCAATCAGGAAATCACCAACTGGAAAAAATTAGGCAAAGCAGCTAGTCCTCACCTTATGACTGTAATTGGAACTGGAATTCCCGTTGCTCAGAACGGCGGTTGCTATTTGAGTCGCGTTCTGCATTTACAACCTTTCTTTTTTTGCCACGGTTGTTAAGCGAATCTTTGCAGACATTAAGCGGATCACATGGTTGTTAAGCGAATCCAGTTTTCCCCATGTTCATCACCTGACCCCAGGAACCGTCATAAATATGAGTCAGTTGCCAAGCGCCCAGATTATGATGACAGGTAGTCCTCAACGTATGACCACAACAGAGCCCAAAATTTCTGTTGCTAAGTGAAACATTTGTTAAGTGAGTTTTGCACCATTTTACGACCTTCCTTGCCACCGTTGTTAAGTGAATTGTTGTGACTGTTAAGTCAGTAACAATGGTTGTTAAGTGGATCAGGCTTCTTGATGGACTTTGCTTGTCAGAAGGTCGCAAAACAGGTCACATAACCCTGGGACGTTACGACCGTCATAAATATGAACCAATTGCCAAGTATCTGAAATTTGATCACCTGACCATGGGGAAGCTGCAACGGTCGTAAGTGTGAAAAATGGCCTTAAGTCCCTTTTTTCCAGTGCTGTTCTAACTTCAAACGGTCACTAAATGAAGCACCGTAAGTCGAGGACTACCTGTACATAATTATGGGCTTCCTGCGATGGACATAAGTGCGAGGACTGATCATAAGTCTCTTATTTCCAGCGCCGTTGAAAGTGAACGGTCACTAAATGAGGCATCATAAGTCGAGGACTACCTGTACATGATTATGGGCCTCCTGCGACGGACATAAACGCGAGGACTAGTCATAAGCCACTGTTTTCAGTGCCGCTGTAACTTCGAACGGTCACTAAATGAAGCATCGTAAGTCGAGGACTACCTGTACGTAATTATGGGCCTCCTGCGACGGACATCAGCGTGAGGACTGATCACAAGTCCCTTAGTTTCAGGGCCATTGAAACAACGGTCATTAAATGAGGCATTATAAGTCGAGGACTACCTGTACATGATTATGGGCCTCCTGCGACGGACATAAACGCGAGGACTAGCCATAAGCCACTGTTTTCACTGCCGCTGTAACTTTGAATGGTCACTAAGTGAAGCATCGTAAGTCGAGGACTACCTGTACATGATTATGGGCCTCCTGCGACGGACATCAGCGTGAGGACTGATCACAAGTCCCTTAGTTTCAGGGCCATTGAAACTTTGAACGGTCATTAAATGGGCTGTCGTAAGTCGAGGACCCCCGGTACACAGAGGAAAGGGGAGGCCCCGCAGGAAGGGAGGGGGAGACGGAAAGGGGGCGACTGGCACCCCGTCTTACTCACCCCGTTCATCTCGATCACGTCCACCTGCCAGTTTTTCGTCTGCACCGTCTGGGGGTCCAACTAAAATAGGGGAAAAAAAAATGTGAGAAAAATTAGGCCTCCGCTACTTGTCCGGATTGCTTTGGTCGTCGTAATATGGGGAGTCCTCGAGTTAGCGACCAAAACAGCACCCCGAATTTCCATTGCTAAGTGAGACGTTTGTTAATAAGTCAGCTTTTTTAAAATGTTTGGGTTATTTGGCAAAAGGGTGAGGGTTTCCCCCCCCCTCCCCAAAACAGGTTGTGCTTCCAGGGAGACCCCAAGTGGGAGGCAAAAAAAAAAAATCTCAAGGAAAAAAGGGATTCACGCTACAGGCGGTCCTTGACTTACGACCGCAACGGAGCCCCAAATTTATGATGGTAAGCGAGACACTTGTTAAAAGAGAATTTTGCCCCGTTTCACGACCTTTCGTGTCACGGTTGTTAAGTGAATCTGGCTTTGCTGGTCAGGCGGTCGCAAAAGGGGATTGCGTGACACCCCCCCCCCTGGGACTCTGCAAACCGTCATAAATGCGAGACAGTTGGCCAGCATCTTTAATTTTGATCCCGTGATCCTGGGGATGCTGCAACGATCGTGTGAACCCACGGTCATAACTCTCTTTTTTCTGTGCCGTTGTAACTACGAAGGGTCCCTAAAAGGGATGTCGTAAGTTGGGGACTATCTGTAAATGCTGTAATCTAAGGTAGTCCTCGGCTTACGACCGTTCACTCTGTTTGAAGCGACTGCAAAAAAAAAGTAACCATCCTCGTGCTTAACAAACCATCAAGTCACACAGAATCACAATCTGGGCACTTGGCAAGTACCTCTCGTTTGAAAAATGATTGTACGTCACTTTTTCCAGTGCCGTTGTAATTTGAAGGGTCACTAAACGAGCGTTTGTTAAGACGAAGACTTCCTGTTATTTTTCTTTGCAGGACAAAACTCTGCCACCCTCCACCCCTGCAGTGCGGTCTCGGGGAAGAGGGATCCCGTTGCAGGATTTGGTGATGGGTGCAAAGCCCCTCTTTTTCCCACTTGCCGACGAAACGAAGCACAACTCAACAATTCAACACCTGAGCAGGGGGTTGGACTAGATGGCCTCCAAGGTCCCTTCCAACTCTGGTATTCTATTCTATTCTATTCTATTCTATTCTATTCTATTCTATTCTATTCTATTCTATTCTATTCTATTCTATTCCTGATTCTGATTCTGATTCTATTCTATTCTATTCTATTATTATTTTCTTTCTATTCTATTTTCTATTTTATTCTGCATTCTCTTCTGCTCTATTCTATTCTATTATTTATTTTCCTATTCTATTCTATTCTATTCTATTCTATTCTATTCTATTCTATTCTATTCTATTCTATTCTATTCTATTCTATTCTATTCTATTCTATTCTATTCTTCTTGTTATTGTTATTGTTATTTCGGGCCAAGTATGAATTTCCGAGGAACGCTGCCAACGTACAAGTTATTTTATTGGGATTATTTTGGCCACTGCAGGAAACAGCTGGATGGGAATTGAGTTGTTGTTGTGTTTATATCACAAGGGAAATAAAATAGAAGCACTATAAATAAATAGGGATGAATCGTGCAGTCTCATAGCTATAAAAAACCCGGATTTTTGGCTGATTTCCTTCTCTCTCTCTCTCTCTCTCTCTCTCTCTCCTCCTCCCCCCCACCCCGGTCCCCAAACTGCCCCACAGAAGTGACTGGACAGCCATTTGTCTGAAATGGTACAGGGTCTCCTGCCTGAGCAGGGGGTTGGACTAGATGACCTCCAAGGTCCCTTCCAACTCTGTTATTCTGTTATTAACACTGGAAATTTTTAAGAAGAAACTGGACAACCCTTGGTCTGAAATGGTATAGGGTCTCCTGCCTGAGCAGGGGGTTGGACTAGATGACCTCCAAGGTCCCTTCCAACTTTATTCTGATTATGATTAAAGACCTTTCATAAATACATAAATACCGCTAGTTTCGGAATTACAACCGCAACCGAGCTCTAAAAATTCCACTGCTAAGCAAGACCTTCGCGGAGTGAGTTTCGCCCCTTTTTGCGGCTTTGCTTGCCACCGTCGTTAAGCGAATCGCTGCAGTCGTGAAGTCAATTCACGCGGCTGTTCAGTAAACCCGGCTCCCCCATTGACTCGGCTCGTCACACAACCCCAGCCCAGGGCAACCGTCATAAATACGAGTCAGTGGCCAAGCGTCTAAACTTCGATCACCTGACCACGGCGGCAGGGAGGGGGGGAGAAATGCTGCGACGGTCGTTAAGTCTGAAAAGCGGTCGTAAGTCCCTTTTCTCAGTGCCGCCGTAACTTCGAACGGTTCCTAAACGTACGGCTGTTAAGTTGAGGATTTTCTGTTATTTGTCTTTTTTTTTTTGCAGGGCGACCCTCTGCCACCCTCCACTCCTGCAGTGCGGTCTCGGGGAGAGAAGGATCCAGTCTGCGGAGTGGCAGACGGGCGCAAAGCCCCCCCCCGTTTTCCTGCTAGCCGTCGAAACGATGTGCAACCCAACGGTCGCTAAACGAGATCTTGTAAATGGAGGACTGCCTGTCCATCAATTCAGGCTGCAGACCCCCTCCCCGCTCTTTTCAGCCTAGAGTTGAGCCCTCGATTCCTTGATTCTCCAAGCTGGCGCTTCCAGGACCCCGTGTCCTCTTAAGGACGGCGGAAGGGACACCGTCGCAAGAACGTCAAGAACAGCTGGTTCTCATGGCTGAGGGACATTTCGGGAAAAACCTCCCAAAATAAACCCCAAAAGGCCACGACGGCCGCACAGCCCCGAGGACAGCCGGACGGTCCCCTGGGGGAGAGGGAGGGGCTGTGTCTGGAACGTTCCCCCCCCTACCGGCCTGTTTGAAGGTGGATCGGCTGAGCCTTTTGGGGTGGGTCTCCTGAGAATCTCCCTGGAGGAGAAGGAGGAGGAGGAGGAGGAGAAGGAGGTGATCCAGGGGGATACGGAATAACAGGGTCAGGGAGGGACATCAGAGGTCATCTAGTCCAACCCCATGCTTAAGGAGGTTGGCGAGGAGAGCCTATATACCATTCCAGACAAATGAAATTGAAAGAAAGGAAGGAAGAGAGGAAGGAAGGAAGGGAGGGAGGGAGGGAGGGAGAGAAAGAGAAAGAAAGAAAGAAAAAGAAAATGAAATAGAAAGAAAGAAGGAAGGAAGAGAGAAAGAGAAAGAAAGAAAGAAAGAAAATGAAATAGAAAGAAAGAAGGAAGGAAGAGAGAAAGAGAAAGAGAAAGAGAAAGAAAGAAAGAAAGAAAGAAAAATAAAATGAAATAGAAAAGAAGGAAGGAAGGAAAGAAAAAGAAGGAAGAAAGAAAGAAAAAGAAAAAGAAAGAAAGAAAGAAGGAAAGAAAGAATGAAGGAGGGAAGAAAGAAAGAAAGAAAGAAAGAAAGAAAGAAAGAAAAAGAAAGAAAGAAAGAAAGAAAGAAAGAAAGAAAGAAAGAAAGAAAGAAAGAAAGAAAGAAAGAAAAAGAGGGAGGGAGGAAGATCTTGAGTATTTGCCCACAATGAAATAAGGGTTGGAGTAGATGACCTCTATGGTCCTTTCCAGCTCTATGTGGAAGGAAGGAAGAGAAGAAGGAAGAAGGGAAGGAAGGATAGCAGAATAACACACACACGCGCGCGCGCGCACACACACACACACACACACCATCAAGGATTATAGCTGCATTTCAAGCACAAATATTAAGCACGGGGGTTTAACCCAAATTGTGCAGATGGCAGAATCGGCTTTCTGTCTACTGCACAGCCGGAACGATACAACACGCTGGATTATGCGCCTTCGGGAGTGCGCAAAGCAGCTGTTGCATTTGGCCAGCTGTGTCTCTGCAGCAAACAATGGATTGTTTCTTTGGGGTGGGGTGGGGTAGGTGGGCAGCACGCCCCTGCACCCCCCAGGCCGGCTGCTCCACCTTTCATTTGCGGCCACCACAAAGCCCATGTGCAAGCTTCGCCCCCTCCAATGCGCTACAACCCACTGGATTGTGCGCCTTCAGGAGTGTGCAAAGCAGCTCGGTTGCATTCGGCCAGCTGTGTCTCTGCAGCAGACGACGGTTTATTTCTTTGTGTGTGGGGTGTGTATGGCAAGCACACTCCTGCACCGCAGGCTGGCTGTCCCACCTTTAGTTGCAGCCACCACAAAGCCCATGTGCAGGTTCGCCCCCTCGCCCAGGGCCACCCCCTGGAGTGAGAGGGCTCAGCTCTGAGGAAGACAGCTTGATTAAAACCAGGTTAAAGTGGGGAATTTAAGCCCACATCCTGGCTTGCAGGAAGCCCGCCCCTTCCCTAACTTGTAAGCATGACCCCGGGACCCTGTGACCGTCATAAATACGAGTCAGTTACCGAGCGTCTGAATTTTAAACACCTGACCATGGGGGAAATGCTGCAGCGGTCAGTGCCGTTGTAACTTCGAACCGTCACTAAATGATTGGTCATAAGCTGGGGACTACCTGTAGTGCTATAATCTAAGGTAGTCCTCAAGTTACGACTGTTCATTCCGTTCGAAGTTACTGCAGACTGATGGAAGCCGTCCTCGTACTTGCAAACATCAAGTGTGTCCCTGCGGTCACACAATCACCCCCTGGGCCCTTGTCAACTGCCTCACGCTTACGACGGCAGCGTCCCGGGGCTGCCATTTGCAGTCTTCCTTCCCCAGGGAGGGGAAGCCAGGTTCGCTTAACGACCGCGCAAAACAAAATGTTGAAACTCAGGCTTAAGGAACGCGTTGCTTAACGACCGCAGGATGTGTCGGTTCCAACTGCAGTCGTAAAGTGAGGATTATCCAGACTAGCTAACCAGATGCAGAGAGCGGGAGCTGTCGCCTCGTCACATCTGGAGGCCAGGTGGCAGGAAGGCTGTCCTAGATTCTGGGTGCTCTTTTTCAAAGGACTGGGGACCCGCCTTCGGCACATGCTCAGGGACTCCATGCAACCTGCCCCCCCCCCATCCGAGCCCGGGAGAAACTCGCCAGCTGCTGTTTTCTTCGCATCTCGGCTTGGTTTGGCGCCAACATTTCTAGACACAACATGGACCCACAACCGCACAGCTGAGGACAAAGGACCTTCCTGCAACTTTAGGGAAGGAGCATTCCAACAACCTTCAAAACCTGGTCATGGTTAACCTTGGTTTGTTCGGCGCGAGGAGAGTATTTCGCACGTTCTTGAAGCCGAAGCCGCACAAGCCCCAGAAACAGACTCTGATTTTCTAACCAATTGTGGGTCCGTGTGTTCTCCACTTGCGCCCAGTATTAACATTTAAAAATGCTTTTTTTAAAAAAACAAACAACACACGTTTTTATTGTTTTAATGGTTGCATATTTTTTAATCGTCAGCCCCCCCCCCCGGGAATCGTGGAATTGAGAACCGGGGGGGGGCTGGGGAAACGGAAGAAATCAGAAATTTAACGATGTTGTGGTAGCTTGTAAAAAGGGGAGGGCAGAATGATTATTTTTGGAATATTTTTTTCCTTATTCAACTGTATGTCAAAGGTTTGTTTTTTTCTTTTTCTTTCTTTTTAGGCACGTCCCCCCCCCCCGTTGTGTAGTCTTCTCTAGTTTTGTTTCCTATTTCCCTTTTTTTGCAGCCTTTAAGGCAGGGGTCCTCAACACCCCCCCACCCCCCCGCTCCAGCCCGCGGTCCAGTGGCGGGCTGCAAACGGGCTCTAGAAGTGGTGTGCCAACACACGTGTGCACACACGTACAAAACTGGATTTGTGAAAGTGGCATAAAGACAAAACCCTCACCTCTCGCCACCACCACCACCACCGCCAGTCCACCAAGCTGGAAAGGTTGGGGACCACGGTTTTAATGATTTGAATAAGAAGAAAGAAAGAAAGAAAGAAAGAAAGAAAGAAAGAAAGAAAGAAAGAAAGAAAGAAAGAAAGAAAGAAAGAAAGAAAGAAAGAAAGAAAGAAAGAAAGAAAGAAAGAAAGAAGAAAGAAAGAAAGAAAGAAAGAGAGAAAAAGAAAGAGAGAGAGAGAGAGAGAGAAAGAAAGAAAGAAAGAAAGAAAGAAAGAAAGAAAGAAAGAGGGAAGAAGGAAGGAAGAATAGCAGAATAACAGAGTTGGGAGGGACCTTGGAGGTCTTCTAGTCCAACCCCATGTGCAAGCAGGAGACCCCATACCATTTCAGAAAAATGGAAGGAAGGAAGGAAAAGGAAAGAAAGAAGGAAAGAAGAGAGAAAGAGAGAGAGAGAGAAAGAAAAGAGGGAGGGAGAGAGGAAGGAGGGAAGGAAGGAAGAAGAAGGAAGAAAGAAAGGGAGGGAGAGAGGAAGGAAGGAAGGAGATGAAGGAAGGAGAAAAAGGAAGAAAGGAAGAAAAAGCGAGGAAGGAAGGAAAGAGAAGAAAGGAAGGGGAAAAAGGAAGGAAGAAAGAAAAGAAAGAGAAAGAAAAAGGAAGGAAGGAAGAGGAAGAAAGGAAGGAAGGAGAAAGGAAGGAAGGAAGGAAAGAGAAGAAAGGAAGGGGAAAAAGGAAGGAAGAAAGAAAAGAAAGAGAAAGAAAAAGGAAGGAAGGAAGAGGAAGGAAGGAAGGAGGAAGGAAGGAAAGAGAAGAAAGGAAGGGGAAAAAGGAAGGAAGAAAGAAAAGAAAGAGAAAGAAAAAGGAAGGAAGGAAGTAGGAAGGAAAAAAAGAGAAAGAAAGAGAGAGAGAGAAAGAAAGAAAATAAAAGAAACTTCAACCATGGGTCCTGAAAACAGAGATGTTTGCCTCTCGCTCCTGGATGTGCCAAAAGGCAACATCTGGGCTCTTGATGCACAAAACCAGATGTTCCCCTGCCCACCTCCAGGCTGGGATTCTGAGAACTCCTGGAAAATCACCCTGATTTAACCTCCAAGAACATTTTTAAAACTGCTGGGGTGGGGGGGGGGGTCTCAGCCCGTGAGAAGTTTTATATCAAAAATGCGTTTGATCCTTTGCGCTGTTTAAAACCTGAACCGAGTCCTGGGTGGACTGAGAATCAGCCTCTCCACCAGATAATTCGACAGTCGAGCTGAAACCAAATTAATCAAGTAAAAAAACACTGGATGATGTATGTTATGTTTATGTTTAAAATGTATTGTAAAACTTTAGAACTCTTTAATAATTAAAAATAACAGCAAAGGGGGGGGAGGAAGACCGTGCACTCGCATTTCTTCAAATAAATGACCCAGGTCCAATCCACAGAACAAAGGATGAGGTCTGTAAACGCAGAGCTGATTCAATTAGGACTGCCCGTGGAAATGCATGTTCACAAAAATAAGTATCACCGGTGACCTACCTACACACACACACACACACACACACACTTCAAGTGTCACTCCAAAATCAGCACGCCGGCACTTCCACAAACACCCCTTATAAAACAGTGTCGCTCTGCCCCATTTGTCTGCAGCTGCCTCTGAAGGCAAACTCCTTGCTTTCAGGAATAAATCTTTCTTCTTTCCTCACAGCTGTTTGGATCTCATTTTTATCAAACGCTGGGCGCAACCCGTGTTGGATCCCCACATTATTTCTTCTGACACGCTAAAAATAAACCTTCCGGAGAGGGATCTCAGCCGCCAGTGCCAACTTAAGCTGGCACGAGATGGGCAAACTCTCAAAGCGCCACCTTGGCGTATATGCAGATCCCCGGGTTGTTTTTGAGGTTCAGACACACACACACACACACACACAAGAATTATTTGGCCAGGTGTCTGCCAAATCCCCGGTCCCCAAGGAGATCTGGGGCACCTGGTGGATCCCCGACTCCTGTCCAGAAGGCGAACAAAACAACGGCAACTGGATTGATGTGTCTGGAGCGGATGGCTAAATTCATTTGCAGAGAGAAATTGGCTTTTTTGTCTGTGCAAACAGCTGGGAGCCGTGTGTGTGTGTGTGTGTGTGTGTGTGTGTGTGTCCCCACTGATCGATCCAGGCTCCCTGCAAAACAAAATCCGTTTTTTCCCCCAAATGGGAGAGATAATCGCTTTTTGATCCCCCTTTCCCCCCCCAAATGGGAGATATTTTGTGTTTGTGTTTGCGTGTGTGTGTGTGGCCACTGATCCATCCAGGCTCCCTGCAAAACAAAACACAACAAAATCCCTGGTTCCCCCCCCCCCCCGCCGCCTCCTGCCAAATGGGAGAGAGATTGGCTTTTTGTCTGCAAACAGCTGGGAGCCAGGCATCTGTGTGTCTTTGTGTGTGTTTGTGCATGCACATGTGTGTGTGTGTGCGTATGTAGCCACTGATTGATCCAGGCTCCTTGCAAAACAAAACAAAACAAAATGAAATCCCTGTCCGTCCGTTCCCCCCCCCCAAACATACTATGTCTTTCTGAAAAAACAGAACTTGAAACCCACCGGAAAGAAACTTCTTAGCCAGGCGCCTGGACTAGAATCTGAGCCGCTGTTTTTGCTGCAGGTAGTCCTTGACTTACGACCATTCACTTAGTGACCGTTCAAAGTTAACAACATCGCTGAAAAAAGTGACTTATGACCATTTTTTCACAGTTACAGCCGTTACAGCATTCCCCACGGTCACATGGCCAAAACTTTGGGACGCTTGGCAACTGACTCATATTTATGACCGTCGCAGTGTCCCTTGGCAACTGACTCATATTTATGACCCGTCGCAGTGTCCCAGGGGTCAGGTGATCCCCCTTGGCGGCCTACTGATAAGCAAACTCAATGGGGGAAGCCAGATTCACTTAACAACCGAGTGACTAACTTAGCCACTGTGGCGATTCGCTTAACAACGGTGGCAACAAAGGTCGCAAAATGGGGACAAAACTCACCTCACGGCTATCTTGCTTGGCAAAAGAAATTTGGGGTGCCGCTGCAGTCGGAAGTCTAGCTGTACACTTAAAAGTGCAAAAGGCACAAAAAAGTGGGCAAAGGGATTTAACCTAGACGACAATTCAGTGCCTTTTGTGCACGGGGCGTTCTTAAACCACCGTTGTCATTTCATACCAATAAATAACCACAATCCATCATCTGCCAGGCTATTTTAAAACCAAACGGGTTTTAACAGCAACAAATTCAAGCTCTTTTGGAGAAAATTAAGCTAGTCCTCAAAATATGGCCAGTCACTTAGCGACAGCCAGTCACTTAGCGACTGTTTGATATTATGATGGACCTACCGTGTTTCCCTGAAAATAAGACCGGGTCTTATTTGTTTGTTTGGGTTTTTTGCCTCCAAAAGAAGCACCAGGTCTTATTTTTGGGGTAGGCCTTACATCACCTCCAGCACCACCCAGCCGGTCCACTTCTTCTGGGGCCGGAGTTCCGCAGCTGCATTCGGGCCTGCATTTTGCAGTCAGGCCTTTCTGGAAGGCCTAAGCAGCCGAGTACCGAGCTATGGCCTTCCGGAAAGGCCTGTGACCGAGAAATGCAGGCCCAGCTACAGAAGAGGCCTCAGAAAAAGAAGTGGGCAGGCGAGGGGAGGCCTGGCTGCAAGGGAAGCGGGTGCGGGACGCATGGGGCAGCTCAGCACCCCCACCCCTGCCCTAGCTTGATTTTTAGGGGGTATGCCTCGCCCCAAAACTAGGGCTTATTTCTGAGGTAGGGCTTATATTCGATCACGGGATTCAGGTGCAGGGCAACCCAGCTGCATTTAAGATCGTCTTGCAGTCACGTGAGCCTGTTTTATGACAGCTTTGCAAAAAACAAACAAACCCCTAACCCTTCCTACTGGTTTTCTGCAAAACTGTCCCCATCAATTCGCTTCACAAGACTGGTGTTCGCTTAGTGACGGTAGATTCGCTTAACGCACGTGCTGATTCTCTCAATGACAGCAGATTCACTTATATGAAAGCGGGGATTCACTTAACGATCACAGAGTCATTCATTTAAGAGCCGTGGTGATTTGCTCGACCGCCCCTGCAAAAAAGGAGTCGGTCATATGACTGATCCATTTTATGATCGTGAGCAGGATCCATCGTAGTTGTAAGTTGAGGACCACCTTATTATGTTTAGCAACGTTTGCAGGGAGAATTAGGCTGCATTTTTAGCCATAAGGAGGAGTCACGCAAGGAGTCACACAAGGAGACAAATTCCTTGTGTGTCTAATCGCACTTGGCCAATAAAGTATTCTTCTATTATTTCTCATTCTATTCTATTCTATTCTATTCTATTCTATTCTATTCTATTCTATTCTATTCTATTCTATTCTATTCTATATTTTCTATTCTATTCTATTCTATTTTATTGTATTCAATATTTTCTATTCTATTGTGTTCTACTCTGTTCTGTTCTATATTCTATTCTATTCAATATTTCTATTCTATTCTATCCCATAATTCTATTCTATTCTATCAAATTCTATTCTATTTTCTATTCTTATTCTATATTGTATTCTATTTTATTTTATTCAATATTTTCTATTCTATTTTGTTCTATATTCTATTCTATCCTATCCTATCCTATAATTCTATTCTATTCTATCTTCTATTCTATTCTATTCTATTCTATTCTATTCTATTCTATTCTATTCTATTCTATTCTATTCTATTCTTATTCTATTCTATTGTACTCTACTCTACTCTACCCTAACCCTACTCTATTCTATTCTATCCTATCCTATCCTATCCTATCCTATCCTATCCCATAATTCTATTCTATTCTATATTCTATTCTATTTTATTCTCTTCAATATTTTCTGTTCTGTTCTGTTCTATACTCTATTCCATTTTCTTATTCTTATTCTATTCTACACGTGGAAGCCTAAGCCAAAGCCTGAACTCTCTTCTCTGATCCTCAAGTCCTTCCAGCGGGCTGGAGTTCCACAGGTGAAGACTCCCGAGTCCTCCACTGAGAAAAACCTTTCCTGAAGCCTCTCTACCCACTGATTCTTCCAACCCGCCTTTACTCCACCCAGCTGTTTGCAACTAGGAGCAAACATACAGAGGCTTCCCACCCCCCAAGCGACCCGGTGCCAAGCAGGCAGCTGCAAAAACGGAAAATTTCCAAACCGAGCAGGAACACAGCAGCGGAGCGGATGCAAAACCCCAGAAATCTGGATTTTGGCTGCTCCAGGCCAGCGTCACCATCCAAGCAGCCCGGCATGGAAGGGAGAGGCACAAGACGTGGCCTCTGTGAGGAGCTGATTTCTTCCCCTTTCGCTCTCCGTTTAGCACCAAACTAGAAGTTAGAACATCGAAGCCTAGGGCTGGAAGGGACCTCGGAGGTCGTCTAGTCCAACCTCCTGCTCAAGCAGGAGACGGCTGATAGCATCCCGGTCAAACGGCTCCCCATTCTTTTTGTGAAACTCTCCAGGGATGGAGCTCCCACAACTTCTGGAGGCAAGGAGTTCCACTGGTTAATAGTTGTCACTGTCAGGAAGTTTCTCCTTAGTTCCAGGTTGGACTGCCCTCTGATGAGCTTCTTACCCATTGCCCTTCCTTCCTTCCTTCCTTCCTTCCTTCCTTCCTTCCTTCCTTCCTTCCTTCCTTCCTTCCTTCCTCCCTCTTTCCTTCCTTCATCTTTTCTCCCTCCCCTTTCTTCCTTCCTTTCCTCCCTCCCTTCCTTTCTCCCCTTTCTCTCCCTCCCTTCTTCATTACTTATTATTTATTTATTTATTATTTATTAATTTAATTTGTATACCGCCCTTCTCCCGAAGGACTCAGGGCGGTGAACAGGGCAATACATAATAAAAACAAGATACAAAAATTAAAAATTATTAAAACTAATTAAACAGCAATGCCCGTAATAAATTAGTACAGATTAAAAGTTGAGACCAATTTATAAAACCCGACCCCATCCCATCAGGCCAGGCCAGCTTGTTCAAAGAGGTAGGTTTTAAGATCGCGCCGGAAGGAGCGGAGATCAGGCGCCATCCGGAGCTCGACCGGAAGATGGTTCCATAGCTCCGGGGCGCCCACAGAGAAGGCCCTCCCCCTGGGGGCCACCAGTCGGCATTCTTTGACCGGTGGCACCCTGAGGAGGCCCTCTCTGTGGGAGCGTACTGGGCGGAGGGAAGTTGACGCCGGCCGCAGGTGCTCCCCAAGGTATTCCGGACCCATGCCATGTAGGGCTTTGTAGGTCATTACCAACACCTTGAACCTCACCCGGAAGACAACTGGAAGCCAACTTATACCTCATTTTTATTATTTTTATGAATAACTCAAGGCGGCGAAGATATCTAATGCTCCTCTTCTTTGCCCCACGACCCTGCGAGGTGGGCTGGCCTGAGAGAGAAGGACATGCCTAAGGCGGGACTAGAACTTACCATCTCCTGGTGATTGGCCCAAAGTCACCCAGCCGGCTTTCGTGCTTAAGGCGGGTATATGTCAATGTTCGGATTAATAATAATAATAATAATAATAATAATAATAATAATAATAATAATAATAATAATAATAATAATAATAATAATAACAACAACAACAATAATAATAATAATAATAATAATAATAATAATAATAATAATAATAATAATAATAAGAAGAAGAAGAAGAAGAAGAAGAAGAAGAAGAAGTTGGAAGGGACCTTGGAGGTCATCTAGTCCAACCCCCTGCTCAGGCAGGAAACCCTGTGCCATTTCAGACAAATGGCTGTCCAGTCTCTTCTTAAAAACTTCCAGTGTTGGAGCATTCACAGCTTCTGGAGGCAGGTTGTTCCACTGGTTAATTGTTCTAACTGTCAGGAAATTTCTCCTTAGTTCCAGATTGCTTCTCTCCTTGATTAGTTTCCATCCGTTGCTTCTTTTCCTGCCTTCAGGCGCTTTGGAGAAGAGCTTGGCTGCCTCTCCTTTGGGGCAGCCCCTGAGATACTGGAAGGCTGCTATCATGTCCCCCCTCGTCCTTCTCTTCGTTAAATTAGACATCCCCAATTCCAGCAACCGTTCCTGGTATGTTTTAGCCTCCAGTCCCCCGATCCTCTTTGTTGCTCTTCTCTGTACTCTTTAATTGTTTGTTATTTATTTTTAAAATTTTGTCCACTACTCAGGCTGGTGGGCAGCCGTGCAAATTAAATAAGCAAAGAAATAAATATCACCCTTTGTTTCAAAGATTCCTAAGGTGCCTCCAGTGGCCCATTTCATGCCCGAACATGTTGCTACCTCTTGCCTTCCCTGGAGATGCTCTTCTCCTGTGCTGTGGTGGATTTGCTTGCAGATATTTTTCTCTTACCTCTAAAAGAAGCTCCCACCTCAGTTGTTACTCATCATTTACTAGTCTTCCGGCATGGATAACAGAATAACAAGAGTTGGAAGGGACCTTGGAGGTCTTCTAGTCCAGCCCCCTTGCTCAGGCAGGAGAACCTATATCATTTCAGACAAGTAAATTGTCTAGCCTCTTCTTGAGAACCTCCAGTGATGGAGCGCCCACGATTTCTGGTGGCAAGGAGTTCCACTGGCTAATTGTCCTCACTGTTAGGAAGTTTCTCCTTAATTCCATGTTGCTTCTCTCCTGGATTAGTTTCCATCCGTTGCTTCTCTTCCTGCCTTCAGGCGCTTTGGAGAATAGGTGGGACACACACACCCCTCTTCTTTGTGGCAACCCCTCAAATATTGGAACACTGCTATCGACCCCCCCCTTTAATCCTTCTTTTCATTAAATTAGACATACTCAATTCCTGCAACCGTTCTTTGTATATTTTAGTCTCCAGACCTTTAAGCATTTTAGTTGCTGTTCTCTGCACTCTTTCTATCGTGTGTGTGTGTGTGTGTGTGTGTGTCTTTCAACTCAGTGGAAAGGGGGAATAGTTACCCCTCTGCGGAAGTCTTAAAAAGCCGAGCAGGTCAATTAAATTACCCTTTTGGATTTGCCCCTCTTAAAAATGGGCCGCATCCATTTGCACCGCTCAGGTGACCCTGAAGTCACAGGTAAACCTCCAAGCGGCCTCAACGACTCTCTAAAAAAAAGGCGAAGGACCGGCTGTCTGCAAGGAGTATAAATCCTCCCGTTCCCCATTATCCAGGCAGAGCCGAAGAAGCTTCTAGGATGAGAAGCGAAACGTCTTCAAAGGAAAAACGAGGAAGTCCAGTTCCCTTGTGGGAAAAAAAGCACCTTTGGGACATCTGCGACCTGGATGACCAAGAGTCTCCACAGGCTTTTAAAAATGATGAAAGTGCCTGATTTAAAAGTCCTTCCACGAGCAGATGCTCCTTTGCAAAAATAAAATAAAATAAAAATGGCCTGGTGGAGCGGATCATTCCGGAGATATTTTCGAATTTAGCACAGATGGACCGTCTGGATCTTACGGGCAGCAAGCAGAGGATGTGGGCATTTGAGCCAAGGACAGGGACTCTAGACGTCTAAAAATTAAACCGTGGGTGGGTGGGTGGGGGGAAGCAGATTGTCCACGCCGGAACGTGTCTGTAGAATTTCTGCTTTGTATTTTAACAAAAGGTCCTAGGCTTACTTTATTATTTTATTTTATTTTATTTTATTTTATTTTATTTTATTTTATTTTATTATTTTATTTTATTTTATTTTATTATTTTATTTTATTTTTATTTTGCAATGCAATGCAATGCAATGCAATGGAAGAGAACAGAACAGAACAGAACAGAGAATGAATAGAGTAGAATAGAATAGAAAATGAATAGAATAGGAGAAAGAATAGAATAGAATAGAATAGAATAGAATAGAATAGAATAGAATAGAATAGAATAGAATAGAATGGAATGGAATGGAATGGAATGGAATGGAATGGAATGGAATAGGAATAGGAATAGGAATAGGAATAGAAAATGAATAGAACAGAACAGAGAATGAATAGAATAGAAAATGAATAGAATAGAATAGAAAATGAATAGAATAGGAGAAAGAATAGAATAGAATAGCATAGAATAGAATAGGAGTAGAACAGAGAATGAATAGAATAGAAAATGAATAGAATAGAACGTGAATAAAATAGAACAGAACAAAACAGAATGAATAGAACAGAATATTTTTTTTTATTTTAATCCCATTTATATCCCACCCTTCTCCGAAGACTCAGGGCGGCTTACAATCTAAAGCACAAATCAATGTGCTTAGCAGTAGCCTTCATTCTATGTATATGCCTGCTTATTAGGGCTTTCACACACACACCCAAGCGGCATTATTACAAAGTTAGCTTAATTGCCCCCAACAATCTGGGTCCTCATTTTACCTACCTCGGAAGGATGGAAGGCTGAGTCAACCTTGAGCCTGGTGGGACTCGAACCTGCACTAATTGCAGGCAGCTGGTGTTACTTAAGGAGGCATTAGCCCACTGCTCCACCAAGGATCTTATTAGAATAGAATGGAATGGAATGGAATGGAATGGAACGGAACAGAAAGAATAGAATACAGAGTTGGAAGGGACCTTGGAGGTCATCTAGTCCAACCCCCCGTTCAGGCAGGAAACCCTACCATTTCAGACAAACACTGATAGTCCTCGACTTACGATCCTCACTTAGCAACCGTTCAAACTTACAACAGCACTGAAAAAGCGACATAACTAGTCCTCGCACCTACGACCGTGGTAACATCCTCGCGGTCACATGATAAAAATCTGCCCCTTAACCCGGCATGTATTTAGGACGGTTTCAGCATCCTGGGTGGGGTGGGGGGGCACGTGATCCCCATTTGCAACCTTCCCAGCCTTCTTCTGCGAGCGAAGTCAATGGCGGAAGCCGGATTCACTGAACAACCGGGACGATCTGCTTAACAAGCGTGGCAAAGAGGTCATAAAACTAGGCGTGATTCACTTAAGAACCGCCTCACTTATCAATGGAAACTCTGATCCCAATAGCAGTCATCGGTGGAGGACTATCCTGGACTCCAGGACCCATCCTCCCCTGACCCGGTTGGGAATCCAGAATTGGAGACCCCGCACATTTGAACGCAAGCAAAATGCCTCAATTCACCTCGATCTCCACTTCAGCTGTATCAGAAGCACAATCTGGAAGTGCAGAGCTGAAATTGCAGTGGGGGGGAAGGAAAGGAAGAGCGCTATTAATTACATCCATAAGATTAATTACCGCCCTAAGATCTGACGCCTCCACTTTTGCTGGTTTTAACCAGATGAATTTCCCCCCCCCTTTCCCCCCCAGGGTGTGCGGCAAAGGATGAATTTTAAGGAGGAAGGCATGGCAACCGTAGAGAAGATGGGAAAAATTTTCCCTGAGAAGGAAGATCATGTAAGGTCAGGCAGTGGAAGGTAAAGAAGCGAGCGAAAGGGATCCTAAGAGAGCAGCCTCCTGATCGTGAATCGGTGCCCTGATTCCCGATTCGGATTCCGATCGCCCTTCTGATCATGAACCCTCGCAGCAGAGGGTTGGACTAGAACAGGGGTCGGCAACCTCGGCTCTTTTATGACTCGTGGACTTCAACTTCCAGAATTCCTGAGCCAGCTATGCTGGCTCAGGAATTCTGGGAGTTGAAGTCCACGAGTCATAAAAGAGCCGAGGTTGCCGACCCCTGGACTAGAAGTTCAATACTGTTCCAGCTGTATTCTGATTTGATTGATTTGGAAAGGGCCACTAACACAGAAGAGTTACAGGCAGTCCTCGACTTACGACCACAACTGAGCCCAACTTTTCCAGCACTAAGTAAATGAATTTTGCCCCATTTTACGAGCTTTGCTGCCACGATTGTTAAGGGAATCACTGCAGTTGTTAAGTTAATCACATGACTGTTAAGTGAATCTGGCTTCCCCCACTGACTTTGCTTGTCAGAAGGTTGCAAAAGGGGCTGGACAATTCTGGGAGTTGACGTCCACGCATGCTGGCTGGGGAATTCTGGGAGTTGAAATCCACGCATGCTGGCTGGGGGATTCTGGGAGCTGAAATCCACGCATGCTGGCTGGGGGATTCTGAGAGCTGAAATCCACGCATGCTGGCTAGGGGATTCTGGGAGCTGAAATCCACGCATGCTGGCTGGGGAATTCTGGGAGTTGAAGTCCACGCATGCTGGCTGGGGAATTCTGGGAGTTGAAGTCCACGCATGCTGGCTGGGGAATTCTGGGAGTTGAACTCCAGGCATGCTGGCTAGGGAATTCTGGGAGTTGAACTCCAGGCATGCTGGCTAGGGAATTCTGGGAGTTGAACTCCAGGCATGCTGGCTGGGGAATTCTGGGAGCTGAACTCCAGGCATGCTGGCTGGGGAATTCTGGGAGCTGAAGTCCGCACACATCTTCAAATGCCGAAGGTTGAAAAACTACTGTTTTATATGCATATAGAAACACAATAAAAGAGCTTTATCCTGTACTGAACTGCATGTGTCAATCTCTGAATACAGGTGCGAATTGTATGCAAACACACAAACGCACTCTCGCGCAAACACACAGCTCCCCCTCCCTTTGGCTCAAGGCCAGAAAATATTCTGCTTAGTGAACTGGATATATATATCAAAAAATGCTCAGTGAAATTGAGGAAGAGTGAAAGAGAGAGAGAGAGAGACGATGAGAGATCGAACGGCAGGATTGGTTCGCAAGAGACGAGATCAGCAGAGCCCCTGAAAATGCTTACACAAGAGAAAGTGTCGTTTTTCCGCACAATCCCCGGCCTGACGAAACAGCACCCAAGTCCTTCCAATTTTGCAAGCCGGTGAAACTCAACTCTCCTGTCTAAAAGTCCGGAAAGATCTATTTTAAAAACCTGGATCGATTGCTTTAACCTCCTTGCAGAAAAAAATGCATCGTTCTTTTCAGTTCTCGACTTACGACCATTCATTTAGCGACCATCACGTCACCAAAAGGAAGCGACTTATGACCCCTTTTCCACGCTTAACGGCCGTCGCAGCATTCCCCGCGCGCACCTGATCGAAATTCGGACGCTTGGCAACTGACTCCGATTTATGACGGTCGCAACGTCCCGGGGTGTGGGTGTGTGTGTGTGTGTCACGGGATTTCCCCCTTCGCGCGACCTTCTGCCCGGCAAAGTCAGTGGGTGGGGAAGCCAGATTCACTTATAGCGACCGTGTGACTAACAACGGCAGGGATTCCCTTAACAAAGGTAGAAAGGGAAGTTGTAAAATGGGGCGAAACTCGCTTAACGACCGCAGCAGAAACTTTGGGGTCAGTTGCAGTTGTAAGTCGAGGACCACCTGGTGTGGATACAAACGTTGCTGCTTTTGGGCTCAATTGTGGTCGTAGGTCGAGGACCACCTGGTGTGGACACAAGCATTGCGGTTTGTATCCACACCATCTCTGAATTCAGGCACTGTGCAGACAAGATCTTAGCAAGCCAGCCAAAGGGGAGGCAAGGGGCTGGAGTGGGAAGGGGGGGTGGTCCCAGCCTTGGTGCCACCACTCTTTGCCCCCCACTCCACCCTGCCCCCCCAAATCTCTAACCAGCATTCCCCCCCCCGAATCCTTGCTCCACGGTTATCTTCAAAAGCACACCCAGCCACCCACCCCCGTCTCTGAGTCTTCCCAGATGCCCAAGCCCCCCCCCCAAAAAAAACCCCTAAGGACCCCCGCCCTAGTTTGAACTAGGGAACTGACACAAACCACTTTCAAAGGAGCTTTAAAGGGAGTTTGCCGTTTAAAAACGCAAAGATGACGACCAAACTCTCCTACTCACAAGTAGGCTATAATAAACTGACCCATCCCGGGCAGCATTAAACTCACACAGACGCACAAAACACACTGTTGTGCCTTCCAAAGGTTTGTTCCTTTTACTGAAGAGAGTCGCAAACTGTACCCAAAGTTTTTGGCCAGTTATTAAAGGCCCTTTTAGCCTCGGGAGCCACAACTGGTGGAGAATGCGTTCCAAAACCTGCTTCTTGACCATGTGCAGAGTACTCCTTCCTTCCTTCCTTCCTTCCTTCCTTCCTTCCTTCCTTCCTTCCTTCCTCCCAACTCTTCCTTCCTTCCTTCCTCCCATCTCTTCCTTCCTTCCTTCCTCCCATCTCTTCCTTCCTCCCTCCCTCCCATCACTTCTTTACTTCTTTATGTTCATCCCGTGACCAGGGGGATGCTGCAACAGTGCAAAAAAAATAAAATAAAAATGGTCCTAAGTCACTTTTTTAGTTCCTCTGTAACTTTCAACGGCCACTAAACAAACGGTTGTAAGTCCAGGATTGCCTGCGTATATTTAATTTAATGTAATATTTAATTTAATTCAATATTTAATCTAATTTAATATATTTAATTTAATTCAATATTTAATGTTTAATTTAATATTTAATTTAATTTACACCCCCCTATTTTATCTAAGCCAGTCAGCAGCTGCCAGATTATGCAAGAGGGATAACCCTCTTTCTCTCCTTAAGACCTCCGGCTATTTGACCTTCAGAAGTGCAGTGATTATATTGGAGATTATAGTGTGTGGGGGGTGGTCCCCCAGCTTTCTTCCTCCCCTACGAGCCCTCCCTCTGCAAAAATCTCCCCCCCCTTCACCCCTAGAGACCCCCTTAGTCTAAAATAATAATAATAATAATAATAATAATAATAATAATAATAATAATAATAATAATAATAATAATAATAATAATAATAATAATAATAATAAAGTTGGAAGGGACCTTGGAGGTCATCTAGTCCAACCCCCTGCTCAGGCAGGAAACCTTATACCATTTCAGGCAAATGGCTGTCCAGTCAAAACAACAACAAAACAACAACAATAACAAAACAACAACAACAATAACAATAACAATAACAATAACAATAACAAAACAACAACAACAACAACAACAACAACAATAATAATAATAATAATAATAATAATAATAATAATAATAATAATAATAACAACAACAACAACAACAACAATAATAATAGTCCCAGCAAGGTTCCGAAAAGCCCGTTTCGACCCCGCTCGGATGGGCTGCCAGGCAAAGCGCTTTGCCTTGCGCGGGGGAACCGTCGCAACAGCTGCCGCGCAACAAAAGGATCCCGGCCAAGCCATTCGGGGGAGGGGGGGGAGGGCAGCGGATTCCCTGGGGATCCTCTGGAACCACTCATCATAACGGGGCGAGCGCCGAGGCCAAAGCCGACGCCAAGGCTTGCATTTGGAGAGGGGAAGCTGGCTCGCCGCGGACGCGGTGGGTTGCAAGAGGCTACTACGCCGAGCCAGACTCCAGGCTCGTGCGAACTCAAACCTCCGGCGCCAGGACAAGCCAGGTATAGGTTCTTGAGCGGGAGGCAGGGGGCTGGACTAGAAGACCTCCAAGGTCCCTTCCAGCTCTTATTCTATTTTCTCTCTCTCTCTCTCTCTCTCTCTCTCTCTCTCTCTCTCTCTCCCTCCCTCTCCCTCTCTCTCTCTCTCTCTCTCTCCAAATTCTTAGGATTTGCACACTGTTGGCAAAGGAGCGCGGACGTCCCTTCCTACTCAGCAGGCAGGGATAAGCAGATACACACACACACACACACACACACACACACACACACCCCACCGCACCTTGTGTCGAAGGAACTTGCTCCGCACCCTGCCCCACAGCTTGGTGCCGGTGTTGGGGGGTCTCTTGCTCGGGGGGTCCTCCTCCAGGCTATCCAAAGAGCAGTGGTCCGCATGTTCCCGAGAGGCGTTGCTGGGTTGCACCAAGACTTCGGTCATCTTGCGGCAACGCGGGGCACCCCCAACCCCCCCCAAAAAAGAGGACGGCGGGCAGCGGTGCCAAGGCAAGCCGGCTGCCTCAGTTACTAGCAGGAGGAGGAGGAGGGTGCAAGGTCCATCTCAAAGGGGAAGGGGCTGTTTAGGAGACCTCTCCTCCCGGGTGCAACAGCCTCTGGAAGGAGCCGGGATGCGCACCATGCCCGGACGGAGGAGACGCGCGCTCTGCGGGGAAAGACGGAGAAATCTTTGCCTCTCCGTCTCCCGGCTCCTTACTCCAGCCCACCCCCCCCCCCCACACACACACACACACACACACTTCCTCCCCCCTCGCCTCTTTCCCCCACCGGCTTAACCCCTCCGGCCCCGACTCAGTTTCCCCAAAGAAATTCGCTGGAGCGGACTTTACTCCGAGGATTAAGAGACGCGTCGGCTGCCAAAAGCAGGCGGGAGGCGGGTTTGGAGAGAAAGGGACAAAAAAGGAAGAAAAAAAAAAAAAGAACGGAGCCAGGAATCCAGATGTTTGAGGAGATTTGTTTGTGTTGGGGTTTGTTGTTGTTTTTTTGGCTTTGCCATGGCTATCTCGGCTGGGCTGGAAAGCCCGGGGAAGGCTTCATTGAATGACGGAGCTGCCACTAAACAACAACAACAACTTTATTGATTAGCCCTTGGGCCATATCAAAGTACAAAGTTCCAGCAACAAACCCGTCACCAAAACTTGATAAAAGCAATCCCAAATGGAATTTGATCAAATACAATTTAAAATGGAATTAAAATGCAATTTAAGTTGAAATAGTAATCAAATACAAATTTAAGATAGAGATAAAATACGATAACATCATATTTCGGAGTCGCCCTTACAATCTACCCCAATCAGTCCCGCTGCCACTAAACGAGGACGAAGGGCAGAACCCAGAGGTCCACACCTCCACTTCCAGAAATGGTGGGTGAGCCGTGTCTTCCTTTGACAACCGGGGACTAACGCGGCCGTTTGGCGAAGAGGGGAGGGGGGGTGATGCACTCTGTACGCGGCCAGAAACATTCTTCCCCCCCCCCCGGTTGGGTAACCGACAGCAACGCCTCTACGGAATATATGGCAATCAGCGAGAAGGGAGGCCGTCACCCGCACAGACGAGCTCAGAATTGGGGTGCAAAGGATGGGAGACCACCAGGAAGGGCAGTTCCAACCTGGGGGAAGCGGGGAGATCAAAGCTCTCTGTTCTTCAGTTTTCTTGAACAGAACGGAAGGGACCTTGGAGGTCTTCTAGTCCAACCCTTTGCTCAAGCAGGAGACGCTCTGGGGTGTGAAGCATCTTTTAGATCCAGAGCAGCGAGATAACACTGAGAAGCAGATTAGACAAATGTCTCTCTAGTTTACCCGGGTGTAAGAAGGAAGGGAAATATTTGTCTGAAATGGGATAGGGTTTCCTACCTGAGCAGGGGGTTGGACTAGAAGATCTCCAAGGGTCCCTTTCCACTGTTATTCTATTCTATTCTATTCTATTCTATTCTATTCTATTCTATTCTATTCTATTCTATTCTATTCTATTCTATATCCAGCAGCATTTAAAGTCAGAATAACAGCGTTGGAAGGGACCTCAGAGGTCATCTAGTCCAACCCCCTGCTCAGGCTAGACCGTGTCAGATCAATGGTTGTCCAAGCTCTTCTTCAAAACGCTCCAGTGATGGAGCACCCACAACTTTGTCATTCCTTGGGGGTTTTACACTGCTACCCATAGCAAAATCCTAGACTTGGAAGCGACACCAGAGGTCATCTAGTCTTCCCCAACCACCCCTGGCTTGGGACAGGGACCTCTGAAGTATTTTTGAGAGATAGATAACTCAGCCTCTTGCAGAAGACTTCCAATCAAGGAGAACCTCCCGGCAAAAGGCTCCAAACGCTCTTCGGATCATCCTCGTTTAGTGACTGCCTCATTTAGTGACCGTTCACAGTTATGACAATGATGAAAAGGTCACTTTGCGACCAAACCTTGCCTTTTCTACATACTCCTCGAGTTACAACTGTTCGAGGTTACAAAGGCACTAAAATAAGGGACTCAGAACCGGTCCTCACACTTACGACCATCACAGTATCGCCAGGATCACGTGGTCAAAATCCAGGCACTTGATAAACAACATGTGTTTAACAACAACTTCAGTGGCCTGGGGGGGTGGTCACATGATCAGCTTTTGCAACCTTCCCAAACAGCATCTGACAAACAAAGCCAATGGGGAAAGCCAGATTCAGTTAATGATGGCATGATTCACTTAACAACGGTGGGGTATGACTCACGTATCAAAGGAAATTCTGTTCCCAGTTGTGGTCATAATTTGAGACTACCTGCATAATCTCTGCAGGCCTGTAAAGCAAAGGATACCAGGTTGTTAAGTGGTCTTGCTCTCCCTTAGTGACCGCTTCACTTAACGACCAAGTTGCCGGTCTCAATGACAGTCACTAAACGAGGACCACCTACACAACCGAGACTTCCACTTCCAGAAAGGGAGGGGGACCTTTCCCTTCCTTTGGCTAACACCACGGGTTGCAAAGAGTGGGTGGTGCACTCTGTACATGCCAAGAGACACTCTTTCCCCGTCCGTGTTGAGTGACCAACAACAATTCATCTACAGAATAAAATGTAAGGTCCTCGCCTTACGACCACAAGGGAGCCCAAAAATTATGTTGCTAAGCGACACATTGTTAATTTTGCTCCTCTGATGACCCTTCTTCCCTCAGTCATTAAGTGAGTCACTGCACTTGTTAAGATAGTCACATGGTCGTTAAGTGAATCTGGCTTTCCCCCTATGGACTTTGCTTGTCAGTAGGTCACAAAAGGGGATCACGTGACCTCGGGAAGCTGCGACCGTCATAAATAGGAGTCAGTTGCCAAGCGTTTGAATTTGGATCATGTGACCATGGGGGAATGCTACACAGGTCGTAAGTGTGAAACGTACGTCACTTTTTTCAATGATGCTGTAACTCTGATTGGTCACTAAGTGGACCGTCGTATGTTGAGGACTACCTGTATAAGCCAGCCGTCCCCAGTCCAGCAAAGGAGAGATTGAAAAAAAAGACAAATGAAAGAGAATAAGAGAGAATTCCTTTACAAAACGCAAGCTGAATTCTCTGTCCTCCTTCCCCAAGTCAGCCCTTCCCAATAGGAGGTAGTACAACTCCCATCATCCCCAGCCAAGAGGCAGGAGCCGAGGGGAGCCGGAAGGAAGCCTGCCTGCCTGCATTTGGCATCATGGGTTCTGCAGCAAGACAAGATGGGTGGTGGGTTTCGATTTCGAATCGGCAAGTCCCTTCTCCCTGTTGGTGGGGTTTGTGTGTCTTCCCCATCCTCCCTCCTGCCCCCTTCAAGACCCCAAGGGCCAGAGACTCTGTGTGTGTGTGTGTGTGTGTGTGTGTGTGTGTGTGTGTGTGTGTGTGTGTCAGGCGATCCAAATTCAGATGCTTGGCGACGGACTCGTACTTATGACGGCTGCACTGTCCCGGGGTCACCTGGGATCGTCTCGTGCGATGCATAAAGTCCACGGGGAAGCCGGATCCACTTAACGACCGCGTGACTAACTTAAGCACTGCAGCGATTCGCTTAACGACAAGAGGCAAGAAGGGTGGTAAAATGGGGCGAAACTGACTTAACAACCGTCCCGTTTAGCCACGGATAATTTTGGGCTCCATTGGGGTGGTAAGGAGAGAGAGAGAGAGAGAGAGAGAGAGAGAGAGAGATGGAGTCTGTGCTACTGCCCACAAAGAATTCCAAGGGGGAAGTGATGTAATGACCAGGCAAGTAAGCCAAGCTGCGCCGGCTGGGGCGGGGCGGGGGGGGGGAATACTGCATGCAGTATTTCAAATGGAAAAATTCCTTTTAGTCTTCCAGCTCTGTGGCTCAGCACTTTGGGGCATTCACTCATACAACCACAGTGGGGGCTCCGATTTTCTGTGGCTAAACAAGACAGTTGCTAAGTGAACACTGGTTCGTTTTATGACCTTCCTTGCCACTATTGCTAATAAGGAAATCACCGTACTTGCCCCGGTAGTAACACGGTTAAGTGAATCTGGCTTCCCCTGAACAATGGCACTGAAAGAAGGGACTTATGGCTGGTTTCACACTTATGACCGTTGCGGCATCCCCATGGTCACATGATCAAAATTCAGATGCTTGGAAACTGACATGCACTTACGACGGTTGCAGCGTCCCGGAGTCACGTGATCCCTTTTTGCGACCTTCTGACAAGCAAAGTCAATGAAGAAGCCAGATTCATTTAACAACCGTGTTACTCACTTAACAACTGCAACAATTTACTTAAGGTTGTAAAATGGAGCAAAGCTCACGTAACAACGGTCTCACTTAGCAACAGAAATTTTGGGCTCCGTTTGGGGTGGCTGGCTCAGGAATTCTGGGAGTTGAAGTCCACCAGTCATAAAGGGGCCATCATTGCCCAACCCTGCTCCAAAAGGAACACAGTTAGTCCTTGATTTACAACGGTTCGTTTAGTGACTGTTCGAAGTTACAACGGCACTGAAAAAAGTTGCTTATGACCTCTTTTCACATGACCATTGCAGAAAACCCACATGATCAAAATTCAGATGCTTGGAAACTGGCATGTACTTATGACGGTTGCAGTGTCCCGGGGTCACGCAATCCCCCTTTAGCGACCTTGTGACAAGCAAACTCCATGGGGAAGAAGCCAGATTCGCTTAACAACTGTGTTGCTAACTTGACAACCGCATTATTCACTTAACAACCGTGGGAAGAAAAGTGGCAAAATGCGGTAAAACTCACTTAAGAACCAACTCGCTTAGCAACAAAAATGTTGGGCTCAGCTGTGTCGTAAGTCGAGGACTATCTGTACAAGGAGAACATGGAGATGTGTCTCAGAAATCTGTCTGATTTTTCTCAGCCAACGGATGGCAGATGTTATCCAGATCCGGTGGAAACCAAGTTCTGGATTATCAACAGATTATCTTGGGCGTCCCAAAGGATACTGAATAAACATAGTTTTGCACTAGTTTTGGGATTTTAGGATTTTCAGCTAATAAACATAGTTTTGCACTAGTTTTGGGATTTTAGGATTTTCAGCTAATAAACATAGTTTTGCACTAGTTTTGAGACTTGAGGTTTTCAGGAAATAAACCCCCTTATGCGCTAGTTTTGGGACGTTGAGATTTTTAGGAAATAACACCGTTTTGCACTAGTTTGGGGACACTGAAATTTTCAGCAAATAAACATAGTTTTGCATTACTTTTGGGACATTGAGATTATCAGCAAATAAACATAGTTTTGCACTAGTTTTGGGATGTTGAGATTTTCAGGAAATAAACATATTTTGCACTAGATTGGGGTCATTGAGATATTCAGGAAATAAACATAGTTTTGCACTAGTTTTGGGATGTTGAGATTTTCAGGAAATAAACGTAGTTTTGGGACGTTGAGATATTCAGGAAATAAACATAGTTTTGCACTAGTTTTGGGATGTTGAGATTTTCAGGAAATAAACATAGTTTTGGGACGTTGAGATTTTCAGGAAATAAACATAGTTTTGCATTAATTTTGGGATGTTGAGATTTTCAGGAAATAAACATAGTTTTGGGACGTTGAGATATTCAGGAAATAAACATCATTTTACACTAGTTTTGGGACGTTGAGATTTTCAGGAAATAAACATAGTTTTGCATTAATTTTGGGATGTTGAGATTTTCAGGAAATAAACATAGTTTTGGGACGTTGAGATTTTCAGGAAATAAACATAGTTTTGCATTAATTTTGGGATGTTGAGATTTTCAGGAAATAAACATAGTTTTGGGACGTTGAGATATTCAGGAAATAAACATCATTTTACACTAGTTTTGGGACGTTGAGATTTTCAGGAAATAAACACTGTTTAGCGCTAGTTTGGGGACGTTGAGATTTTCAGGAAATGAGCATAGTTTTGCACTAGTTTTGGGACCTTGAGATTTTCAGGAAATAAACTGTTGTGCACTACTGCCTTGCACTCACCTGCCTTGGCCAGTGACCACCACCAAGCCAGCTCACTTCCCCAGCCATTCAGATGCTGGGTTGCCGTTCCACATCACAACAACCCACAGGAACCCACAATTCCCAGGAGTCCTGCCCGCCCCCAAAATTCACATGCCTGGAATCTCCATGTTCCTCCCGCCCGCCACTATGAGTCATACATGGGGAGATCAAAATCACGTTTCCAATAAACAGAGCTACTGTTACTTTGTACTGTAATCACTTTCGTCTCCAAACTCATTTTGCACTTTTGAGCTACACACTCAAGAGTGGGAAGCAACTGGCTTGATTCCTGTTGGAGGGAAAATCGTCTTCACGTTGCGTTTTTGCGCCAGTGCACAGCCCCAGATTTCGCTCTTGTTCAAAATCCTCCCTTTTTCTGGATTTGTAGTTTGACTTTTCTGAATTTTGCGGCCGCATTTTGTGAATTTGCAACCGGCTTTTCCAAATTTGCCGCTGAACTCTTTGAATTGACAGCTGATGTTTTTGAATTTGCAATCGAACTTTCTGGACCGGCCCCTGAATTTTCAGAATTTGCAGCTGCATTTCCTGATTTTGCAGTTTCAGTTTTCTGAACTTGGGCTTCGATTGACTGAGTTTGCAGCTGAATGTCCTGAATCGGCGATGGAATTTTCAGAATTATTGCAGCTGCATTTCCTGATTTTAACAGTTTGAATTTTACGAACTTGGGTTTCAGTTTACTGAGTTTGCAGTGGAATTTCCTGAATTTGCAGCTGAATTTTCAGAATTTGCAGCTGAATTTTCTGATTTTGCTGTTTGAATTTTTTGAATTTGCAACAAAAGGAAAAGGAGTAAGGAGACTTCTGCACAAAAATGCAGGCGTTCAAGAAAGTAATGAACAACTGCATTTTATTATAACATATAATAATAGAAATAATAATTGAGAACTATATTATACAAAGGGACACGGTGGCTCAGTGGGTTAGGACGCTGAGCTTGTCGATCAGAAGGTCGGCAGTTTGGCGGGTCGAATCCCGAGTGCCGCGTAGCAGAGTGAGCGCCTGTTACGTGTCCCAGCTTCTGCCAACCTAGCAGTTCGAAAGCACGTAAAAATGCAAGTAGAAAAATAGGGACCGCTACGGTGGGAAGGTAACAGCGTTCCGTGCGCCTTTGGCGTCTAGTCATGCCAGCCACATGACCACAGAGACGTCCTCAGACAAGCGCTGGCTCTTCGGCTTTGAAATGGAGATGAGCACCGGCCCCTAGAGTCGGAAACGACTAGCACGCACGTGCAGGGGAACCTTTAGCTTTTTATATTATGCAAATCTGTTTCGAATAGGCTGCAGCGTGGACAATCTTGGAGAAAGGCATAAAGATTCATCAACACACAACTCTCCTGACATGTGAAACACGCTTTTTCCACAAAGGGCTGTAGGATTTTACACCGACAATTCGGCAAACATTACACAAAACAATAGCACAAAAAGCCGATCACGTATCAAGACTCAAAACAAGCCAAGCAAAAGTCCAAATTTCAATAACCTGGAATATTTCTATTTTGGAAAATTTTGCAAAAATGAGTTCTTGGCGCCATCACTTTGCCAGAGATGATTGAACTCACAAGGATGGAAAAAAAAATCAGGCCATCTCAGAAAATCTCAACAAGCAGCAAGTTTTTAAATATCGTCCTTGTTTAGTGACTCCCTCATTTAGCAACTGCTCGCCCTTGCAAGGGTGATGAAAAAGTGACTTTGCAACCACTGCTTGCATCTATGACCTTCGCAGGCCCATAAAGAAAAGGAAAAATTGAAAGTTAAACCATAAGGATGGTTGTGGTTTCATTTAGTGACCGCCTTGCTTAACAACTGAGTTGCCAGCCATCGTTATTGTCACTGAATGAGGACTACCTGCAATAATGAATACATTAGGTACTTAAAGTGCCCAGGTTTGAAAAACATTTGAATGGATGGAAGATGATGGATTGGGTGGCATTTTTTTCTAGACATTTTGTCCATTACAGATAGTCCTTGACTTATGACCAAGGCTGAGCCCAAAATTTCCATTGCTAAGCAAGACAGTTAAGTGAGTTTTGCCCCATTTTACGACCTTTCTTGCCACTGTTGTTAAGTGAATCACTGCAGTTCTTATGTTAGCCACATGGTCGTTAAGTGAATCCAGCTTTCCCCCATTGACTCTGCTTGTCAGAAGGTCGCTAAAGGGGATCACATGATCCCGGGGGAATAGTGCGACCGTCATAAATGTGAGTCGGTTGCCGAGCATCTGAATTTTGATCTCGTGACCAGGGGGGATGCTGCGACGGTCGTAAGTGTGAAGCACGGTCGTAAGTCGCTTTTGTCAATGCCGTTGTGTTCGACTGTCACTCAGATTAGTGCTCCGCAAGCAGTGAGTCCCTATTCCTCTTAAAAATAAATAAATGAAACTCAGGATTTGAAATCTTCTTTCTCATCTTCCCTCTGATCTGCCTCAGCTCACCCAGGGACCAAAGCATCTTCCCCCCCCCCCACTTCCCAGCATCTTCCTCACCCAATGGGAGCAAAGCCCCTCAGCTGTCTTAGCAACCGTTGCTATGGCAATTCAGAATATAGTTGGTGCCAAGATGCTACCAAGCTCTTTCCGGAGAGGCCACATTTATCCACCTGCCCCGACTTGTGAAGTGAGTTTTGAAAGATACAAAGCGGGAACAACCGAGTAACAGAGTTGGAAGGGACCTCAGAGGTCTTCTAGTCCAACCCGCTGCCCAGTGGAACAGCTTTGCCTTCAGAAATCGTGGAAACGCCATGGCTGGAGATTTTTAAGGAGACACTGGACAGTCACTTGTCTGAAATGGTATAGCACAGGTTCTCCTGTTTGCGCAGGGGGCTGGACTAGAAGACCTCCAAGGTCCCTTCCAGCTCTATTCTATTCTTATTCTTATTCTTATTCTATTCTATTCTATTCTATTCTATTCTATTCTATTCTATTCTATTCTATTCTATTCTATTCTATTCTATTCTATTCTATTCTATTCTATTCTATTCTACTCTACTCTACTCTACTCTACTCTACTCTACTCTATTCCGAATTCTATTCCGAATTCTATTCTATTCTATTATTCTATTCTATTCTATTCTATTCTATTCTATTCTATTCTATTCTATTCTATTCTATTCTATTCTATTTTCTTTCTATTCCATTTTCTATTTTATTCTGCATTCTCTTCTGCTCTATTCTATTCTATTCTATTATTTATTTTCCATCTATTCTATTCTATTCTATTCTATTCTATTCTATTCTGTTCTGTTCTGTTCTGTTCTGTTCTGTTCTATTCTATTCTATTTTCTTTCTATTCTATTTTCTATTTTATTCTGCATTCTCTTCTGCTCTATTCTATTCTATTCTATTATTTATTTTCCATCTATTCTATTCTATTCTATTCTATTCTATTCTATTCTATTCTATTCTATTCTATTCTATTCTATTCTGTTCTGTTCTGTTCTGTTCTGTTCTATTCTATTCTATTTTCTTTCTATTCTATTTTCTATTTTATTCTGCATTCTCTTCTGCTCTATTCTATTCTATTCTATTATTTATTTTCCATCTATTCTATTCTATTCTATTCTATTCTATTCTATTCTATTCTGTTCTGTTCTGTTCTGTTCTATTCTATTTTCTTTCTATTCTATTTTCTATTTTATTCTGCATTCTCTTCTGCTCTATTCTATTCTATTCTATTATTTATTTTCCATCTATTCTATTCTATTCTATTCTATTCTATTCTATTCTATTCTATTCTATTCTATTCTATTCTATTCTATTCTATTCTTTTTATTCTATTCTATTCTATTCTATTCTATTCTATTCTATTCTATTCTATTCTATTATTTATTTTCCATCTATTCTATTCTATTCTATTCTATTCTATTCTATTCTATTCTATTCTATTCTATTCTATTCTATTCTATTCTTTTTATTCTATTCTATTCTATTCTATTCTATTCTATTCTATTCTATTCTATTCTATTCTTCTATTCTATTCTATTCTATTCTATTCTATTCTATTCTACTATTCTATTCTATTCTATTCTATTCTATTCTATTCTATTCTATTCTTCTATTCTATTCTATTCTATTCTATTCTATTCTATTCTATTCTATTCTATTCTATTCTTCTATTCTATTCTATTCTATTCTATTCTATTCTATTCTATTCTATTCTATTCTATTCTATTCTTCTATTCTATTCTATTCTATTCTATTCTATTCTATTCTATTCTATTCTATTCTATTCTATTCTATTCTATTCTAATGTTCCACTGAATAATTGTTCTCATTGCCAAGAAAATTTTGTATCCCAATCTTAGCACAGAAAAAAAAACGTGTCCCAATTTCTAATTTCACGTTTACAACCGTTCCAGCATCCCCGTGGTGACGCGATCAAACTTCAGCCGCTTGGCCACTGGCTCATATTTATGACGGTCGCAGCGTCCCCCGGGGTCATGTGATCGCCCTTTTGAGACCTTCTGACAAGCAAAGTCAATGGGGGAAGCCAGATTCGCTAACGACCGTGTCACTAGCTTAACAACGGTGGCAACACAGGTCGCAAAATGGGGCAAAGCTCACAGAACAACGGTCTCACTTAGCAACGGAAATGTTGCGCTCCGCTGTGGTCGTGAATCGAGGATTACACGAAGCCCTTTAGGGGAAGCAGCTTGGCTCGCACGGGCCGGAATAGAGCAGAATAAAGTAATAGGTTTTATCGTCACTTTGAATGTGCATTAATGTATTAAAATGAGATTTCGTTTGCATGCCCAAATTGTGATATATATATATATATATATATATATATATTCTAATCCGAGGGCATGTTATCCCTTCTTCCTGGGAAGGATTTAACTAGGCAGACTCCGCCAGAGCCGATAAATAAATGTACAGATGGAGAACAGAGAGACAGGGGGGAAAAAAACCCGCCTCCGGTGGGATTCGCCGCCTTGGCACAAAGGAACTGGCAGTGCCCCAGCCTGGCATCGGGGAGACAGCTGGAGCGGCATCCTGCTGGCACCCCAAGAGGAAGGGAGGACACATTTGAACCCCTCGGAACATGTCGGGTACCGTGCGTCCTTTGGAGAATTTGCAATACTTATGGTCCCGTTGACAAGCAGCCCAAAACGTCAGTCAAATCTGCAAGGCGCCAGACAGTGAGAGCAATTAACCAGTGGAACCACCTGCCTCCAGAAGAGGTGAATGCTCCAACACTGGAAGTTTTTAATGGGATAGGGCTTCCTGCCCGAGCAGGGGGTTGGACTGGATGACCTCCAAGGTCCCCTCTGACTTTATTATTATTATTATTAACAACCTGCCTCCAGAAGTTGTGGGTGCTTCAACACTGGACGTTTTTAAGAAGAGACTGGACAGCCCTTTGTCTGAAATGGGATAGGGCTTCGTGCCCGAGCAGGGGGTTGGACTAGATGACCTCCAACGTCCCCTCTGACTTTATTATTATTATTAACAACCTGCCTCCAGAAGTTGTGGGTGCTCCAGCACTGGAAGTTTTTAAGAAGAGATTGGACAGCCATTTGTCTGAAATGGTGTAGGGTTTCCTGCCTGAGCAGGGGGTTGGACTAGATGACCTCCAAGGTCCCCTCTGACTTTATTATTATTATTATTAACAACCTGCCTCCAGAAGTTGTGTGTGCTCCAACACTGGAAGTTTTTAAGAAGAGACTGGACAGCCATTTGTCTGAAATGGTGTAGGGCTTCCTGCCTGAGCAGGGGGTTGGACTAGATGACCTCCAAGGTCCCCTCTGACTTTATTATTATTATTATTAACAACCTGCCTCCAGAAGTTGTGGGTGCTCCAACACTGGAAGTTTTTAAGAAGAGATTGGACAGCCATTTGTCTGAAATGGTGTGGGGTTTCCTGCCTGAGCAGGGGGTTGGACTAGATGACCTCCAAGGTCCCTAACAACAACAACATCATCATCATCAAGAATACATTATTCCAGACTTACATAATAATAATAATAAAGTTGGAAGGCTCCTTGGAGGTCATCCAGTTCCCCAAACTTTCCAGGGGGGAGGGGGGGAAAGAGGGGATGACTTGGGGGGGCAGGCCGTGTGCACGGCTGCCATGTTCACAACGACACCCGAACGAGTGGGGGCCACAACGAGGCTCTCACGAGGGTGGCCGTGAGCACCCGCAACAGGGTTTGCGTGAATGGGGCCCTGCGCACACCCCAGCCGGCCGGCCACTCACGTAGAGCAGTAGCCATTAGACCACAGCCTGGTCGTGGCCCGTGGCCCATAGGTTGGGGACCCCTGCATTATTCGACTTACAACAGTTCGTTGAGTGGGTGTTTGGAGTTATGACGGCACTGTAAAAAGTGACCCAGGGCCGTTTTTCGCACAGACGACCGTGCGAATGTCCCCCGCCCCCTGTGGTCACGTGATCTAAATTCAGAACGCTTGGCCACCGATTCGTATTTATGACGGTTTTGCAGCAACCCGGGTGTGGTGGTCACGTGATCCCCGTCTGCGCAACCTTCTGACCAGCAAAGTCAGTGGGGGGAAGCCAGATTCACTTAACGACCGTGTGGCTAGCTCAACAGCTGCAGCGATTCGCTTAACCACTGTGGCAAGGAAGGTCGTAAAATGGGACAAAGCTCCTTTAAGGACGGTCTGGCTTATCCATGGACATTCTGGAGTCCGTTGTGGTTCCTTCTCGCACTGATGATGTTACCTAGCTGGGCCATGAGATGTCCACAAGAAAACCACCCAGCTCAATGAGCACCCAGGACCCCTCCTCCTTCTCTTTCTTTTCTTCCTCCTCCTCCCTTCCTCCTCCTTTACTCCACAATCCCTTCTAGCACTGAGGATGTTCCCTAGCTGGGTCATGGAACGTCTGCAGGAAAACCACCCAGCTCAGAGAGAACCAGGGACCCCTCAGTCCTCCTCCTCCTCTTCCTCCTCCCTTCTGGCACTGATGATGTTCCCTAGTTGGGTCATGAAACGCCTGCAAGGAAACCACGCAGCTCAGAGAGCACCAAGGACCCCACAGCTCTCCTCCTCCTCCTCTTCCTCCTCCCTTCCTCAAACCCCACTCCCTTCTAGCACTGATGATGTTCCCTAGTTGGGTCATGAAACGTCTGCAAGAAAACCACCCAGCTCAGAGGGCACCAAGGACCCCACATTTCTCCTCCTCCTCCTCCCTTCTGGCACTGAGGATGTTCCCTATCTGGGTCATGAAAGGTCTGCAACAAAACCACCCAGCTCAGAGAGCACCAAGGACCCCACAGTCCTCCTCCTCCTCCCTTCTAGCCCTGATGATGTTCCCTAGTTGGGTCACGAGACGTCTGCAGGAAAAACCACCCAGCTCAGAGGGCACCAAGGACCCCACAGTACACTTCCTCCTCCTCCTCCCTTCCAGCACTGATGATGTTACCTATTTGGGTCATGAAACCTCTGCAAAAAACAAGTTCAGAGAGCACCAAGGACCCCACAGTCCTCCTCCTCCTCCCTTCTAACACTGATGACGCTACCTAGTTGGGTCATGAAACGTCTGCAAGAAAACCACCCAGCTCAGAGAGCACCAAGGACCCCACAGTCGTCGTCGTCGTCGTCGTCGTCCTCCTCCTCCTCCTCCTCCTCCTCCTCACACTTCATTCCTTTCTAGAACTGATGATGTTCCCTAGCTGGGTAATGAAACGTCTTGCAAGAAAACAAGTAAGCTCAGAGAGCACCAGGGTCCCCACAATTTTCCTCCTCCTCCTCCTCCTCCTTCCCTTCTAGCATTGATGATGTTACCTAGTTGGGTAGAGAAACGTCTGCAAGAAAACCACCCAGCTCAGAGAACACCAAGGACCCCACAGTCCATTTTTTACTCCTCCTCCTCCCTCCCTCCCTCCCTTCTAGCACTGATGATGCTATCTAGTTGGGTGATGAAACGTTTGCAAGAAAACCACCCAGCTCAGAGAGCACCAGGGACCCCTCAGTCCTCCTCCTCCTCCTCCTCCTCCTCCCCCCCTCCCCCTTGTTCTCTCTTGCACCCAACCCTCCCTCCCAACACTGATGGTATTACCTAGTTGGGTCATGGAACGTCTGCAAGAAAACCACCCAGCTCAGAGAAGCACGTAGGACCCCACAGTCCTTCCTCCTCCTCCTCTTCTTCCCATCACTGATGATGCTCCCTTGCTGGGTGATGAAATATCTGCAAAAGGTCACCAAGCTGAGAGGGCTAAGGATCCCACAGTCCTCCCCACCTCCTTTCCCTAGCTGAGTCATGAAACGTCTGCAAGAAAACCACCCAGCTCAGAGAGCACCAAGGACACCACATTCCTCCTCCTCCTCCTCCTCTTCCACAAACCCAACTCTCTTCTGGCACTGAGGATGTTCCCTAGTTGGGTCATGAAACGTCTGCAAGAAAACAATCCAGCTCAAAGAGCACCAAGGACCCCACAGTCCTCCTCCTCTCCACAACCCCCCCACCCTTCTAGCACTGATGATGTTACCTAGTTGGGTCACAAAACGTCTGCAGGAAAACCACACAGGTCAGAGACCACCAAGGACCCAACACTCCTTCTCCTCCTCCTCCCTTCTACCATTGATGATGATCCCTAGTTGGGTCATGAAACGTCTGCAAGAAAACCACCCAGCTCAGAGAGCACCAAGGACCCCAGAGTCGTCGTCTTCCTCCTCCTCCTCCTCCTCCTCCTCCTCCTCCGTGCAAACCCCCTCCCCACTAGCCCTGATGATGTTACCTAGCTGGGTCATGAAACGTCTGCAAGGAAACCACCCAGCTCAGAGAGCGCCAAGGACCCCACAGTACTCTTCCTCCTCCTCCTCCTCCTCCTCCTCCTCCTCATCTCCTCCTCCTCTTCTTCTTCCTCCTCCTCCTCCTCATCTCCTCCTCTTCTTCCTCCTCCTCCTCCTCCTCTTCCTCACATTCCCTTTTAGCCCTGATGATCTTCCCTAGTTGGGTCATGAAACGTCTGCAAGAAAACCACCCAGCTCAGAGAGCGCCAAGGACCCCACAGTTCACGCTTGAGTTGCCAACGCTCTCTTCTATTTTACTTACTTTGTTCACAACTCCGCCAGTCCCAGCGTACGGTGCCAACAAGCTAACAGGTCCCGCCTCACAATAACAACACGAAAAAGCAACACACTCAATCAAAACCTTGGACTCTTTCTAAGCTGCAGGTGATTTATGCCTCTTACTGGGAAAATAAACCAGTCGATTGGGGCCTTCAAGGCTTCCTCCCTCCCTCTGGAATTGAGTGAAACATAAAATATTTGGAATTACTGTCAAATATACAAGCCAGGAAGGGGAGAGGGAACAAGTGAGAGGAAAAATCAGCAGGAAAACAGGGGGAACGACGCCCCCGAACAAGGCTCCAGGCATTCCTCGACTTACAACGTCATTTAGTGACCCTTCCAAGTTACAACGGCACGAAAAAAGTGACACAAGTCCTCGCCCTTACGACCATCTCAATATCAGCGACCAGCATGCATTTAAGATGTTTGCGGTGTCCCAGAGTCACGTGTTCGTCATTTGTGACCTTCTTGGCCGGCTTCCGACATGCAAAGTCAATGTTAGAAGTCAGATTTGCTTAACAACCGTGTGGTTCACTTAACAACCCACCACGATTCGCTTAACATCCATGCCAAAAAGGGCCATAAAATCAGGAGCAAGCTCCCTTAACGACCGCCTGGCTTGGCGATGGTAAGTCGAGGACTCCCTGTAATGCTCCCGTTTCCCTTTCGAAGCGACAAATCCCACAATCGTCGTGTACGGCGGTTTCGTTTTGGAAAGGCCCACGAGAGTCTTAGACGCCCCCCTCCCCCCTTTTACTGGGAAGGAAACCTTTTTTTCTGTTTGGAGGATGAAATGAAAATAGCTCTTTTTGAGAAAGGACTGGTGAATATTTCCTCTTTTTTTACTTTTTTTGTCTTAAATGTGTATTCTCTGTATTTATCAAATTCATCTTGTTCAAATTCAGCTTTATCAAATTCATATCTCACGGTGCAAGGGATACAGCCGCTCTCAACCTCCTTCAAAATGACTCTAATGTAGTCTTTCTGAACCTGGCTCATTTTCACTTGAGTCCATTCATCACAGAAGGCTGGCTGGGGGATTCTGGGAGTGGGAGTCCACCCCTCTTAAAGCAGGCTGGCTGGGGGATTCTGGGAGTGGAAGTCCACCCCTCTTAAAGCAGGCTGGCTGGGGGATTATGGGAGTGGAAGTCCACCCATCTTAAAGCAGGCTGGCTGGGAGATTCTGGGAGTGGAAGCCCACCCCTCTTAAAGCATGGTGGCTGGGGGATTCTGGGAGTGGAAGTCCACCCCTCTTAAAGCATGGTGGCTGGGGGGTTCTGGGAGTGGAAGTCCACCCCTCTTAAAGCATGGTGGCTGGGGGATTATGGGAGTGGAAGTCCACCCCTCTTAAAGCAGGCTGGCTGGGGGATTATGGGAGTGGAAGTCCACCCATCTTAAAGCAGGCTGGCTGGGAGATTATGGGAGTGGAAGCCCACCCCTCTTAAAGCATGGTGGCTGGGGGATTCTGGGAGTGGAAGTCCACCCCTCTTAAAGCATGGTGGCTGGGGGGTTCTGGGAGTGGAAGTCCACCCCTCTTAAAGCATGGTGGCTGGGGGGTTCTGGGAGTGGAAGTCCACCCCTCTTAAAGCATGGTGGCTGGGGGGTTCTGGGAGTGGAGGTCCATGCCTCTTAAAGTAGGCTGGCTGGGAGATTCTGGGAGTGGAAGCCCACCCCTCTTAAAGCAGGCTGGCTGGGGGGTTCTGGGAGTGGAAGTCCATGCCTCTTAAAGCAGGCTGGCTGGGGGATTCTGGGAGTGGAAGTCCACCCATCTTAAAGCAGGCTGGCTGGGAGATTATGGGAGTGGAAGCCCACCCCTCTTAAAGCAGGCTGGCTGGGGGATTATGGAAGTCCACCCATCTTAAAGCAGGCTGGCTGGGGGATTATGGGAGTGGAAGTCCACCCATCTTAAAGCAGGCAGGCTGGGGGATTCTGGGAGTGGAAGTCCGCCCCTCTTAAAGCAGGCTGGCTGGGGGGATTTTGGGAGTGGACATCCACCCGTCTGTAAGTGGGCAAGGTTGAGAGACATTGTTCTAACCTGCAGATTGATGGCTCAGCTCCCCTGAGGGGGACCCCCGCCAAATGCAAGCAAGGAAGCAAAGTGGCTCCATCCCTTTCCTTGACAAGCTAGCTTTCTACTTGCAAGGAGATGCAACACCATGCCTTTCTCTCCCTCCGATTCCGCTGTGAAAAAGATTCGTGAAAACAGACACTTTTTTCCCCCTCCCCCGCCCCGCGTGCCACGGCCTCCGCACCTGGACCTGCCACTTGGCCACGATCCGGTCGACAATTTCATTGTTGTCTTTGTTCAGCTTGGTCTTGTCGTAACATTTCTCGTAGCAGAGAATACGCAGATACTGGGAGCCTTCCAGCTCTATCTCGAACTCCTGCGGAATCAAGCAGGGAGGAAATTTATGGAAACAGCAAAGGCAGAGAGAGAGAGAGAGAGAGAGCAAGAAAAGTAGTAGTAGTAGGAGTAGTAATAATATAACAACAACAACAACAATAATGAAGTTGGAAGTGACCTTGAAGGTCATCTAGTTGAACCCTATACCATTTCAGACCAATGGCTGTCCAGTCTCTTCTTAAAAACCTCCACTGTTGGAGCATTCACAGTTTCTGGTGGCAGGCGGTTCCACTGGTTCATTGTCCTCAATGTCAGGAAATTCCTCCTTAGTTCCAGGTTGCTTCTCTCCTTGATGAGTTTCCATCCGTTGCCCTTCCATCCTTCTTTTATCATTTTTCCTTTCTCTCCTTATCATTTTCCTTTCTCTCCTTCTTTCCTCCCTCCCTTCCTTATCATTTTTCCTTTCTCTCCTTCCTTCCTTCCTTCAGCATTTTCCTTTCTCTCCTTCTTTCCTCCCTCCCTTCATTTCTTATCATTCCTTCCTTCCTTCCTTCCTTCCTTCCTTCCTTCCTTCCTTCCTTCCTTCCTTCCTTCCTTCCTTCCTTCCTTCTAGAATCATAGAATTCTAGGGCTGGAAGGGACCTCTAAGGTCATCTAGTCTGATCCCATGCTCAGGCAGGAAATCCTATACCATTCCAGAGAAATGGCTGTCCAGTCTCTTCTTAAAAACCTCCAGTGTGGCAGCACCCACAACTTCTGGAGGCAGGTTGTTCCACTGGTTAATTGTCCTCACAGTTAGGAAATTTCTCCTTAGTTCCAGGTTGCTTCTCGCCTGGATGAGTTTCCATCTGTTGCTTCTTGTCCGGCCTTCAGTGATAATACAGGAAGTCCTTGACTTACAACCATTCATTTAGTGACCATTCAAAGTTACAACGGCACTGGAAAAATTTGAGTTAGGACCCTTTTTCACACTGACGACCGTTGCGGCATCCCCCTGGTCACGTGATCAAACTTCAGACGCTTGGCAACCGACTCATATTTATGACGGTTGCAGCGTCCCAGGGTCACCTGATCCCCTTTTGCGACCTCTTTATGACAAACCAAGTCAATGGGGGGGGGGGTAAGCTGGATTCACTTAACAACCGTGTGACTAAATTAAGAAGTGCAGTGGTTCACTTAGCAACTGTGGCAAGAAAGGTCGTAAAATGGGCCAAAGCTCGCTCGTTAGCAACAGTCTCATTTAGCAACAAAAGCGTTGGACTCTATTTTGGTCCTAAGTCGGGGACTACAGAAGTGGTCAAATAAATACAAAAATCAAATACGAGTAAAACTGACACATTTTGAGAAGGCCCAGGAGCCGTGTAAGGGCATACACGTAGTCCTCGACTTACGACTGCCATTGAGCCCAAAATGGCCGTTGCTAAGCAAGGCAGTTGTTAACTGAGTTTTGCCCCATTTTGTGACCTTTTTGCCACAGTGGAGCTGTTAAGTGAAACGTGCGTTCGTTAAGGGAATCTGGGTGTCCCCCCCCTTGATTTTGCTTCTCGAATGGTCGCAAAAGGGGATCATGTGACACCAGGACACGGCAACCGTCATAAATATGACAGATAGAACAATTATCCAGTGGAACAGCCTGCCTCTAGAAGTGGTGAATGCTCCAACAATGGAGGTTTTTGAGAAGAGACTGGACAGACTTTTGTCTGAAATGGTATAGGGTTTCCTGCCTTAGCAGGGGGTTGGACTAGATGACCTCCAAGGTCCCTTCCAACTTTATTTATTATTATAATCAAGGAGAGAAGCAACCTAGAACTAAGGAGAAATTTCCAGACAATTAGAACAATTAACCAGTGGAACAACCTGCCTCCAGAAGTTGTGAATGCTCCAACAATGGAGGTTTTTGAGAAGAGGCTGGACGGCCATTGGTCCGAAATGGTATAGGGTTTCCTGCCTGAGCAGGGGGTTGGACTAGAAGACCTCCAAGGTCCCTTCCAACTTTATCGTTATTGTTGTTGTTGTTCTCATGTGCCAAGTGTCTGAATTTTGATCACGTGACCCTGGGGAATGCTGCAACGGTCGTTAAGGGTGAAAAACGGTCACAACTTACAACCTGAAAGAGCCGGCTCTTTTACCGTCGTATGTCGAGGATCTCTAGTATTGCCCACATTAAAGCTCTTTCTAGAAAAGAAAGCAGGGGGTATCTCCCACACTGGCACCGAGAGAGAGAGTCTGGCAGAGTCCGGAGGCACTTAAATTGGATTAATAAATAAAATAATCAATGGACTCCGTGCTGCATTGTTACGTCATCTTCAGTTTGCACAGTAAATTGATCACTGCACATCGTTTCTTCTCGGAACCCTTTGCTGCGAAATGGCTGCGGCCTGCCCCACAAGTAGTAGTAGTAGTAGTAGTAACAACAACAACAATAATAATCTCCTGTTGATTGATATCGCTGTACCAGGAGATGCCAGAGTCGAAGAAAAAGAATTGGAAAAAATTATGAAATACTGCGACTTGGCCATCGAAACTGCGCGATTATGGATGAAACGTGTAACAGGGACACCCATTGTCATCGGGGCACTGGGAACGATGTCCAAAAACTTTGCAAAACACATCGAGAAACTGCAGCTTCCTGCCATAACTCCAGCAAAGCTACAGAAAACTGCGCTACTCGGAACATCTTACATTTTAAGGAGATACCTGGTTGAGACCTAGGATGCTGGCAGCAACCCGTGTCAACCGTTAGTGCCAGTCAATTTGAGTGTTCAGTTGACTGAGTTTCATGGTTTATGAATAAAAGTTTTATAATAATAATAATAATAATAATAATAATAATAATAATAATAATAATAATAATAAAAAAGTTGGAAGGGACCTTGGAGGTCATCTAGTCCAACCCCCTGCTCAGGCAGGAAACCCTATACCATTCCAGACAAGTGGTTGTCCAGTCTCTCTTAAAAACCTCCATTGTTGGAGCATTCACCACTTCTGGAGGCAAGGAGTTCCACTGGTTAATTGTTCCCACTGTCAGGAAATTTATCCTTAGTTCTAGATTTGTTCTCTCCTTGATGAGTTTCCATCCGTTCCTTCTTGTCCTGCCTTCAGGTGCTTTGGAGAATAGCTTGACTCCTTCTTCTTTGGGGCAGCCCCTGAGATACTGGCACGCTGTTCAGATCGTTATTTTCCTTCGTAATTTAACCCGATTTTTGCACTCAAGCAAAAGTATAAAATTGCACAATCACAATGTGTACCACACTGATTCTCAGAGCGAGGAGCGTATGGCTGGTCAAAGGAACACACACACACACACACACACACACACACGTACGTCCAATAGGGACATCTCCCACCTAGGACAAGTAAAATAATGTCAGGGCATCTGAGCATGTGCAGAATGTCATTTCAACCCTGGGGTTCAAGGCCATACCAGTTTCATCCTGATCTTCCTCTGCACTCAGATTATCCCCAATTTAGAGTGTCTTTAGTGACTGTTCAAAGTTACTACATAAGTGTAAAAAGGAACTTATGATTGTTTTTCACACTTACGACCGTTGCAGCGTTGAAACGCTTGGCAACTGACTCGTATTTACGACGGTCGCAGCGTCCCGGGGGTGTCACGTGATCCCCTTTTGCGACCTTCTGACCAGCAAAATCAACGAGGGAAGCCAGATTCGCTTAACGACCGTGTGACTGACTTAACGACTGCAGTGATTCTGTGGCAAGAACCACAGCTCACTTAACTGTCTCGCTTAGCGACAAAAATTTGGGCCTTAGCATAAGTCAAGGGCCACTTGCATCAGAAATCAGCGATGAAAGCTGTTGCAAATCCACCTGGAAATCAGCACATGCTCAGAGGAAGCGCGGCAAAGCCATTTGCTTTTTTTTTTTATCCCAAATGTGATAGGGAAAGGCTGTGTATTTTGCCCCGGTTGGGAAATGGTGGGGAGGAGGCACTCTGCACATGCTCGGAGGCATCGCAGATGGCTTACCTCGTTCCACTGCGGCTCCGTTGTGTCCCGGAAAACCCGTGTCTTGGCTTTGCTGACAAAGTACCCAAAGGAATCCACTTCAAGGCTGCAGTAGAGGTCTAAGAAGATCGGGAAGAAAAAATAGGAAATCAATTTGATATTTCAAGTTGTTGCAGAATCAAGAGACTCAGACCCCCCCCCCAATCAAAAGAATGTTTGTTTTATTTTGCGCAAAAGGTTCAGAGCCAAAAGCAATGTCAATGTCAGAACACCTTTTCATGGAAAAGCAAGTACATATATAGTCTCCACAAGCCGTAAAACACGGAAGTGTAACTTATGAGCTCTGATTGGTTACATGGGTTCTAAGCCCCCTTCTAGCTCATTTCTAGCCCCCCTTTGCGTTGCTAAATTATAGCTAAATATCTTGCAACCACGTCTCAAGCAAAGGTGACAGGTGTCTTGCTAAGGGTCTTAAGTTTCCTGCACCATTTGTGGTTTAGCTACAAGCGAGACATAGGTGGTTAGCTGTAACTGAACTCTGTGCTGGCCTACGAATTGTGGCCGACAGTTGAACTTGTGGTTTGGCCTCTTCCATTTCCTTGTTCTTTCCTAACTAATGCACACATTTTCTTCATGCCTCACTTTTATGTCCTACCTCACTTTTATGACATGCAGCATTTTTATGGATTCTTTGTATCTTTCTTTATGGCCTGCCTCCAAGTGGGGAAAGCTGTTAAAATTCACCCCTTTGGTCAGTGTTTCCTAACCTTGGCTGGCTGGGGGATTCTGGGAGTGGAAGTCCACCCCTCTTAAAGCAGGCTGGCTGGGGGATTCTGGGAAATGAAACCCACCCCTCTTAAAGCAGGCTGGCTGGGGGATTCTGGGAGTGAAAGTCCACCCCTCTTAAAGCAGGCTGGCTGGGGGATTCTGGAAGTCCACCCCTCTTAGAGCAGGCTGGCTGGGGAATTCTGGGAGTGGAAGCCCACCCCTCTTAAAGGATGCTGGCTGGGGGATTCTGGGAGTGGAAGTCCACCCCTCTTAGAGCAGGCTGGCTGGGGGATTCTGGGAGTGGAAGTCCACCCCTCTTAGAGCAGGCTGGCTGGGGGATTCTGGGAGTGAAAGTCCACCCCTCTTAAAGCAGGCTGGCTGGGGGATTCTGGGAGTGAAAGTCCACCCCTCTTAGAGCAGGCTGGCTGGGGGATTCTGGGAGTGGAGGTCCACACCTCTTAAAGCAGGCTGGAGGAGGAGAAAGAGGACTGTGGGGTCTACGATGCTCTCTCTGAGCTTAGTTGTTTTCTGCAGACGTCTCATCACCCAACTGGGGAACATCATCAGTGCTAGAAGGGAGGAGGGGAGGATGGTTGTAGACCCAGATCTGCCCCTTGCAAAGTGACACCCACAATAAGGGGTTCCCCTGGACCCCCCACCCCAGACCCTCCCTAGGTGAATCTGCAGCTGGGTCAAATCATACCCTACAAGGCGCTGGAGAGGGGAAGCCAAAGGGAAGATGCAAAAAGTAATCTAACAGATCTACTAAATCCATTTGGCACTTACTGGCAGATTGCTTGAAGCCCTTGACCGAGTGGACGATCACGTGCAAAAAGCCGCACATTCCTAAAGGTTTGTCATCTGCGGAGGAGGAACCGGGGAGGGAAAAGAGAGAGCCATTTACGGGCCTTTATTTTTTGCCCCCCCAATTCTCATTTTATTTTCAAAGTTAAAAAAACAAAATGCAGGCAATCCCCGACTTACAATGGTTCTTTTCGTGCAGGGGTCTTCCAACTTGGCCCTTTTAGGACTTGTGGACTTCAACTCCCAGAATTCCTCAGCCAGGCACGCTGGCTGAGGAATTCTGGGAGTTGAAGTCCACAAGCAGGGGTCTTCCAACTTGGCCCTTTTAGGACTTGTGGACTTCCAACTCCCAGAATTCCTCAGCCAGGCACACTGGCTGAGGAATTCTGGGAGTTGAAGTCCACAAGTCCTAAAAGGGCCAAGTTGGAAGGCCCCTGTTTTAGTGACTGTTCAAAGTCACAGCATCCCTGGAAAAGGTGAGTGACGACCGTTTTTCACACTGACGACCACTGCAGCATCCCCCTACTCAGGTGATTAAAAAAAATCAGCCGCTCGGCAACTGTCTCCTATTTACGACGGTCGCCACATCCTGGGGCCTCAGGTGATTTCCCCTTTTGCGACCTTCTGACAAGCAAAGTCGATCGTGGAAGCCGGATTCGCCTAACAATGGCAATGATTCGTTTAAGTGCGGTGGCAAATCAAGGTCGTAAAATGGAGCAAAATTGACTTTAACAAATTAATTTAATTAATTAAAAGAGACCTGTCTGAGATGGTATAGGTCCTCCTGCTTGAGCAGGGGGCTGGACTAGAAGACCTCCAAGGTCCCTTCCAACTCCTATTCTATTCTGTTCTGTTATTCTGTTCTGTTCTGTTCTATTCTGTTCTTCTGTTCTGTTCTGTTCTATTCTATTCTATTGTTGTTAGCTGCGAAGTCGTGTCCGACCCATCGCGACCCTATGGACAACATTCCTCCAGGCCTTCCTGTCCTCTACCATCTTCTGGAGTCCATTTAAGCTCACGCCTACTGCTTCAGTGACTCCATCCAGCCACCTCATTCTCTGTCGTCCCCTTCTTCTATTGCCCTCGATCTTCCCCAGCATTAGGCTCTTCTCCAGGGAGTCCTTCCTTCTCATTAGGTGGCCAAAGTACTTGAGTTTTAGCTTCAGGATCTGGCCTTCTAAAGAGCAGTCAGGATTGATCTCCTCTAGGACTGACCGGTTTGATCGCCTTGCAGTCCAAGGAACTCGCAGGAGTCTTCTCCAGCACCACAGTTCAAAGGCCTCAATTCTTTGGCGCTCAGCCTTTCTTATGGTCCAACTTTCACTACCATACATTGCAACTGGAAAGACCATAGCCTTGACTATACGCACTTTTGTTGACAGGGTGATGTCTCTGCTTTTTAGTGTGCTGTCTAGATTTGCCATGGCTTTCCTCCCGAGGAGCAAGCGTCTTTTAATTTCTTGGCTACAGTCCCCATCTGCAGTGATCTTGGAGCCCAGGAAAATAAAATCTGTCACTACCTCCATTTCTTCCCCATCTATTTGCCAGGAATTGAGAGGGCCAGATGCCATGATCTTGGTTTTCTTAATGTTAAGTTTCAACCCAAGTTTTGCACTCTCCTTCTTCACCTGCAACAAGAGGCTCTTTAGTTCTTCTTCACTTTCTGCCATTAGAGTGGTATCATCTGCGTATCTTAGGTTGTTGATATTTCTTCCGGCAATCTTAATTCCAACTTTTGATTCATCTAGCCCTGCCTTTCTCATGATGTGCTCTGCATATAAGTTAAATAGGCAAGGCGACAGTATACAGCCTTGCCGGACTCCTTTCCCAATTTTGAACCAATCAGTGGTTCCGTGTCCAGTTCTCACTGTTGCTTCTTGACCCGCATATAGGTTTCTCAAGAGACCAATAAGATGGTCTGGTACTCCCATCTCTTTAAGAACTTGCCACAGTTTGTTATGATCCACACAATCAAAGGCTTTAGCATAGTCAATGAAGCAGAAGTAGATGTTTTTCTGGAACTCCCTAGCTTTCTCCATGATCCAGCGTATGTTGGCAATTTGATCTCTAGTTCCTCTGCCTCTTCGAAATCCTGCCTGCACTTCTGGTAGTTCTCGATCCACATACTGCTGAAGTCTAGCTTGTAGGATTTTAAGCATGACTTTACTAGCATAAGAAATGAGTGCAATGGTGCGATAGTTTGAACATTCTTTGGCACTGCCTTTCTTAGGAATTGGAATGTAAACTGATCTTTTCCAATCCTGTGGCCACTGTTGAGTTTTCCAAATTTGCTGGCAAATTGAGTGTAGCACTTTTACTGCATTGTCTTTTAAGATTTTGAATAGCTCAGCTGGAATACTGTCACCTCCACTAGCTTTGTTGTTGCTCAGCTTTTCTAAGGCCCACTTCACTTCACTTCACATTCTAGGATGTCTGGCTCGAGGTCAGTGACCACCTCATTGTGATTATCAGGGACGTTAAGCTCATTCTTGTATAGTTCTTCTGTGTAATTTTGCCACCTCTTCTTAATCTCTTCTGCCTCTGTTAGGTCCCTGCCATTTTGGTCCTTTATCATGCCCATTTTTGCATTAAACGTTCCCTTCATTTGTCCAATTTTCTTGAAAAGATCTCTGGTCCTCCCTATTCTATTGTTTTCTTCTATTTCTTTGCACTGTTCATTTAAGAAGGCATTCTTATCTCTTCTAGCTATTCTCTGGAATTCTGCATTCAATTGGGTGTATCTTTCTTTTTCTCCCTTGCCTTTCGCTTCCCTCCTTTCCTCAGCTATTTGCAAAGCTTCCTCAGACAGCCATTTTGCTTTCTTGCATTTCTTTTTCTTTGGGATGGTTTTGGTTGCTACCTGTTGTACAATGTCACGAACCTCTGTCCATAGTTCTTCAGGCACTCTGTCTATCAGATCTAATTCCTTAAATCTATTTGTCACCTCTACTGTATATTCAACAGGGATATGATTTAATTCATACCTGACTGGCCTAGTGCTTTTCCCTACTTTCTTCAGTTTAAGCCTAAACTTTGCAAGGAGAAGCTCATGGTCTGAGCCACAGTCAGCTCCTGGTCTTGTTTTTACTGACTGTATAGAGCTTCTCCATCTTTGGCTGCAGAGCATATAGTCAATCTGATTTCTGTGTTGACCATCTGGTGATGTCCATGTGTAGAGCCGTCTCTTGGGTTGTTGGAAAAGAGTGTTTGCTATGACCATCGTATTCTCTTGACAGAATTCTATCAGCCTGTGCCCTGCTTCATTTTGTACTCCAAGGCCAAACTTGCCTGTTATTCCGGTTATCTTTTGGCTTCCTACTTTAGCATTCCAATCCCCCATGATGATAAGAACATCATTTTTTGGTGTTAGTTCTATAAGGTGCTGTAGTGCTTCATAGAACTGGTCAATTTCATCCTCTTCAGCACTGGTGGTTGGGGCATAGACTTGGACTACTGTGATATTGAATGGTTTCCCTTGGATTCGAACTGAGATCATTCTGTCATTTTGAGGATTGTATCCCAGTATTGCTTTTCCTACTCTTTTATTGACTATGAAGGCTACTCCATTTCTTCTGAAGGATTCTTGCCCACAGTAGTATACCTGATGGTCATCTGAATTAAATTCACCCATTCCTGTCCATTTTAGTTCGCTGATACCTAAGATGTCAATGTTCAGTCTTGTCATCTCTTGTTTGACCACGTCCAGTTTTCCTTGATTCATGGATCTTACATTCCAGGTTCCTATGGAGAAAAAATCTTTACAGCATCGGACTTTCCTTTCACCACCAGACACATCCACAGCTGAGCGTCCTTTCGGCTTTGGCCCAGTCGCTTCATTCTTTCTGGCGCTACTAGTACTAGCCCTCTGCTCTTCCCCAGTAGCATATTGGACGCCTTCCGACCTGAGGGGCTCATCTTCCAGCGTCATATCGTTTTGCCTTTTGGTACTGTCCATAGGGTTTTCATGGCAAAGATACTGGAGTGGGTTGCCATTTCCTTCTCCAGTGGATCACGTTTTGTCAGAACTCTCTGCTATGACCTGTCCGTCTTGGGTGGCCCTGCACGGCATAGCTCATAGCTTCATTGAATTACGCAAGCCCCTTCGCCACGACAAGGCAGTAATCCATGAAGGGGATTCTATTCTATATTCTATTCTATATTCTATTCTATTGTATTCTATTCTTCTGTTATTCTATTCTATTCTATTCTATTCTATCCTATCCTATCCTATCCTATTCTATTCTATTCTATTCTATTCTTCTGTTTTGTTCTGTTCCGTTCTGTTATTCTATTCTATTCTATTCTATTCTATTCTATTCTATTCTATTCTATTCTATTCTATTCTATTCTATTCTATTCTATTCTATTCTTCTGTTCTGTTATTCTATTCTATTCTATTCTATTCTATTCTATTCTATTCTATTCTATTCTATTCTATTCTATTCTATTCTATTCTTCTACTTCATTCCATTATTCTATTCTATTCTATTCTATTCTATTCTATTCTATTCTATTCTATTCTATTCTATTCTATTCTATTCTATTCTATTCTATTCTACTTCATTCCATTATTCTATTCTATTCTATTCTATTCTATTCTATTCTATTCTATTCTATTCTATTCTATTCTATTCTATTCTATTCTATTCTATTCTATTCTATTCTTCTGTTCTGTTATTCTATTCTATTCTATTCTATTCTATTCTATTCTTCTACTTCATTCCATTATTCTATTCTATTCTATTCTATTCTATTCTATTCTATTCTATTCTATTCTATTCTATTCTATTCTATTCTATTCTATTCTATTCTATTCTATTCTATTCTATTCTATTCTATTCTATTCTATTCTACTTCATTCCATTATTCTATTCTATTCTATTCTATTCTATTCTATTCTATTCTATTCTATTCTATTCTATTCTATTCTATTCTATCCTATCCTATTCTATTCTATTCTTCTGTTTTGTTCTGTTCTGTTCTGTTATTCTATTCTATTCTATTCTATTCTATTCTATTCTATTCTATTCTATTCTATTCTATTCTATTCTATTCTATTCTTCTGTTCTGTTATTCTATTCTGTTCTATTCTATTCTATTCTATTCTATTCTATTCTATTCTATTCTATTCTATTCTATTCTATTCTATTCTATTCTATTCTATTCTATTCTATTCTATTCCATTCCATTCTATTCTGTTCTATTCTATTCTATTCGTCTCATTTAGCAACAGACATTTTGTGGTTGTAAGTCCAGGACAACCTGTATAGGCATTGCTGTATTTGCTGTAATATTTGCATTTAAAAAAAAAAAGAAAAAAAAAGTTGACATATAGTTAGTCCATGACTTAGAACTGTAGGAGTACCTCTACGAAAAAAAAATAGAAAAAGAAAAAAGAAACTAACAACCATCGAACATCTTGTCTCTCTGTGTGTGTGCATGCGTGTATACACACACACACACACACACACATGCAAATGGTGAATGGCTTTCATTTCATTTGCTCAACTGCAACCTAAGCAACGCGCTAGGCAGGGAAACATCACACTAAAAAGTGAGATTCCCCGGATTGCACACAGGATCCTGTTAATTAAAGGGGCCGCGGTGCTTGCAAAGAGCAGAGAAGCCACTAATTTGGGGTCACGAGTAGGAAGGAGCCCCCACCGGGCTTTGTTCCCCACAGGCTGGTTTTTAGGAACCGTTTTTTGTGTTTTGTTTTTTGCCGCGCGTGCCCTGGGTGAATCACCAAGAAGGCTCCAGCAATCAGGTTAACGAGCTTTAAAAAGTGCCTTAATTGGCCGCCACTTTTCCCAAGCAATGTATGGCTTAACAACTTCAAGTACTAAGTAATGACTTGGGAAAACAAAAAAAAAACCCTGTTTCGTGGCCTCCCACGTTTCAAAAAATGAAAAAAAATATCTCATTTTCCCCCCAACAGTTTGCAAAGCATCTCTTTGCAAGCATACCGCCACCTAGTGGTAGGAAAAGGACAAATCTGAAAATTGGAGCTTAACAACGACAACAGTAATAATAATAGTAATAGTAGTAAACCTCCCTTTGGTTCTCCATGACAGAGCCTCGCAGAGGCAGAACTTTTACTATACACATTAGAAAACTACAACGTGACGTGACTTTTCGACACGATCGCCATTCAAACTGAGGCACTTGTCCTAACAACAACAAGAGTTGGAAGGGACCTTGGAGGTCATCTAGTCCAACCCCCTGCTCAGGCAGGAAACCCTATACCATTTCGCACAAATGGCTGTCCAGTCTCTTCTTAAAAACTTCCAGTGTTGGACCATTCACAGCTTCTGGAGACAGGTTGTTAATAATAATAATAATGTTGGAAGGGACCTTGGAGGTCATCTAGTCCAACCCCCTGCTCAAGCAGGAAACACTATAGTATTTCAAACAAATGGCTGGCCAGTTTCTTCTTAAAAACCTCCAGTCTTGGAGCATTCACCGCTTCTGGAGGCAGGTGGTTCCACTGGTTAATTGTTCTCACTGTCAGGAAGTTTCTCCTTAGTTCTAGGTTGCTTCTCTCCTTGACTAGTTTCCATCCGTTGCTTCTTGTCCTGCCTTCAGGGGTTTTGGAGAAGAGCTTGACTCCCTATTCTTTGGGGTAGCCCCTGAGATACTGGAATCCTGCTATCATGTCCCCCCTCGTCTTTCTCTTCATTAAACTAGAGACATACCCAATTCCGGCAACCCTTCCTTGTCTGTTTTAAACTCCAGCCATCTAATCATCTTTGCTGCTCTTCTCTGCCCTCTTTCTAAATGACTGTGGGAGGCTGCAATCGGTCGCAAACGGAAGCCGGTTGCCGAACGCGCAACTTGCAATCATGTGACAAGAAGGTGCCAGGGGCCAAAGCGCACTCACCGTCCGTGTTGCTGGTCAGAGGGATGTTGTGCACCGTCCGCAACTTGAAACAGGATCCCATCAGATACTGCAGCTCCACAGAACTTAGCACAAAGGTCTGGAGGTCTAAGGGGGGGATTGCAAAGGTTTAGCAAAAGGCCAGGAACACGGAGAGTCTCCTGGCTGGGCGTGGGGAGCGGAGGAATGTGTGTATGTGTGTGTGTGTGGGGGGGGTGTCATTATGGGAAGAGATTAGAAGGGCAGCAGCTTTGGGGAGAGGAGGGCGCAAAAACGGCAGCACAAGTCACAAGGATGCGACAGAAGCTCTACGGAAGCATCCTTTGTCCGAAAAGGACCGGGGGGGCGGAGTCAAAAGAGGAAGAAGCCTAGAATCCCTGCGTAGCCACAAGCAAACTCAGCCCGGCCCTCCTTGAATGCCGTGGAGCTTTATCGGACTCTGAGCAGGTGCTAGCACCAAGAGTTGAGCAAGATTAATGCCAGGCGGGAAGGTCCAATTAAACCCATTTCCTGTTAAAAGCCTCTGCGCGGGGTGTCTTCTCAACTAACCATTCGCACCTGCTTGGAGTTAGATGGGGCCGACGCCCTCGAGGGAGGTTGGACTGCGTTCAGTTGTGGCTACGTAGAGATTCTAGGCTGGAGCCTTTCTTGACTCCGCCCCTGGTTTCTGCCACTCCTTACCCTACTTCTCATCTTGTTCGTCTCGTCTTTTTCCCTTTTATGTTTTGTGCCTTCCTTTCCTTCCCTCCTCTTTTTCAGCCTTTTTTCTCTCCTTCCTTTCCTCCCGCCTTCCGTTTTTCAGCCTTCCTCCCACCCTCCATTCCTTTTTCTCCCTTCCTCCCTTCTTCTTTCCCTCCCCCCTTTCCTTCCTTCCTTCCTTTTTCAGCCTTCTTTCTCCTTCCTTTCTCCTTTCTCCCTCCCTTCCTTCTTCCCTCCTTCCTTCCCTCCCCCTTCCTTCCCTTCCTTCCTTTTTCAGCCTTCTTTCTCCTTCCTCCCTTCTTTCTCCCTGCCTCCCTTCTTCCTTCCTTCCCTCTCCCCCCTTCCTTCCTTTTTCAGCCTTCTTTCTCCTCCTCCCTTCCTCCCTCCCTCCTTCTTCAGCCTTCTTTCTCCTTCCTCCCTTTTTCTCTCCCTGCCTCCCTCCCTCCCTCCCTTTTTTCTCCCAACCTCCCTCCCTCTTCCTTCCTTTTTCAGCCTTTTCTCCTCCCTCCCTCCCTCCCTCCCTTCTTCCTTCCTTCCCTCTCCCCCCTTCCTTCCTTTTTCAGCCCTTTCTCCTCCCTCCCTCCCTTCTCCCTTCCTCCCTCCCTCCCTCCTTCTTCAGCCTTCTTTCTCCTTCCTCCCTTCCTTTTTCTCTCCCTGCCTCCCTCCCTCCCTTCTTTCTCTCTCCCTCCCTCCCTTCTTCCTTCCTTCCCTCCCTCCCTCTTCTTCCTTCCTTCCCTCCCTCCCTCTTCCTTCCTTCCTTTTTCAGCCTTCTTTCTCCTCCCTCCCTCCCTTCTTCCTTCCTTCCCTCCCTCCCTCTTCCTTCCTTTTTCAGCCTCCTTTCTCCTCCCTCCCTCCCTCCCTCTTTTTCCCCTTCCCATTTCCTGTCCTCCTTCTCAGGCGCAAAGCACCAGGTCCACTTAAATGGATTCACTGCAGCATAAGCTACACACATGATTTATTCTCAGCTAACAGCCAGCATCTACTTAGTTAGTTAGGGGTCAACGGCACTCAAGGAAGGCTGGACTTAGTCCGCTGGTGGCTATGTTCTAGGTTGACTCTCTTTTTGACTAACCACCCACCGCTTCTGCCATTCCTTCTTCCAGATCCCGTGACTCCAAGGTCAGCCTCGCCCACAGAAAAACGGGGGGAATAATATCCCCGAGGAAGCACGGGGACGCTCTTGAACCTCCGCGGGAAGCCCCTAGCAACCCAGGAGAAGTTCCACCCCGGGAACCTCTCGTTTCATAAGACCACCGGCTGAAAAAAACCAAGGTGGACTCAGGGGCTGGATCGACCACCTGAAGGCTTACCTTTCTTCTGCAGTTTCTGGATCGCCTCCCGCCACTCTGACCGCTCGTAGTCCGAGGACAGAAGGAAGAGGTAGCTCTAGGATGACCAGAGAGAGCAAGAAAAGGGGCTTTGTCAAAGGGGTGTGGCAATTCCCTAGGGAGAGTTGTGGGGTCCCGGGTGGTCTCTCTGAGTCTGGGTGGTTTTCTTGCAGACGTTTCACGACCCAACTAGGTAACATCATCAGTGCTGGAAGGGAGGAGGAGGAAGAGGAGGAGGAGGGGGGAGGAGGAGGAGGAGGAGGAGGAAGAGGAAGACTGTGTGGTCCTGGGTGGTCTCTGAGCTGGGTGGCTTTCTTGCAGATGTTTCACAACCCAACTAGGTAACATCATCAGTGCTGGAAGGGAGGGGGGTTTGCAGAGTGGAGGAGGAGGAGAAGGGGAAGAAGAGAAGAAGGATGGGAGGAGGGAGGGAGGAGGAAGAGGAAGGGAAGAGCAGGAGGAGGAGGAGGAAGAGAAGAAGGGAGGAGGAAAAGGAGAAGGAGGAGGAGCAGGAGGAGGAAGAGGAGGAGGAGAAGGGGAAGAGGAGGAGGGCAGGAGGAGGAGGAGGGAGGGAGAGGAGAAGGAGGAGGAGGAGAACAGGAAAAGAAGGGAAGAGAAGGAGGGGAGGAGGAGGAAGAGAAGGAGGAAGAGCAGGAGGAGGAAGAGGAGGAGAAAAAGAAGGGGAAGAGGAGAAGGAGGGCTGAAGGAGGAGGAGGTAGGGAGGGGAGGAGGAGGAGGAGGAGGAGGAGAACTACTACGGGGTCTTTGGTGCTGCAAGAGAACAACCGAGTTCCGAAAAACCCCACGGTCTCAAGTTGACTTTTGCAAATTGGTAAGCCCCAGAAAGCCTCAGGGGATCCATGGGAAATGCACTTTCTCCCCAAGTAGCTGAAATTGTGCCTGTTCCAGATAATAATAATAATAATAACAACAACAACAACAACAACAACAAAGTTGGAAGGGACCTTGGAGGTCATCTAGTCCAACCCCCTGCTCTGGCAGGAAACCCTATACCATTTCGGACAAATGGCTGTCCAGTCTCTTCTTAAAAACTTCCAGTGTTGGAGCATTCACCACTTCTGGAGGCAGGTTGTTTAATAATAATAATAATAATAACAACAACAACAACAACAACAACAACAACAACAACAACAACAATAATAATAATAATAATAATAATAATAATAATAATAATAATAATAATAATAATAATAATAAAGTTGGAAGGGACCTTGGAGGTCATCTAGTCCAACCTCCTGCTCAGGCAGGAAACCCTATATTATTTCAGACAAATGGCTGTCCAGTCTCTTCTTAAAAACTTCCAGTGTTGGAGCATTCACCACTTCTGGAGGCAAGGAGTTCCACTGGTTAATTGTTCTAACTGTCAGGAAATTTCTCCTTAGTTCCAGGTTGCTTCTCTCCTGGATTAGTTTCCATCTGTTGCTTCAAGTCACCCCTTCTCATCCCCACTTCCTACCTTGCCGTTGCGGTTGTGGATGCGCAAGGGGATGGAGGGCGAGTTGAGCAGCAACCAAAACTCGTTGTCGAACATTTTCTTCTTGAGGCGCTCCATGGCTCGGCTCTGGCCTTTATTCGCCTTCTGTGGAGGAAGAAGAGGAGGAGGAAGAGGAGGACTTAGGACAGCTGAACCAAACCTCCCAGCTGGACCCTTGGCCAAAAGGTCTCAGCCCCACATCCTGAGGCTCCCTCCTCCATATCTGCACAGAGAGGACCTTGGAGAAGGTATATGCAGCGACCCTTAAGCAGTGGTGGGGTTCAGCCGGTTTGTACCGGTTCACTAGAACCGGTAGCTAAATTTTGCTGAGTTCGGAGAACCGGCTGAATGAACACCGCTTCCGGAAGTCCATTCTAGGCCTGGGAGGGTCCTAGAACGGCCCGCCAGAAGTGCATGGATGCCACTTCCGGAAGTTTGCTCTGGGCCTGGGAGGCCTGGAGGAGGCCACCCAGGCCTAGAACAGCCCGCCAGAAGTGCATGGATGCCACTTCCGGAAGTTCGCTCTGGGCCTGGGAGGCCTGGAGGAGGCCACCCAGGCCTAGAACAGCCCGCCAGAAGTGCATGGATGCCACTTTCGGAAGTTCGCTCTGGGCCTGGGAGGCCTGGAGGAGGCCACCCAGGCCTAGAACGGCCCGCCAGAAGTGCATGGATGCCACTTCCATAAGTCCCTTCTGGGCCTCGGAGGTCCGGAGGAGGCCTCTCAGGCCTAGAACAGCCACCAGTAGTGCATGGATGCCACTTCCGGAAGTTTGCTCTGGGCCTGGGAGGCCTGGAGGAGGCCACCCAAGCCTAGAACGGCCCGCCAGAAGTGCATGGATGCCACTTCCATAAGTCCCTTCTGGGCCTCGGAGGTCTGGAGGAGGCCTCTCAGGCCTAGAACAGCCACCAGTAGTGCATGGATGCCACTTCCGGAAGTTTGCTCTGGGCCTGGGAGGCCTGGAGGAGGCCACCCAAGCCTAGAACGGCCCGCCAGAAGTGCATGGATGCCACTTCCATAAGTCCCTTCTGGGCCTCGGAGGTCCGGAGGAGGCCTCTCAGGCCTAGAACAGCCACCAGTAGTGCATGGATGCCACTTCCGGAAGTTTGCTCTGGGCCTGTGAGGCCTGGAGGAGGCCACCCAGGCCTAGAACGGCCCACCAGAAGTGCATGGATGCCACTTCCAGAAGTTCGTTCTGGGCCTGGGTGGCCTGGAGGAGGCAACCCAGGCCTAGAACGGCCCACCAGAAGTGCATGGATGCCATTCCGGAAGTCCGTTCTCAGCCTCGGAGACAAGGAGGTGACCTCCCAGGCCTAGAACGGCCCACCAGAAATGCATAGATACCACTTCCATAAGTCTGTTTTGGGCCTCGGACGCCTGGAGGAGGCCTCCCAGGCCTAGAACAGCCCGCCAGAAGTGCATGGATGCCACTTCCAGAAGTCCCTTCTGGGCCTCGGAGGCCCACAGGAGGGCTCCCAGGCCTAGAACGGCCCGCCAGAAGTGCATGGATGCCACTTCCATAAGTCCCTTCTGGGCCTCAGAGGTCCGGAGGAGGCCTCTCAGGCCTAGAACAGCCACCAGTAGTGCATGGATGCCACTTCCAGAAGTTTGCTCTGGGCCTGGGAGGCCTGGAGGAGGCCACCCAGGCCTAGAACGGCTGCCAGAAGTGCATGGATGCCACTTCCGCAAGTTCGTTCTAGGCCTGCATCCAATAAGAGAACCGGTTGTTCAGGTATTTGAATCCCACCACTGTCCTTAAGGAAACGTGAACTGCACCCGGGAAAACAAGGCCGCGTGAGAAAGAAACTCAGGGTGGTCCTTTCTTGATTCTCTAATGTATCAAAGAGAGTAAAATGAGGAAATACTGTCAAACTTTCAAGATTCTGCTTATTCTTCTATCAAGTAAGCTGAGTCCTAGTGCAGACAGTCCTCAACTAGCAACTATTCGCTTAGTGACCGTTCAAAGTTACAACGGCACCCCAAAAAAGTAACTTATGGCTGTTTTTCACACTCAACCACTGTTGCAGCATCCTTGTGGTCACGTCATCAGAATTCAGGCACTTGGCAACTGACTCATACTTACGACGGCCAGGGTGTAATTCCCTTTTGTGACCTTCCGACAAATAGTCAACGGGGGAGGCCAGATTCGATTCCCGACCGTGTTTCTAATAAGAACTGCAGCGTTTTGCTCAAACACGGTGCCAGGAAACGTCGTAAAATGGAGCGAAAGTCACTTAACATCTGTCGCGCTTAAATTTTAGGCTCAATTGTGGTCATAAGCTGAGGACTACACTTATTCCGTGGGTGTTTTTCCCGGTAGTTGAAGGGGGGGGGCGGTTATTTTGTGACCTGATCTCCCTTGAAGGACTGACACACACACACACACACACACACACAGACTTTAACCCATGACAACCTCTTGGAATCCGATTCTCCCACAAGCTAAAGCCAGCAGCTGTTCTTAAATGAAACACGCAGTCGGTCGTTATAAGCGAATCCACCGACCTCCTTCAGCACTTCGCTCTTCATGGAGGAGATCTTGATTTTCATGTCTTCCAGGTCGTGGTCAGGCATGGCCTGGACGTGTGGACACAGGTCAGACTCTTCCAGGGAAGGGAAGACCAGCTCGGCCAACGGAATGTACCACTTGCACTCATACTGCTGGTGTTTTCTGTGGAGGGAAGGCCAAGCTTAGCCTGAACTGGCTCCGGAACGGTCTGGCCCAGCCCAAAATCAACATAGTAGGACAATCCAGCCAGGATGGGAGGCCACCAGGAGAACCCAGAGAGCTCACTTCCATATTGTGGGCCAAGAAAAATCCAAGGACCCACCAAGACTCAGCCTGCACTTATCTTTTATCCAAACCACATGGACAGGGAAATCCTTTTTTATATGGCTGACTATTAATTCTATCCCATCCCATCCCATTCTATTCTATTCTATTCCATTCCATTCCATTACATTACATTACATTCTATCCTATTCCATTCTATTTTTTATTCTATTCTAATATTATTCTATTCTATTCCATTTAATATTTTCTATTCTATTCTAATATTATTCTTTTCTATTTTCTATTTTGTTCTGTTCCATTCCACTACATTCCTTTCCATTTTCCATTTTCCATTTTCCATTTTCCATTTTCCATTTTCCATTTTATCCTATCCTATCCTATCCTATCCTATCCTATCCTATCCCATCCCATCCTATCCTATCCTATCCTATCCTATCCTATCCTATCCTATGTAAAGGCAAAGGTTCCCCCGCACATGCGTGCTAGTCGTTTCCGACTCTAGGGGCCGGTGCTCATCTCCGTTTCAAAGCCGCTTGTCCGAGGACGTCTCCGTGGTCATGTGGCCGGCATGACTAGACACCAAAGGCGCACGGAACACTGTTACCTTCCCACCATAGTGGTCCCTATTTTTCTACTTGCATTTTTACGTGCTTTTGAACTGCTAGGTTGGCAGAAGCTGGGACGAGTAACAGGCGCTCACTCTGTTACGCGGCACTCGGGATTCGACCTGCCAAACTGCCGACCTTCTGATCGACAAGCTCAGTGTCCTAACCCACTGAGCCACCGCATCCCTTATTCCAGACATGTCAAAGACAAGGCCCGGGGGCCGGATCCGGCCCGCGAAGTGGTTTCATGCGGCCCGCGAAGCCATCCTGGAAACAGTGAGGGAACGGCCCCCGCTGCCTTGGCCCTGGCCCAGAGACCCTCCTTCTGCCAGAGACCCCCAGATCTGACCCACTCCTGCCCAGGCCCCCATAGGCACCCTTGATGCCAACGATTTAGAGCTGGCCACGCCCACCCAGTAGGCCACACACACACTAGCCACGCCCACCCAGTAGGCCATGCCCACCCTGGCCATACCCACCGGCCCCCTGAGGGCAACTGCAATGCTGATGCGGCCCTCAATGAAATTGAGTTTGACACCCCTGCCTTATTCTATTCTATTCTATTCTATTCTATTCTATTCTATTCTATTCTATTCTATTCTATTCTATTCTATTCTATTCTATTCTATTCTATTCTATTCTATTCCATTCCATTCCATTCCATTCTATTCTCTAATCTAGTATTTTCCAATTGGGCCACTTTAAGACATGTGGAATTCCAAGAATTCCCCAGCCAGTCTCAAAAGCGGCCAAGGTTAGGAAATTGTGCTTTAATCATTTCCCCACAGGGTCTCTTCTCCCCACGGCTTCTTCGCAGCCCTCCCTCTTCCCCCAAGCCTCACCCGACGCCCGTCTTCTTCAACTTGGCGCAGAGCAAGACGTCCGTAAATAGGAAGACGTGGCGCAGCTTGCGAGACCCCTCCGCCACCTCAACCAGGAAGCCATCCTTGACCAGTTGGCGGGTCTGCAAAAGAGGAAGAATGCTTTAAAAAAACAAACAAACCCACAACCCCATAACTCCAGAAAGGCACTGTGGCTTTTCCTATAGGACAGGATAAGGCCCGCTCCGAACGGCATGCTCGGAGACTAACTGGGAAACTGGGGACATCGGAACGCCAAGGACGGCCTGGGAAATCAGGGCTTAATTCTAGGTTGAATCACCGATTCTTACCTCGCAGCAACGGAGAGGTTGCTGCAGGCATCAAATTCATTTCCTAAATCCGTCAATCAAATTTATATAGCCCTCCATTTTGTTTCAAAGCAACTCTGAGCAGCGTACAACAATCAAATAGAACCCCAATGTTAAAAAAAAAATTACAAACCATTCGTTGTAAAAAAAACACATGATTTTTTACTTTCATTGCATTGTCATTTGGTGGGGTTAGGGATATCTATTTCTGATTATTTTAATTATCTATCTATCTATCTAATCTATCATCTATTTATTTGTCTATTTATTACAGTCTGTCTATTTATTGCAGTCAGTCTTCTATCTCTCTGTCTATTAGTCTGTCTGTCTATCTATCTATTAGTCTACCTACCCACCCACCCACCCACCCACCCACCCATCTATCCATCCATCCATCCATCCATCCATCCATCCATCCCAGTCAGTTTGTCTGTCTGTCTGTCTGTCTGTCTGTCTGTCTGTCTGTCTGTCTGTCTATCTATCTATCTATCTATCTATCTATCTATCTATCTATCTATCTATCTATCTCTATAGAATTAGGATTTGAGGTTACAATCCCCTCCCTAAGCAAAGAAGCAACCTGTAGTTACAGTATATAGATGTATAGAGTAATATATTACAGCTAATCTATCTATCAATTTTACAGGCTGTCCATCTTACCTCAAAGTAACTTTGATTTATTTCTGATGATTTTAATAATCTATGCTTTAAAATCATCAGAAATAAATCAGTTACTTTGAGGTAAGATGGACAGCCTGTAAATTTTAGATAGATAGATAGATAGATAGATCTCTCTCTCTCTCTCTCTCTCTCTCTCTCTCTCTCTCTCTCTCTCTCTCTCTCTCTCTCTATATATATATATATATATATATATATATATATATATATATATCCCCTTCATGGATTACTGCCTTGTCGTGGCGAAGGGGCTTGCGTAATTCAATGAAGCTATGAGCTATGCCGTGCAGGGCCACCCAAGACGGACAGGTCATAGCAGAGAGTTCTGACAAAACGTGATCCACTGGAGAAGGAAATGGCAAACCACTCCAGTATCTTTGCCATGAAAACCCTATGGACAGTACCAAAAGGCAAAACGATATGACGCTGGAAGATGAGCCCCTCAGGTCGGAAGGTGTCCAATATGCTACTGGGGAAGAGCAGAGGGCTAGTACTAGTAGCGCCAGAAAGAATGAAGCGACTGGGCCAAAGCCGAAAGGACGCTCAGCTGTGGATATGTCTGGTGGTGAAAGGAAAGTCCGATGCTGTAAAGATTTTTTCTCCATAGGAACCTGGAATGTAAGATCCATGAATCAAGGAAAACTGGACGTGGTCAAACAAGAGATGACAAGACTGAACATTGACATCTTAGGTATCAGCGAACTAAAATGGACAGGAATGGGTGAATTTAATTCAGATGACCATCACGTATACTACTGTGGGCAAGAATCCTTCAGAAGAAATGGAGTAGCCTTCATAGTCAATAAAAGAGTAGGAAAAGCAATACTGGGATACAATCCTCAAAATGACAGAATGATCTCAGTTCGAATCCAAGGCAAACCATTCAATATCACAGTAGTCCAGGTCTATGCCCCAACCACCAGTGCTGAAGAGGATGAAATTGACCAGTTCTATGAAGCACTACAGCACCTTATAGAACTAACACCAAAAAATGATGTTCTTATCATCATGGGGGATTGGAATGCTAAAGTAGGAAGCCAAAAGATAACTGGAATAACAGGCAAGTTTGGCCTTGGAGTGCAAAATGAAGCAGGGCACAGGCTGATAGAATTCTGTCAAGAGAATACAATGGTCATAGCAAACACTCTTTTCCAACAACCCAAGAGACGGCTCTACACATGGACATCACCAGATGGTCAACACAGAAATCAGATTGATTATATGCTCTGCAGCCAAAGATGGAGAAGCTCTATACAGTCAGTAAAAACAAGACCAGGAGCTGACTGTGGCTCAGACCATGAGCTTCTCCTTGCAAAGTTTAGGCTTAAACTGAAGAAAGTAGGGAAAAGCACTAGGCCACTCAGGTATGAATTAAATCATATCCCTGTTGAATATACAGTAGAGGTGACAAATAGATTTAAGGAATTAGATCTGATAGACAGAGTGCCTGAAGAACTATGGACAGAGGTTCGCGACATTGTACAAGAGGTAGCAACCAAAACCATCCCAAAGAAAAAGAAATGCAAGAAAGCAAAATGGCTGTCTGAGGAAGCTTTGCAAATAGCTGAGGAAAGGAGGGAAGCGAAAGGCAAGGGAGAAAAAGAAAGATACACCCAATTGAATGCAGAATTCCAGAGAATAGCTAGAAGAGATAAGAATGCCTTCTTAAATGAACAGTGCAAAGAAATAGAAGAAAATAATAGAATAGGGAGGACCAGAGATCTTTTCAAGAAAATTGGAGAAATGAAGGGAACGTTTAATGCAAAAATGGGCATGATAAAGGACCAAAATGGCAGGGACCTAACAGAGGCAGAAGAGATTAAGAAGAGGTGGCAAAATTACACAGAAGAACTATACAAGAATGAGCTTAACGTCCCTGATAATCACAATGAGGTGGTCACTGACCTCGAGCCAGACATCCTAGAATGTGAAGTAAAGTGGGCCTTAGAAATGCTGAGCAACAACAAAGCTAGTGGAAGTGACAGTATTCCAGCTGAGCTATTCAAAATCTTAAAAGACAATGCAGTAAAAGTGCTACACTCAATTTGCCAGCAAATTTGGAAAACTCAACAATGGCCACAGGATTGGAAAAGATCAGTTTACATTCCAATTCCAAAGAAAGGCAGTGCCAAAGAATGTTCAAACTATCGCACCATTGCACTCATTTCTCATGCTAGTAAAGTCATGCTTAAAATCCTACAAGCTAGACTTCAGCAGTATGTGGATCGAGAACTACCAGAAGTGCAGGCAGGATTTCGAAGAGGCAGAGGAACTAGAGATCAAATTGCCAACATACGCTGGATCATGGAGAAAGCTAGGGAGTTCCAGAAAAACATCTACTTCTGCTTCATTGACTATGCTAAAGCCTTTGATTGTGTGGATCATAACAAACTGTGGCAAGTTCTTAAAGAGATGGGAGTACCAGACCATCTTATTTGTCTCTTGAGAAACCTATATGCGGGTCAAGAAGCAACAGTGAGAACTGGACACGGAACCACTGATTGGTTCAAAATTGGGAAAGGAGTCCGGCAAGGCTGTATACTGTCGCCCTGCCTATTTAACTTATATGCAGAGCACATCATGAGAAAGGCAGGGCTAGATGAATCAAAAGTTGGAATTAAGATTGCCGGAAGAAATATCAACAACCTAAGATACGCAGATGATACCACTCTAATGGCAGAAAGTGAAGAAGAACTAAAGAGCCTCTTGTTGCGGGTGAAGAAGGAGAGTGCAAAACTTGGGTTGAAACTTAACATTAAGAAAACCAAGATCATGGCATCTGGCCCTCTCAATTCCTGGCAAATAGATGGGGAAGAAATGGAGGTAGTGACAGATTTTATTTTCCTGGGCTCCAAGATCACTGCAGATGGGGACTGTAGCCAAGAAATTAAAAGACGCTTGCTCCTGGGGAGGAAAGCCATGGCAAATCTAGACAGCACACTAAAAAGCAGAGACATCACCCTGTCAACAAAAGTGCGTATAGTCAAGGCTATGGTCTTCCCAGTTGCAATGTATGGCAGTGAAAGTTGGACCATAAGAAAGGCTGAGCGCCAAAGAATTGAGGCCTTTGAACTGTGGTGCTGGAGAAGACTCCTGCGAGTCCCTTGGACCGCAAGGCGATCAAACCGGTCAGTCCTAGAGGAGATCAATCCTGACTGCTCTTTAGAAGGCCAGATCTTGAAGCTAAAACTCAAGTACTTTGGCCACCTAATGAGAAGGAAGGACTCACTGGAGAAGAGCCTAATGCTGGGAAAGATCGAGGGCAATAGAAGAAGGGGACGACAGAGAATGAGGTGGCTGGATGGAGTCACTGAAGCAGTAGGCGTGAGCTTAAATGGACTCCAGAAGATGGTAGAGGACAGGAAGGCCTGGAGGAATGTTGTCCATAGGGTCGCGATGGGTCGGACACGACTTCGCAGCTAACAACAACAACAACATATATATATATATATATATATATATATATATATATATATATATATATATATATATCTTTAAAATCATCAGAAATAATTCAGTATATAAAGTTACCTTGAAGTAAAATGGGCGGCTGGTAAATTTTATAATTTTTTAATATAAAAATATATACATTTTATATAAAATGTAGATAGACAAATAGAATGATAAATAGATACAATATAGATATGATATATAGATATATACAAATTTTACAGGCCGCCCATCTTACCTCACGGTAACTGACGGTAAAAGCTGCCCAGAGTCGCTTCAAAATGAGACGGATGGCAAACAAATTTAATGAACAAATGAACCACAAATCAATAATCGTTATTAAAAACAATTTTTAAAACATTACAAATGTTCACACACGGCCTTAGAACCCTACAACAGCCGTGCCGACTCCCTCCCTCCCGAGGCACTGCACTCATCCTGATCGCGTGAATGGGTTTCTTAACTCTGATAGAGCCTCCAGTCACAGGGGCAGTGTATCTTGGAATCTTGGCAACCTCCACCTAGAGAGGAATCTGCTTTGGAAAGAATTCATGGCTGACTATTGGTTGGGAACCCATTCTGGTGTAGAGAGAAAGAGAGAGAGAGTCTGTCTTTTTTTTTTTTAGGAACCCCCAAATGCCTCACGCCTGATATCACACCCAACGGCCCACTTGCCTCTCCTTTCGGGGTAGTGACGGCCGTTCTGCGAGGATCGATGTCCTCATTGATGCTGGAGAGGAAATTCTGGGAAATCCGAAGGGCGTCCTGCAGAAGTGGGTAATCGGGGTGGTCGGCCGGCGTGTGCTTCAGCAGATCCTGGAGACACCCCCCCCCCAAAAAAAGCATTTTTTTAAAAAAATCATCACATCATAACAGAGTTGGAAGGGACATTGTAGGTCATCTAGTCTGACCCCCTCCTCCCGCCCAAGCAGCAGACCCTACTATACCATTCCTGACAGACATGGTCAGATCCTGGATGCCAAAGCCAGCTTCCCCATTACACAGGCAGTCCTCGACTTTCAATGGTTCATTTAGTGGCCGTTCAGTGTCACGACGGCCTTGAGAAAAAGTGGCTTATGACCGCTTTCCACACTTACGACCGTTGCCACGGTCAAAATTCAGACACTTGGCAACTGACTCACATTTGTGACGGTAGCATCCGCTTTTGTGACCTTCTGACAGTAAGTCGGTAAAGTCAAGTCAATGAGGGAGGCCAGGTTTGCTTAACAAATATGTGATTCATTTAACAACTGCACGGATTCACTTAATGACTGCAACAGGGAAAAAAAGGTCACAAAAATCAGGGCCAGTCACATGATGACTCTTTAGGACAGGGGTAGGCAACCTTGGCTCATGGACTTCAACTCCCACAATTCCTGAGCCACCATGGCTCAGCATGGAAACCTCTCCATTTCCCCTCAGCATGGCTGGCTCAGGAATTCTGGGAGTTGAAGTCCACAAGTCATGAAGGAGCCATAGTTCTCCCACGATGGCTCAGGAATTCTGGGAGTTGAAGTCCACCAGTCATAAAAGAGCCAAGGTTACTTACCCCTGCCTTAGGCTTAGCCATGCAAGTTCCCGCCCAATGGCGGTCGTAAGTTGAGAAGGACCATAAGCTTATTATAAAAGATCCTCAGAGCCTTCCACATTTGAAGACCGCAACACACTGATTGTCATCTTTATAAATTAGTCTATAAAAAGGAGTGCCCCATTTTCACAAGGAGCCCCCAGGCATTCCAGGATTCCCAGACTGCAAAACACTGGAGAACCTTTAGTTGCAAAATGGCTGCCTGGGGTCACCAGCCCAGTGCCATCTCTCCATCTGCAAAATTGGGGCAACGAAACACCCACACTTTTTTAAGGATTAGAAATAGAATAGAATAGAATATGAATAGAAAAGGAGCAGAGTAGAATAGAATAGAATTAAAATAAGAATAGAATAAATAGAATAGAATAGAATAGAATAGAATAGAATAGAATAGAATAGAATAGAATAGAATAGAATAGAATAGAATAGAATAGAATAGAATAGAGTAGAATAGAACAATGAATAGAATATAGAACACAGTAGAATATAGAATAGAATAGAATATAGAATAGAATAGAATAAAATAGAATATAGAATAGAATAGAAAATAGAATAATGAATCGCATATAGAACAGAATAGAATATAGAATAGAATAGAATATAGAATAGAATAGATTAGAATAATGAATAGAATAGAATATAGGTAAAGGTAAAGGTTCCCCCGCACAAGCATGCTAGTCATTTCCAACTCTAGGGGCCGGTGCTCATCTCCGTTTCAAAGCCTAAGAGCCAGCGTTTGTCCGAGGACATCTCCGTGGTCATGTGGCCGGCATGACTAGACGCCAAAGGCGCACGGAACGCTGTTACCTTCCCACCGGAGTGGTCCCTATTTTTCTACTTGCATTTTTACGTGCTTTCGAACTGCTAGGTTGGCAGAAGCTGGGACGAGTAACAGGCGCTCACTCTGTTACGCGGCACTCGGGATTCGACCCGCCAAACTGCCGACCTTCTGATCGACAAGCTCAGCGTCCTAACCCACTGAGCCACCGCGTCCCTTAAAATAGAATATAGAATAGAATAGAATAGAAAATAGAAAATAGAAAATAGAAAATAAAAAATAAGAATAGAATAGAATAGAATAGAATAGAATAGAATAGAATAGAATAGAATAGAATAGAATAGAATAGAATAGAATAGAATAGAATAGAATAGAATAGAATAGAATAGAATAGATGTAACAGAGTTGGAAGGGACCTTGGAGGTCATCTAGTCCAACCCCCTGCTCAGGCAGGAGACCCTGACCTAAGCTTTCTTTCCTTCACGACCACCCCAAATTCCCTGTGGGGTTTTACTCACTTGTAACACATTGGTGCTTCGAGCAACTCGATTTATAGGCTTATACAGCAACGCTATAAATGAAGAAAAGAGGGGGGGAAATGATTGTGAGAATAAGGAATGTGTCAGGAGGAGGAATAAAGAAATAAATCTTTTTCAACAGCTCTGTTGCTAATAAATTTAGATTCATGCTCCTTTGTAGCAACCCCCCTCCCTCTCTTCAACTACAACAAAAATGGTAAATCGATAGTCCTCAACTTTATGACCAGAATTGCAGGGGTCTTCCAACTTGGCTCTTTTATGACTTGTGGACCAACTCAGCATGCCTGGCTGAGGAATTCTGGGAGTTGAAGTCCACAGGTCATAAAAGGGCCAAGTTGGAAGACCCCAGCTTGTGGACTTCAACTCCCAGAATTCCTCAGCCAGGCACGCTGGCTGGGGAATTCTGGGAGTTGAAGTCCACAAGTCATAAAAGGGCCAAGTTTGAAGAGCCCTGCAGAATTGGGACTAGAATTTCCATCGCTACGCAAGGCGCTTGAGTAAGTCAGTCGCACCTGATTTTTTGATGGTTTTTTTTTGCTAGGTTGTTAAGTGAATCATTGCAGTCCTTAAGTGAATCGCAGTCACTAAGCAAATTTGGCTTCCCCCATTGACTTTGCTTAACAGAGGCTAGCTGGGAAGGTTATAAAAGGGGATCACGTGACCTTAGCATGCTGCAACCGTTCTAACTCCACGCCAGTTTCCAATTGCCCAAATCATTCACGGCCAGAGGATGAACCAGTTGTAAGTGTGAGGACTGGTCACAGAGCGAGTCACATTTTCCAGCACTGTCATAATTTCAAACGGTAGCTAAACGAATGGCCGTTAAGTTGAGGACTGCCTGTATCGTTTCAATGCACAAATAAACCACGTCCATTTCCTCCCCCCCCAAAAAACAAATAAGGTGCAAAACATTAACAACAACAAAATCACACTTTTCCGGCTCATTTTTTCTGCGCCTGGAGCGGTTTTATTGATTGCATTTTTAATTAATCAATGATCAATAATTTAATGCATCACACCCTCACGTCCACTTTCTGCTCTTCCAAATTTTTGATAGAAAACCATCGATATCCCTAACAGGAAAAAGTTACAGGTAATCCTCGACTTACAACGATTCATTTAGTGACCATTCAAAGTCACAATGGTGTTGAAAAAGGGACTTATGACCGTTTTTCACACTTACGACCGTTGCAGCCTCCCCTGTGGTCACGTGGTCAAAATCCAGGCAAGCTTGGCAACCGACGTGATCCCCTTTTGTGACCTCTTTAGGACGAGCAAAGTCCAGATTCACTTAGCGACCAGGTTACTAATTTATCAACTGCGGTGACTCGCTTAACAACCAGAAAGGTTGTCCCATGGGGCAAAACCCACGTAACCATTTTTCCCCCCACTTAACGATGTAAATTTGGGTTCCGTCGCGGTCGTAAGTCAAGATACCCATTTACTGAGCTTTGCGCCCAGCTCCTCCAAAAGTTGTGCTTATACAACAAAATTGCTTCTCAGCCGTTCCTCCTTTATTTTCGTGAAACCAATCGCGTTGTGTTCTCTGCTGAAACATTTAACACAAAAACACACACACACACACACACTGTGGGAATGTGGTTTTTTGTTTTTTTGTTTTTTTGCTAATGGCAGATTAGATGGTTGGCTGCATTCTGACTGTGCGGCCAGATTGCCATTCGATCTGTGGGCAAAGCCGGGTGGGATTTTAAATAAAACGGCAACTCTACCCTAATCCGCATGAAAGGGGACGACATTCCTTTTTTATTTTTATTTCTCCTTACGTCATTCCTGGAGTTGAACTCACTTTTGCTGGGGGAGAGGAAGAAAATATTTATTTATTTATTTATTTATTTATTTAATTCCATTTATATCCCGCCCTTCTCCGAAGACTCAGGGCGGCTTACTTTTCTCTGCTTTTCTTCAAAAAAATACCTCTTCCAGGAGATGTTGAGATAAGGGGAATTTTGGTTATTTGGAAATCAGTTGAAAATAAAGATTTTATCTGTTCAATATTTAAAAATTAGACTTAAAAGGGAAAAGAAAATTAATTATTACGAATAGGTTTGATTTATTGATTAACCCAGGCAATATATATATATATATAATGGTTTTGATTTATTAAAGGGGGATATTGTAGATGGTTTAATATGGGAAATAGATAACTCTTAGGAAATAGAACAAGATTACATTCAAATAGATAAAAATGTGTATTTTAGATATTATAGTTTGTTATGAAGTGAGACAAGGGGAATCTTGGTTGCCCAAAGTCTGAAAATTATAAACATCAAAGGTTAAATTGGAATATTGAGGAGAAAGTAAAAAATTAATAACAGGATATGGATTGTTCATGAAGATTGATTGAATGTAATTAAGATATGTATGTGAAAAATTTATTGATAAATGTAATAGTGATATTTTTATTGAGTTGATATAATTAGAAATGTACTAGCTTGAATACGAGACAGTAAACGCTAAGGGAAAAAGAGAAGAAATATTTGATGTTGTAATTTGAGAATTGTACTAAAGATTTTGTTATCGAATTTTTGATTAACCCAATCACCACGTTGCTTTTTAAACACTCAAATGTAAAATTGGAAATGTAAAATGTAAAATGTAAAAATGTAAAATGTAAAATTGGGGGGGGGGGATGTCACGTGATCCCCTTTTGTCCCTTCTAACAAGCAAAGTCCATGGAGCAAGCCGGATTCACTTAACAGTCATATGACTCTCTTAACAACGGCATTGATTCCCTTAACGACGACGGCAAGAAAGGTCGTAAAATGGGACAAAAACTCACTGAACAACTTTCTCGTTTAGCAACAGAAATTTTGGGCTCAATTGTCGTCCTAAGTCAAGGACTTCCTGTACTATGACAGTCGCAGCGTCCCCGGGCTCACGTGATCCCCTTTTGCGACCTTCTGACAAGCAAAGTCCACGGGGGAAGGTGGATTCGCTTAACGACCCTGTTACTCACTTAACAGCTGCAGCGATTCACTTAACAACCGTGGCAGGAAATGTCGTAAAATGGGGCAAAATTCACTTAATGACTGTCTTGCTTAGTGACAGAAATTGTAGTCGTAAGTTGAGGACTAGTTGTCCTCAAGAATTCTAGGAATTGAAGTCCACAAGTCTTAAACTGACCACAGTTGGACATCTCTGGTTTACGCCAAAAACATTTTGCACACCCAGCTAGTTTCTGACTTCTGCTGGGGACAACTTCTCCTTTAACACCCAGCCTCTCTTCACAATTAAACCCACAAATAAAGAGGAAAAAAAATTCTTTCTTAAATTTATACACTGACACTTTCTCGCCATCGGGAAAGATTCTGCATTTTTCAGGACAAAAGTCAGGGACCTGAAATGGGCTAAACTAGGAAATCCAGCCACCAGGAGCAGACAACGTTAGCTACTACCCAGTGCATGGTGCGTGTCCGTCCCGCCCTCCAAGAACGGAGCCCCCATTAAAACATGCTTTAAGAGGGGTGGAATTCCACTCCCAGAATTCCCCAGCCAGCATGCATTAAGAGGGGTAGGCTTCCACTCCCAGAATCCCCCAGCCAGCCTTCTTTAAGAGGGGTGGGCTTCCACTCCCAGACTTCCCCAGCCAGCGTGCTTTAAGAGGGGTGGGCTTCCACTCCCAGAATCCCCCAGCCAGCCTGCTTTAAGAGGGGTGGGCTTCCACTCCCAGAATCCCCCAGCCAGCCTGCTTTAAGAGGGGTGGGCTTCCACTCCCAGAATTCCCCAGCCAGCCTGCTTTAAGAGGGGTGGGCTTCCACTCCCAGAATCCCCCAGCCAGCCTGCTTTAAGAGGGGTGGACTTCCACTCCCAGAATTCCCCAGCCAGCCTGCTTTAAGAGGGGTGGGCTTCCACTCCCAGAATCCCCCAGCCACCCTGCTTTAAGAGGGGTGGGCTTCCACTCCCAGAATTCCCCAGCCAGCCATGCTTCAAGAGGGGCGGACTTCCACTCCCAGAATTCCTTTGCAAGCATCTCGCCAACCTGGAGCTGAGACCCCACCCCCACCCCCGCCATTCCCATAGGAGAAATGGAAGGAAAAGAATGCTACCCAGTCTGCGGGCCCCCAAATTCCAACCCTCGACTGGGAGGGGGGACGGGTGAGGAATGGTTCTGGCAGTGGAAGCCAGGTGAGCTAAACCAGGGAAGCCCCCTCCTCAAATCACATAACTGTTTTCAAACAGAGCGGCTTGTAGCCCTGAACAGCTGCCAAGAAGACCCCCCCACACACACACACCTCCTTCCCCCATGTCCTCAGAGTTAGGAGTCCCCAACCTCGAAGGAGACAAAGGGGGGGGCGCATGAATCCCACCCCCTCCCCAATTCACCAAGGGATCCAAATGGAGCAAAATAAAGGAGAAACAGGGGACACACCCCCTTTTTCTCCATCCAGGTAATTGCTGGGGAGAGAGACCCTCGGACCACCTCCCCCCACCCCCCACCCCGTTCACCAGCCGCTGGCCGAGCTCCCCACCTTTTCACACACACCCAAATATTGCTTAGGAAAGCCCCCCTCCCCACCAAGACCAGACCAGCCTTGCAATTTTGAGGAACAAAGAAAAACCTGCTGAGCAAGGTGAGAAGGAGACAAGAAAAAAAAAGACCCTTCCTCATTTTTCCTCCCCCACCCCCCCACCCCATTTCCTGACATGACAAAGACAAAGCCTTGGCTGCCGTCCCCCCTCCCCACGCCCCTCTCGGACATTTTAGAGTAGGGGGTCAACAACCAGCAGCCCTGGCAAGGCAAGCCCCCTCGGAGGGATGCGCTCCTGCTAAGAAGACCCCTCCCCACACACACACACACACTCCTCCCTGCCCAGCTCTTAGGGGAGAAGGAGAGGGGGTGAGATAAGGGGAAGGGGTCACCTGCAGAAGCCCACCCACCGTAGGTGCAGTTACAGCAAAAGCGAACGATGAGCAGTATCTCCATGGCACCATCATCGCGGCACCGGGGGTCCGCCAGCTCCAGAGGTGGAAGAAAGAGAGAGAGAGAGAGAGAGAGAGAGAGAGGAAGAGAAGGGGAGGGAGGAGTGAGGGGCTGCCAGACACCGCCAGCATGCCAAACAGGGAAGCCCCCTCCTCCTCCTCCTCCTCGCTCTCTCTCCCTCCCTCCCTCCCTCCCTCACTCTCCTCTCTTCACTCTCTTTCTCTTCGTCTTTCTCTTTTCTCTCCTCCCTCTTTCTCCTTTTCCTTCTTTTATTTCTTTTTTCTCTCTTCAATCCCTTTCTTTTTTCTCTCTTCCCTCTTTCTCTTCCCCTTTCTCTCTTTTCTTCTTCTCTTTTTCTCTTTCTATTTCTTTTTTCTCTCTCTTCCCTCTTTTTTTTTCTCCTCTTCTATTTCTTTTTTTCTCTCTTCCCTCTTTCTTTTTTCTCTTCTCTTCTCTTTCTTTTTTTCTCTCTCTTCCGTCTTTCTGACTTTTTCTTTTTTTTCTCTTCCCTCTCTCTCTTCTCTCTCTTTCTCTTTTCTCTCTTCCCTCTTTCTCCCTTTTTTTCCTTCTCTTTTCTTTTTTCTCTCTTCAATCCCTGTCTTTTTCTCTTTTTCTCTCTTCCCCTTTCTCTCTTTTCTTCTTTTTTTCTCTCTCTCTATTTCTTTTCTCTCTCTCTCTTCCCTCTTTCTTTTTTCTCTTCTCTTCTATTTCTTTTTTCTCTCTCTTCAGTCTTTCTTCCTTCTCTCTTCCCTCTCTCTCTTCCCCATTTTACTTTTCTCTCTCCTCTTCACTTCTCTCTCTCTCTATATATATATACAGTATTTCTGTTTTTCTTTCTTCCCCTCTCTTTCTGTCTTTCTTTTCTCTTCTCTCTCTCTATATATATATATATTTCCTTTTTTTCTTTCTCTTCCCTCTCTTCCTGTCTTTCTATCTCTTCTCTTCTCTTCTTTTCTTTTCTCTTCTCTTTATTTCTTTTTTCTCTTTCCCTTCCCTCTTTCTTTGTATCTCTCTTTTTTTCTCTCTTCCCTCTCTTTCTCTACACACACACACACACACACACACACACACACACACACACACACACACACCGGTCTTTCTCTCTTTCACTTTTTCCCCCTTCTCTCTCTCTTACTCTCTTCCCAGGAAACTGGTAAAAGGGTTCTTTCTGCAACCAGCAATCTTGGTTTGTTGTGGGCACCCCAAAAGAGCAGGCAAGGGGAGGCAGGAAAAGATGGGGAGATGCCATCTGACACCCCAAAAATGCTACCCTTTCCCCCAAACTCCCCCTCCCCACAAAAAGAGGAGAAGATGGTTACCTTCCATGGTGACAAAACTGTGGGTCCCCTTGACTTTCAGCTCCTGTAAAATGGAAAACATCAGCAGAAGCCAGCATGGCAATGGGGGACCCCCCCAAAAAAAAGAAGCTCCCTCTAGCAGAGGTCAAAGGGGGGTGCCCCAAAGCAGGGGCATCGAGGGGGCCAGCCACAGCTTGGCAGTTTTTCCTGGCTTGTTCCTTTTCTCATCACTTTCCAAGGAGGAGGGGGGGGGAAATATAACTAACTCCCAGCAAGCCTAAAGGAGAGGGTTGCTGAGGGTGGTCTCGGAAAGAGGAAGGGTCTCGGAGGGCGTGCAAAAGGGACTTGCAAGCACAGCAAACACCAACGGCTGCAGCCAGGGCCAAAGACACATTTGCGCACAAACACACCAGGGTATGGGAAGGAAGGATTTCGAGACAAAGATTCTGGAAAATAAAAAGAAGCCCAGTGGATTTAATAAAGGGGAATATTTGTAGCTCAGGGTTGACATGAGGGGTCCTTGGCGTTCTCTGAGCTTGACGGTTTTCCTTGCAGACGTTTCATGACCCAACTAGCTAACATCATCCGTGTGAGGAGGAGGAGGAGGAGGAGGATTGTGGGGTCCTTGGTGCTCTCTGAGCTTGGTGGTTCTCTTGCAGACGTTTCATGACCCAACTAGGGAACCTCATCAGTATTGGGGAGGAGGTGGGGAGGACTGTGGGATCCTTAGTGCTCTCTCAGCTTGGTGACCTTTTGCAGATATTTCATCACCCAGCAAGGGAGCATCATCAGTGATGGGAGGAAGAGGAGGAGGAGGAGGAATGCGGTGTCCTTGGTGCTCTCTGAGCATTGTGGGTTTCTTGCAGACGTTTCATGACCCAACTAGGTAACATCATCAGTGCTAGAAGGGAGGGGGGGTTGTGGAGAGGAGGAGGACTGTGGGGTCCTTGGTGCCCTCTGAGCTGGGTGGTTCTCTTGCAGACGTTTCATGACCCAACTAGCTAACATCATAAATGCTGGGAGGAGGAGGAGGAGGAGGAGGAGGAGGAGGAGGAGGAGGAGGAGGAGGAGGAGGACGACGACGACGACGACTATGGGATCCTTGGTGCTCTCTGAGCTTGATGGTTTTCCTTGCAGACATTTCATGACCCAACTAGCTAACATCGTAAGTGCTAGGAGGAGGAGGAGGAGGAGGAGGAGGAGGAGGAGGAGGAGGAGGAGGAGGAGGAGGAGGAGGAGGAAGAGGAGGAAGAGGAGGAGGATGACGACTATGGGGTCCTTGGTGCTCTCTGAGCTTGCTGATTTTCTTGCAGACGTTTCATGACCCAACTAGCTAACATCATCAGTGCTAGGAGGAGGAGGAGGAGGAGAACTCAGAGACCACCAAGGACCCCTCAAATGTGGATTAGCAGAGGTGGAGATCATGGTCTTCGCTAGAGGTTTTTAAGGAGAGACTGGACAGCCATTTCTCCGGGACAGTACAGGTAGTCCTCAACTTACGACCATAATTGTGCCCAAAATTTCTGTTGCTAAGTGAGACAGTTTTTAATTCAGTTTTTAATTCAGTTTTGTCCCATTTTGCGATCTTTCCTGCCACTGCGGTTCAGCGAATCCCTGCGGTTGTTAAGTTAGTCACACAGTTGTTAAGTGAATCTGGCTTCCCCACCGACTTTGCCTGTCAAAAGGTCGCAAAACGGGATCACGTGACACCTCTGGGACACTGCGACCATCGTAAATACGATTCGGTCGCTAAGCGTCCAAATTTTGATCACGTGACCACGGGGAGGCTACAATGGTCATAAGTGTGAGAAACAGCCATAAGTCACTTTTTTCAGTCCCGTCGTGACTTCAAACGGTCACTAAACAAATGGATTTTAAACCGAGGACTATCTGTATTCTGTAGGTAACACACCAATTCTGCCTCGATCGGCCTAGAAAATTCAAAAATAAGCACAGACAGCTATTTCACTGATGTATTCCCTAGTACAGGTGATTATTGATTTAAAGCCATTCATTTAGTGACCGTTTGAAGCTACAACAGCACTGGGAAAAGTGACTTATGACCAGTCCTCACACCTACGACCGTCGCAGCATTCAGGGATCAGAATCTAGATGCTTGGCTAACAGGCATGCACTATCCCGGGGCCATTTGTCTGAAATGGTATATAGGGTTTCATGCCTGAGCAGGGGGTTGGACTAGATGACCTTCAAGGTCCCTTCCAACTTTATTATTATCATTAATCCCTGGTTTGTTTGCAACAAGCAAAGTCAGTGCAGGAAGGCGGATTCGCTTAACGACCACATAATCCGCTTAACAATTGTAGTGATTTGCTTAACAACCCATGCTAAAAATCTGGGCACTTGGCAACTGGCATGAATTTACCATGGTTGCAGGATCCCTGGGTCACATGACCAACATTTACGATCTTCCTAGCTGGCTTCTGACAAGTAAAGTCAACGAGGGAAGGCAGATTCGTTTAACGACAGTGGCAAAAAGGTCATAAAATCAGGCCCAACTTGCAGTGATGGAAATTCCACTCATAAATTGAGGCCTACCCAGTGGTGGGATTCAAATATGGGAACAACCAGTTCTCTGTGTGGATGCCACTTCCGGAAGTCCATTCTGGGCCTGGGCAACAAAAAAGTAGCTACCAGTTCAGCAGAACTGGTGCAAACTGGCTGAATCCCACCACTGGGCCTACCTGTATCTGCTTGTATTAATCTAGACCAGGGGTCTTCCAACTTGGCCCTTTTATGACTTGTGGACTTCAACTCCCAAAATTACTCAGCCAGGCATCCTGTCTCAAAGCATCCTGGCTGAGGAATTCTGGGAGTTGAAGTCCGCAAGTCATAAAAGGGCCAAGTTGGAAGATCCCTGTCTTAAAGCATCCTGACTGAGGAATTCTGGGAGTTGAAGTCCACAAGTCATAAAAGGGCCAAGTTGGAAGACCCCTGTCTCAAAGCATCCTGGCTGAGGAATTCTGGGAGTTGAAGTCCGCAAGTCATAAAAGGGCCAAGTTGGAAGACCCCTGTCTTAAAGCATCCTGGCTGAGGAATTCTGGGAGTTGAAGTCCACAAGTCATAAAAGGGCCAAGTTGGAAGACCCCTGTCTCAAAGCATCCTGGCTGAGGAATTCTGGGAGTTGAAGTCCGCAAGTCATAAAAGGGCCAAGTTGGAAGACCCCTGTCTTAAAGCATCCTGACTGAGGAATTCTGGGAGTTGAAGTCCGCCAGTCCTAAAAGGGCCAAGTGGGAAGACCCCTGTCTTGAAGCATCCTGGCTGAGGAATTCTGGGATTTGAAGTCCGCCAGTCCTAAAAGGGCCAAGTGAGAAGACCCCTGTCTTAAAGCATCCTGGCTGAGGAATTCTGGGAGTTGAAGTCCCCAAGTCATCAAAGGGCCAAGTTGGAAGACCCCTGTCTCAAAGCATCCTGGCTGAGGAATTCTGGGAGTTGAAGTCCGCAAGTCATAAAAGGGCCAAGTTGGAAGACCCCTGTCTTAAAGCATCCTGACTGAGGAATTCTGGGAGTTGAAGTCCGCCAGTCCTAAAAGGGCCAAGTGGGAAGACCCCTGTCTTGAAGCATCCTGACTGAGGAATTCTGGGAGTTGAAGTCCGCCAGTCCTAAAAGGGCCAAGTGGGAAGACCCCTGTCTTAAAGCATCCTGGCTGAGGAATTCTGGGAGTTGAAGTCCCCAAGTCATCAAAGGGCCAAGTTGGAAGACCCCTGATGTAGACAGCACCACTGCTATCCACAATGACAACTTTCTGACACATTTGTGCTTCCAATTCGGAAAACAGAGCAATAACCCAGCCATAACCTAGAACTAAGGAGAAATTTCCTGACAGTTAGAACAGTTAACCAGTGGAACAACCTGCCTCCAGAAGCTGTGAATGCTCCAACACTGGAAGTTTTTAAGAAGAGACTGGACAGCCATTTGTCTGAAATGGTATAGGGTTTCCTGCCTTAGCAGGAGGTTGGACTAGATGACCTCCAAGGTCCCTTCCAACTACTTCTTCTTCTTCTTCTTCTTCTTCCTCTTCTTCTTCTTCTTCTTCTTCTTCTTCTTCTTCTTCTTCTTATTATTATTATTATTATTATTATTATTATTATTTAAAAATAATTATAACTGTCCTATTCTTGCTGAGATTGGAATTCACACCACCGTCAACTTTAGACGGGGACCAAAAATATGAATTTACACAATCAAACAAACAAACAAAAATTGGAACATTGGAGAATCGTAGTGGATCATATCCTTTTTGTCCATCTTTTTTTAAATAAAGGGTGAGGATTCTGAAGCCAAGATTGGACACCTCTGTGTTTAAGATTAATGATGCTCCCTTGCTCTGATACCAATTTTTAATGCCTTTATTTTCTGTTTTTTTTTAAAAAAAACTTGTACCCTATTATTGTTATTACTGATATATCTATAATAAATAACTTTTTTTAAAAAAAAAGGACAAGCTGCTTATAGGTAGCCCTTGATTTAGGACCACAGTTAAGCCCAAAATTTCCGCTTCTAAGCAAAACAGTTAAGTGAGTTAGTAACATAACTGTTATGTGAATCTGGCTTCCCCATTGACTTTGCTTGTCAGACGGTCGCAAAAGGGGAATCATGTGACCCCAGGATACGGCAACCCTCATCAATATGAGTTAGTTGAGGGGGGATTGGTGGGGTTTTTACTGTCATTTTATTGGGGTTTTTATTATGTATTAACTGTTTTTTAATGGGCATGTATTTAATTACTTTTTAACTTTTGTAATTCTGTGTTTTTATTCTTGCCCTGTACACCGCCCTGAGTCCTTCGGGAGAAGGGCGGTATAGAAATATTAATAAATTAAATTAAATTAAAATTAGTTATCACGTGTCCGAATTTTGATCACGCAATCATGGGGATGCCGTGAAGGTCGTTAAGTGTGAAAAAGGGCCGTTGTAACTTCAGACGGTCACGAAATGGACGGCTGTAAGTTGAGGACTCCACGTATGATGATATTACACAGGATTTCACCCTCTTCCCTAAAACTCACCTCTGATATTTTCTGGAACTGGCTGTTATGCTGGCTGCATTTTTCGGCGGTCTCCAGTGCAATTTTATAGTTGTCCACAAAAGCCTTGTAAATTCCCAGATGGGTAGCCTGTGGCAGAGAGAGAGCATATTAATTATGGAGGAAAACTGTCAGAACACATCAGGGTGGATAATAACCAATGATTTTTTTAAAAAAATATTAAAAAATTGGATTTTATTTAAATCGGATTTTTTTTTATTTTTATCAAATTTATTTTAATAAAATGCTTTTGGAGTAAAAAAAAATCTACCTAAAGGTAGTTTTCTATTTAAGGTATATTAAGAATTTGGTTTATTCAGCATGAAATAGAGCTTAGTTATGTAACAGGAGGCTGAATATTCTATTCTGCAATATTTACATTTTTGGTCAACTCATTCAACGAATCCAAGCTCTGCAAGCTGAGATAACAACAACAACAACGACAACAACAACAACAAGAGGAGGAGGAGGAGGAGGAGGAGGAGGAGGAGGAGGAGGAGAAGGAGGAGAAGAAGAAGAAGAAGAAGAAGAAGAAGAAGAAGAAGAAGAAGAAGAAGAAGAAGAAGAAGAAGAAGAAGAAGAAGAAGAAGAAGAAGAAGAAGAAGAAGAAGAAGAATGTTGGAAGGGATCTTGGAGATCATCTAGTCCAGCCCCCTGCTCAGGCCCTGCATTGATGCATTCACACGATTTCACTGTAACCATGAGATAAATCACAAAACAAAGTTCAGGACTATTCCTTTATCCCACTGTTTTGCAAATCTACGTACACTACAAACTGCATGATGGTTTGAAGAGAAATGCATCTGTACCAAACCCCAAGTGTTTTAATTAAATAAAAGAATTTGAGTGGTTCTCCAACTATGTGTGATTAGCCTATTAAGCTAAAATCGGTTCTGATATATCGCTGTTTTACTAACCTGGCAGCTTATTATTCTAAAGAGGAAACCTTCACTTTGTTTGCAAATAATAATAATATTAAAGATTCTAGCTACCAGCAAGAATGAGTCCTTACATTTAAAGAGCACCTGTCATTTCAGATCCAGCCTGGCAGCACCTGTTAGCGGGCATCCACTCTCCTGCTGCCCATCATGTCCCTCATCTTATTGTGTTGCTGCCACATCACCAGCTGCCCCATTAAAGTGAGTGGGACTGTCGGTGAGTCAACAGCCGGTCAGAGGAGCCACCGCTGGGAGACAGAGATGACAGCTGCTCTTTAAAAATTATGGTTTAAGTTGAGTTGATTTAAATCAAGCCTTTTTACTAGTGACTTAAATTGTGCTTTAAATCAACTTGATTTAAATCAAATCCACCCTGGAACACGTTAGAATGCCATTTTGTGTTGCAATAACTACTGTACAGAATTATTTTGCCAGTAGATGGCAGTGTTTAGTGTGTATCTATGGTTATATAAAAAGGGACGTGGTGGCTCAGTGCTTTAGGACGCTGAGCTTGTTGATCAGAAGGTCGGCAGTTTGGCGGGTCGAATCCCGAGTGCCGCGTAACAGAGTAAGCGCCTGTTACTCGTCCCAGCTTCTGCCAACCTAGTAGTTTGAAAGCACGTAAAAATACAAGTAGAAAAATAGGGAAGGTAACAGTGTTCTGTGCGCCTTTGGCGTCTAGTCATGCTGGCCACATGACCACGGAGACGTCCTCGGACAAGCGCTAGCTCTTCGGCTTTATGTCCAAGTACAGTTTTTACAGTAAAAGCAGTTTCAGCAGTAAAGCACATGGTGACTGTACTCTTTCTTGGCTATATATAAACGGAATTTCTGACAAAAACCCATGACCAAAGCCATCAGAAACCCACTGACAGGTAGTCCTCGACTTAAAAAAGTTTGTTTAATGACCGCTGAAAGTTACAACGGCACTGAAAAAGGCGACTCATGACGGTTTTTCACAGTTACGACCTTTGTAGCGTTCCTCACGATCAGGCGTTAGCCAAGCACCCAACTTTTGACCACATGACCTGGAGATGCTGCGACGGTTGTAAGTTTGAGGACCGGTCATAAGGCAGCTTTTTCAGCGCCGGTGTAACTTCAAACGCCCCCTAAACAAGTGGTTGTAAATCAAGGACTATTCTGCAAGGCGAATCAACCAGCCAAGTCCATGGGGAAGCCAGATTCACTTAAGAACCGTTACTAGCTTAACAATTGCAGTGATTCACTTAACGAATATAGCAAGAAAAGTTGCAGAATGGGGCAAAACTAAACTTAGCAATGGAAATTTTGGGTTCAATTGTTGAATACCGATTTTGTTCCTCTTGTATAATTTTAACTGCTGTTTATTCTTACTTGTTCTCATTTTTATTGTGGTTGGATGTGTCCCAGCAGGGGAGCGTTATAAATATTTTTTTTGTTTGTTTCTCCGTCTGTCTTCCTTCTAAGGATGGTTTTGAGCCTCCCAGCACGCGTATTCCAGTTTTCCGGCATCTTTCTTAAGGGTGGCCCTCAGCCCATTCGTGTAAAAATCTCCATTTTGTCAAAAATGTCTTCGACGCAAACCTTCCCCTCTCGATTAGAAGTTCCCCTTAGAAATTCCCTTTCTAAAGCAAAAGGCTAATATATATATTAATGGTTGCTCGGAGAGAACTGAATTCTGTGTGTTTCTCTTAAATTTCACTGAAAAGCTACCTTTCCATTGCAAAATGCTTTGGAAATCTGCTTTGAAAAACCAAGTGGAAATATTTCAAGACTGAAGACTGAATCCCTACCAAATCAAAGGAACAGACAATCCCTACCGAATCAAAGGAACAGACTAGTATGTGTGAAACATTCAGATCAAGTAAGATGATGTGTTTCTCATCCTTTACCATTTTATAAGGGGTTCTTCAGCAAGCGTGCTTTCTCTACTGCTCTACTCTACTCTGCTCCGTTCTATATTCTATTCTATTCTGTTCTGTTCTATATTCTAATCTATTTTCTATTCTGTTCTATATTCTATTCTATTCTATTCTGTTCTGTTCTGTTCTATATTCTATTCTATATTCCAATCTATTTTCTATTCTATTCTATATTCTATTCTGTTCTGTTCTATTCTATTCTGTTCTACTCTATTTTCTACTCTACTCTATTCTATATTCTATTCTATTTTATATTTTATTTTATTCTATATTCTATTCTATTTTCTATTCTATTCTATATTCTATTTTGTTCTGTTCTATTCTATTCTATTCTGTTCTCTATTCTCTATTCTATTCTCTATTCTATTCTGTTCTGTTCTATTCTATTTTCTATTCTATATTCTATTCTATGTTCTATTCTATTCTATTCTATATTCTATTCTATTCTATTCTATTCTATTTCTATTCTATTCTATATTCTATTCTATTCTATTCTATTCTATTCTATTCTATTCTATTCTATTCTATTCTATTCTATTCTATTCTATTCTATTCTATTCTATTCTATTCTATTCTATATTCTGTTCTGTATTCTATTCCATTCCATTCCATCCCATGGGGCCAGGACTTGTTGGTTTTGAGGGGACCCCGAGCCCCTTTTGCACCCCAGAGTGTAAAGATTGCTGAAAGGTGCAGCAGATTCAGGAACCGGAGGACGCCAGACTTACCAGCTTCTGGAAAAGATGCCCCAGGACCACCTGGCTGTCCCAATTCTGCAGGTGAGGCCAGAGATTGTCGTACATCTCCTTGTGAATTTCGTAAATGTCCTGAATTTTGTAGAAGATGGTCTCGATCTGCTGGATGGTGAGGACCGGCTGGGAGGTGGTGGCCGTGGCCCTCAGCGGCTTCATCGGCTGCAAGGGAGGGGGAGGAAGAGCCATCAAAGGGGGGAATAAGCCCTGGGACCGCCACCAACCGCCTCCCCCCCCCCACACACAGACACTCACCCAAGGATGCGTCTTCCTTGCTTAACTGATTTCTTGAGATATCTACCATAACTTTTCTCCAGGAGGAGAAGCGGGCTTGTATTGCAGGCCCCTTTAAGACTTATGGACTGCAACTCCCAGAATACTTCAGCCAGTGCTGGCTGGCTGAGGAATTCTGGGAGTTGAAGTCCACAAGTCTTAAAGGGACAGACTTCGGAGACCCCTGTCTCATTCCTTTTTTGATCCCCACAACAACCCTGTGAGGCAGGCTGGGTGGAGAGAGACAGACAGAGACAGACAGATAGACAAACAGACAGAGAGACAGACAGAAGACCTAGGCTGCAATCAGGGCAATCCAAGGCCCAGGGGAGATTTGAACCCAGAACCTCCCAGATATATACACCTTCGCTGCTATGTCACTCACCGCCACATACCATCTTTGGCCCTTGGGGCACAATTCCCATCACCCCCAGCCATTATGGAGGTTCTGGCTGCAGCTGGCAGTTGTAGTCCTACCTTTGTCAAGCTCGGCTACTTTAAAATGGGTGGACCAACTCCCAGAATTCCCCAGCCAGGTATTGGAAATTCAGTTCCCAGAATTCCCCAGCCTGCATGCTTTAAGATGCGTGGACTTCAACTCCCAGAATTCCTCAGTGAACCACACCGGCTGATTGGCCCCAAATCACCCACTGGCTTTCTTGTCTAAGGCGGGACTAGAACTCACCATCTCATGGTGATTGGCCCAGCTGGTTTTCTTGTCTAAGGCAGGACTAGAACTCACCATCTCCTGGTAATTGGCCCAAAGTCACACAGTGGGCTTTCTTGTCTAAGGTGGGACTAGAACTCACCGTCTCCTGGTGATTGGCCCAAAATCACCCAACTAGCTTTCATGCCTAAGGCAGGACTAGAACTCACAGTCTCCTTGTGATTGGCCCAAAGTCATCCACCTGGCTTTCAAGCCTAAGGCGGGACTAGAACTCCCAGTCTCCTGGTGATTGGCCCAGCTGGCTTTCTTGTCTAAGGCGGGACTAGAACTCACCGTCTCCTGGTGATTGGCCCAAAGTCACCCAACTAGCTTTCATGTCTAAGGTGGGACTAGAACTCACCGTCTTCTTGTGATTGGCCCAAAGTCACCCAGCTGACTTTTGTGCCCAAGGCGGGACTAGAACTTCCTTTTCTCCTGGTTTCTAGCCTGGTGCCTTAATTTCTAGAATCAAACTGGCTCTCGAATTGGGTGTCCACTAATTCAAACATGCAACCCTCCAAGAATGTCTCAACGCCCCTCGAATTGGAAACCCCACTGCAGCAAACAAAAGTTTTGGAAACTACCAAGTTGTGTTTCTTCTTAGAAACCTGCGTCAGAAGGGGCCAGAAAATTCTAGAAAATTCCCCCCAGCCGTCCTTCCACTCTCCCCACAGTTGTTATGCAAGGCTGAGCGAGGATTAGAAACAGGAACCAAGAGAGAGGGCTACTTCCTCCAAGGAACCCATGAGGATGTTGCAGGAGAAGAGATGCATTCTAGCAAAATGGGACCTGTGGAACTCCCTGCTACAAGACCTCATGCTGCCCACCTCATGAAGGGCTGCCATTACTGTGGCAAGCTGTCCTCGACCTATGACTACAATTGAGCCCAAAATCATTCTCTCCTCCCTCCCTCTCTCCCCCTCTCTCCTCGGATGGATGGGTGATAGATAGACAGACAGATAGACAGAGAGAGAGAGAGATAATGGATGGATGGATGGATGGGAGATAGATAGATAGACAGACAGACAGACAGACAGACAGACAGATAGATAGATAGATGATAGATAATGGGTGGATGGATGGATGGGAGATAGATAGATAGATAGATAGATAGATAGATAGATAGATAGATAGATAGATAGATAGATAGATAGATAGATAGATAGATAGATATAATGGGTGGATGGCTGGATGGATGAGAGATAGATATAGGTAAATCTAAACTCGGATGGATGGATGGATAGATGGATAGATAGATGAGAGAGAGAGAGATGAAGACAGACAGACAAATAGATCTAAAGTGGGATGGATAAATGGATGGATGGATAGAGACAGACAGACAGATACAAGCAGACATAGATCTAACATTGGATTGATGGATGGATGGAAGGAAGGAAGGATAAATGCAAGACAGATGATAGATAGATAGATAGATAGATAGATAGATAGATAGATAGATAGATAGATAGATAGATAATGGGTGGATAAATGGATGGATGGGAGAGATAGATGGATAGATAGATAGATAGATAGATAGATAGATAGATAGATAGATAGATAGATAGATAGATAGATAGATAGATAGATAGATAAACAGACAGACAGACAGACAGACAGATCTAAACTCGGATGGATGGATGGATGGATGGATGGATGAATGGATGGATGGATAGATGGATGAGAGAGATGAAGACAGACAGACAGATAGATCTAAAGTGGGATGGATAGATAGATGGATGGAAAGATGAAAGAGACAGACAGACAGATACAGGCAGACATAGATCTAACTGGATGGATGGATGGGAGGAAGGAAGGAAGGATAAATGCAAGACAGATGATAGATAGATAGATAGATAGATAGATAGATAGATAGATAGACAGACAGACAGAGAGACAGACAGACAGAAAGACAGACAGATGTAGACACAGATCTAAAGTCAGATGGATGGATGGAGGGACAGATAGTTTCCAGGCCCCAACAAGGTCATCCAGACAGTGCCAAAGAGCCCCAAACTCTGGATAAGCCAGAATAAACCCCCTCCCACCCACACCAAAGGGCCTGGGGGGGTCTCTCCTGGAGACCAAAGTCACCTCTCTGCACAACGGCTGCACCCTAAAAGCCTGGAAGGGGGGGCTCTTCTGCACGGACCCCCATTTAGGGAAGGAACTCTGAGTGCTTCGCATGACTTGCATGGGAACCTTCCAAGCCCAGCAGGCCAGCCAGGAGTGGCGCAAGAGCAGCGGTTGCCACGGCGGCTGGAAAGATCCGCATCTCAGGGGCTTCCTCCCCTCCCCCCAAAAATACAACACATGACCATGGTAGCTTGCTGCGGCGTCTTGGGGGATTGGGAGTGGGAGGCACGGTTTTACAGTGGTTCTCCTCCTATCTCCAGGGACGCTCGCAGTCGGTGTTGGCAGGAGGGCAGAGGTCGACCACGAGGTCTCTCATTTGTGGAGTTCCTCAGGGGTCGGTCCTCTCGCCTCTCCTGTTCAACATCTATATGAAACCGCTGGGTGAGATCATTCGTGGTTTTGGAGTTGGGTATCATCAGTATGCTGATGATACCCAGCTTTTCCTTTCGACCCCAAACCACCCCAGTGATGCCCTCAACGTGATGTCCCGTTGCCTGGAGGCGGTTCGGGTCTGGATGGGGAGGAACAGACTTCAACTCAACCCCGACAAGACCGAGTGGCTTTGCATACCTTCATCCCGGGTTTATTCGGACATTCCACCTCTTACTATGGGGGGCGAATTATTACCCCCCGTAGATAGGGCTCGCAACTTGGGAGTCCTCCTAGATTCACGGCTCACCCTGGAAGACCAGATAGGAGCTGTGACTAGGGGGGCTTTCGCCCAGGTTCGCCTGGTGCGCCAGTTGCGGCCCTATCTAAGCCGGGATGATCTATGCACAGTCACTCACGCGCTCGTGACCTCTCGACTAGACTACTGCAACGCTCTCTACATGGGGCTGCCCTTGAGGACCACCCGGAGGCTCCAACTGGCACAGAATGCAGCCGCGAGAGTTGTGTTGGGAGTTTCCCGATACTCCCATGTCACACCTCTGCTCCGTGAGCTGCATTGGTTGCCAGTTGTCTTCCGGGTGAGATTCAAGGTACTAGTCATGGTGTTTAAGGCCCTTCATGGCATGGGTCCGGAGTACCTCAGGGAACACCTGCTGCCGGCGTCAACTTCCCTCCGCCCTGTGCGTTCCCACAGAGAGGGCCTCCTCAGGGTGCCACCGGTCAGAGAATGTAGATTGGTGGCCCCCAGGGGGAGATCTTTCTCTGTGGGCGCTCCGGAGCTGTGGAATCAGTTACCGGTAGAGCTCCGGATGGCGCCCGATCTTCGCTCCTTTCGCCGCGATCTGAAAACATACCTGTTCGAACAAGCCGGCCTGGCCTGAGGGGGGATTGGTGGGGTTTTTACTATCATTTTATTGGGGTTTTATTAATGTATTTATTGTTTTTTATGGGCATGTATTTAATTACTTTTTAATTTTTGTAGCTTTGTGTTTTATTCTTGCCCTGTACACCGCCCTGAGTCCTTCGGGAGAAGGGCGGTATAGAAATATTAATAAATTAAATTAAATTAAAATTAACACAATACAATAAAACAATAAAATAAAATATAAAATCATAAAATAAAACAACAAAATAAAATAAAACCATTAAATAAAATATGCTAAAATATACTAAATTAAAATAAAATAAAACCATTAAATAAAATAAACATTAAATAAAATATTCTAAAAAACTAGAATATACCGTATTTTCTGGCGTATAAGACGACCCGGCGTATAAGACGACCCCCCAACTTTTGAGAAGATTTTCAGGGGTTCAAAAGTCGTCTTATACGCCGGAAAATACGGTACCAAACTAAACTAAAACAAATAAAATATACTAAAATAAAATAAAATAAAAAAATGAAACTGAACTAAATAAAATAAAATAATAAATAAAATAAAACAATAAAATATACTAAACTAAACTAAAACAATAAAATAAAATAAAATAAAACAATAAAACCATAAAATAAAACCATTAAATAAAATATATTAAAATATACTAAATTATATTAAAAGAAAAGAAAACCATTAAATAAAATATACTAAAATATACTAGAATATACTAAACTAAAATAAAAATAAAATATACTAAAATAAAATAAAAAAACAAAATAAAACTAAAATAAATAAAATAAAATAATCAATAAAATAAAACAATGAAATAAAATAATAAAATCAAACAATAAAACCATAAAATAAAACCATCAAGTAAAATATGCTAAAATATACTAAAATAAATTAAAATAAAATAAAACCATTAAATAAAATAAAACCATTAAATAAAATATACTAGAATATACTAGAATCTACCAAAGTAAAATAAAACAAATAAAATATACTAAAATAAAATAATAAATAAAACAAAACAATAAAATATACTAAACTAAAACAATAAACTAAAATAAAATAAAATAAAACAAAACAATAAAACCATTAAATAAAATACATTAAAATATACTAAATATATATTAAAATAAAAGAAAAACATTAAATAAAATATACTAGAATGTACTAAACTAAACTAAAACAAACGAAATATACTAAAATAAAATACGCAAAAGAAAACAAAATGGAAACAGGGTCCGCGGTCGGTGGGCGTCCGGGCCGGCCGGTCTCACCAGCAACAGCGCCTCCAGCTGGTTGATGTACATCTCCTCGCTGGCCAAAAAGTCTTTCAGGACCAACTTCCGCATCTCCACGCCTTTCCCGGCATCTTGTTCACCCTGCAGAAGGCAGAGGGAAAAGTTAAAAGGGCCCGGATCCCTGGAGGGGGGGGGGAGAATCCTCGAACACAAGCCCCAAATTTCCACTGCAAAGCGAGACCACTGTTAAGTGAGTTTTGCCCCGTTTTACGACCATTTTTGCCTATTTCCCTAATACGGTTTGTTGAGTTAATCTGGCTCCCCCATTGAAGATAGAACGGAACGGAACGGAACGGAACAGAACAGAATAGAACGGAACGGAACAGAATAGAATAGAAAATAAGGAATGGAATAGAGTAGAGCAGGGCTTTTCAACCAGTTGTATGGCTGCCACCCGTGGTACATGGGCACCTGGCACTTGTGGTACGTGACCATCCCAGAAAAGTGGTACCCGGGGAGGGGAATGAGCTGAACCGGTGGCAGCACCGCACAAGCCTGAGCGAGAGACGGCTGGAGCTGCAGGGCTGTCGGGGCTCAGCGGAAGCGCCAGGATCAGCGCCAGGATCCAGCTGGAGCTCAGCACCGATCCTGGCGCTTTTGCTGAGCCCAGAAGAAGCGCCGATCAGCCGGAATGTTGCAGCATCTCCAGGGTCTTCTGACTTACATTCAGATGCTTGGCAACCGATTCACATTTATGACGGTCACAGTGTCCCAGGGTCATGTGAAGTGACCAAAACCTGCTGCAACCACCCAGCAGAGGGGGGGGGGAATAAAAACCAAACAAACCCCCACCCCACCCCCGCTGCCAATCCTCAACAGAAATGCTCCCAACCATGAAAACCTCGGACCGGAGGAAGAGTGCCCCTGGGCGGGCAGGCGGGTGTCTTGCTCGGCTGTGGATTGGGGGGCACTTTTTCAGTGCCATGGTAACTTTGAACAGTCACTAAGCGAATTGTTGTAAGTCGAGGACTACCTGTACTTCATCACTTTTTTCCTTTTCCTTTTTTTTTTTGGTCATCAAGTTTTTAACCCCTTGCTAGGCTACCGGTGGTCCTCGGATGTTGCCATATCCTAAAACTGGTACAATGGGTGAAAAGGTTGAGTGGAAAATATGGAATGGAATAAGAATAGAAAATATGGAATGGAATAAGAATAGAATAGAACAGAACAAAATTTAAAAGAATAGAATAGAATAGAATAGAATAGAATAGAATAGAATAGAATAGAATAGAATAGAATAGAATAGAATAGAATAGAATAGAATAGAATAGAATTAAAATAGAATAGAATAGAATAGAACAGAACAGAATAGAATAGAATTGAATAGAATAGAATAGAATTAAAATAGAATAGAATAGAATAGAATAGAATAGAATAGAATAGAATAGAATAGAATTAAAATAGAATACCGTAGAATAGAATAGAATAGAATAGAATAGAATAGAATTAAAATAGAATAGAATAGAATAGAATAGAATAGAATAGAATAGAACAGAACAGAACAGAATAGAATAGAATAGAATAGAATTAAAATAGAATAGAATTGAATAGAATTGAATTGAATTGAATTAAAATAGAATAGAATAGAATAAAATAGAACAGAACAGAATAAAATAGAATAGAATGGAATGGAATGGAGTGGAGTGGAGTGGAACGGAACAGGAATAGAATAACTGAATTGGGGGGGATCTTGGTGGTCTTCTAGTCAGAAGGTCACAAAAAGTGCTCACATTGTGGCCCAAGTGCGGTTGTAAGTTCAGGACTACCTGAATTTATGTTCCCCATCTTTTAGTTCCTGCAAACCATCTCTGGTTTAAACTTGTCACGTCCTTTTTCATCAGCGTCTCAGCCACGCCATGCTACCCCCACGATCTCAGTCTTCCCTTCCGTTCAACCCATTTTCTTGACTTTCAGACCTTCCTTTGCCAACACAGACCTCGTTCTTGACCTCTTTTGACATTCGTGACCTAGAATCCAACAAGGAATGACCCGGTGTGCTTCCTGCCCTCATTTTCCCCAAAAAGACCCGGATTACTTTTAAAAAAAAGGCCACCACTCTGTAATCTGTGACATGATAAAGAGAGAAAAAAATAACTCCATTTGCACAATCTTTATCACCACAGTGCAAAGAAGCGGTGAATGCTCCAACACTGGAAGTTTTTAAGAAGAGATTGGACAGCCATTTGTCTGAAATGGTATAGGGTTTCCTGCCTGAGCAGGGGGTTGGACTAGATCACCTCCAAGGTCCCTTCTGACATCATCATTATTATTATTATTATTATTAAATCCTAGCTTGGCATTTGAGCAGCCTTGCAATTTGTCTTTAATTCTACCTTTCTGCAAACAATGGGCACTAAGTCTCAATGTTGGTTTTGCCAAATACCACTTTAACACCCCTTTACAAGGAATACACTTGGAATACGGCATCCAGTTTTGGTCACCACGATGTAAAAAAGATGTTGAGACTCTAGAAAGACTGCAGAGAAGAGCAACGAAGATGATCAGGGGACTGGAGGCTAAAACATATCAGGAACGGTTGCTGGAATTGGGTATGTGTAGTTTGATGAAGAGAAGGACCAGGGGTGACATGATAGCAGCCTTCCAGTATCTCAGGGGCTGCCCCAAAGAAGAGGCAGTCAAGCTATTCTCCAGAGCGCCTGAAGGCAGGAGGAGAAGCAACGGATGGAAACTGATCAAGGAGAGAAGCAACCTGGAACTAAGGAGGAATTTCCTGACAGTTAGAACAATTAACCAGTGGAACTCCTTGTCTCCAGAAGCTGTGAATGCTCCAACACTGGAAGTTTTTAAGAAGAAACTGGCCAGCCATTTGTCTGAAATGGTATAGGGATTCCTGTCTGAGCAGGGGGTTGGACTAGATGACCTCCAAGGTCCCTTCCAACTTTATTATGATTATGATGATATGCTATAGCAATGAAGCACATAAGAAATTAAAACCACAGTGACACACACTGTGTATCTTTGCTATATATCTCTATCACTATCTATCTCTGTCTGTCTGCCTATCTAATTATGTCTGTCCATTATCTATCTATCTATCTATCTATCTATCTATCTATCTATCTATCTATCTATCTATCTATCTATCTATCTCTATATCATTTATATCATCTATCTGTCTGTGTCTATATCTATATCTATATCTATCTATCTATCTGTCTGTATAACTATCTATCTCTATCATTTATATCATCTGTGTCTCTCTCTATGTCTATGTCTATGTCTGTCTGTCTGTCTGTCTGTCTATCTGTCTATCTATCTATCTATCTATCTATCTATCTATCTATCTATCTATCTATCTATCTATCTATCTCTATAGAATTAGGATTTGAGGTTACAATCCCCTCCCTAAGCAAAGAAGCAACCTGTAGTTACAGTATATAGATGTATAGAGTAATATATTACAGCTAATATATTACCTTGACTTACAACAGTTCATTTACTGACCGTTCAAAGTTACAACGGCACTGAAAAATGTGACGTGATCCTTTTTGTCACACTTACGACCAATGCAGCATCCCCCATTCAGGTGCTTGGCAATTGCCCCATATTTACGACGGTCGCAGTGTGCCGGAGTCACGGGATCCCCTTCTGTGACCTTTTGACAAGCGAAGTCAATGGAGAAACCTAGACTCATTTAACGACTGCGTGATTCACTGAACCACCATTCATCCAACGGTCCTAAGTTCGAGGACTTCCCTCTACCCCCTCTGCCACGAGGCAGAACACGAATTTGGCCAGGAAATAAAGAGGGAAATAAATCACGCCAGGCTTCACAATTGCCTACAAATTGTGCACAAAGCCGCAGCTGATAAATTACACCTGTTCCTTTCACGTTGTATGACACGCAACACTGTGACTCAGCCTCCTTGTCCTCCAGGGCCACAAAGACACAATCGTGTTTGGCTCCCGACATCGGCCTCGCTCAAAGCCACCTGGCGGACTTTGCGGTGGAGGTGAAATTTGAACCCAGCACTTGCCCCCTTTCCCAGGTTACAATGCCACTGCCCTCCTTCCGGGTCGCGCCCACCCGCCTACGCAAACATTACAAAAGAAACCCCATCTGAAGAACAACAGGTCGACAGGCAGTCCTCGAACTTACATCCAGAACAGACCCCAACGTCTGTTGTTAAATGAATCCAGCTTCCCCATGTTTTATGTTATATATATATATATAACATATATATATTCTGATGGGGGGAGCTGGATTCACTTAACAACCGTGTGTCTTGCTTAACGACGGCTTTGATTCACTTAACAACCGTAGCAAGGAGAGTCGCAAAATGGGGCAAAAACTCACTTCACAAAACGTCTCGCTTAGCAGCAGAAACGTTGACCTTAACGATTGTGGTCGTTAAGTTAAGGACGGTTTGCAGGTAGACTGCTACTGAAGGCAGAGGTGCAACAGGTTGCTTGACAACCTCCTTTTCAAGTGGGGTGAGCTGTCACCCCAAGAGGTGTGCAGAGAAGGTTTGCTTCCTGGGAGCATCAAGACAGGGGTGAAGGAGTCCGTTACAAGGAGGTGGACACCAAGAGACCATCCAAACGATCTTGGCTGATAACGAGAGAGGCAGGCCTGTGGCTTGCAGATGGAAAGAAGACAAGACACACGACGTCACGCAGCACAATATTAGTGGAAGAGAATGAAGCCAAAATCTCTCAGGGATTTTTGAAGAATCCCTCCGTTTAGGAGACCCTCCATTGACCGGCACTGTCTACCTGAGAGATTGCAACCTTAATTTGCTTTCTTTAAAAACTCAGCTCACAGGTTGACAATTGTCCATCATCACATGCCTACAAACCCACCCTGCAAGGTAGACTTGAGAGAATGCCAAACCCTCCCTCCCCAATACCCGTCTAGAAAGCAACATATTCTAATACAGAATCCTAAGGCTGGAAGGGACCTTGGAGGTCTTCTAGTCCAACCCCTCCCAGCTCAAAGCTTTCATGCTTATGTTTTTATGCTATTGTAAACTACCCAGAGTCACTCTGGATAGTGAGATAAACGGCCTATAAATTCAACAAATGAAAAAATCAATATCTGAGGTCTTTCCAAGTCAGGTCTGTGGCCTGGCTGGGGAATTCTGGGAGTTGAAGTCCGCAGGTCTTAAAGTTGCCAAGGTTGGACAACTCTGAGCAAGGGTGACAGACCTCCCCTTTATAGCCACAATGGGCTTCTGAATTCAGAATCAGAATAGAGCTGAAAGGGACCTCGGAGGTCTTCTAGTCCAAGCCCTGCTGGAGCAGGAGACCCTATTCCATTTCTGACCAATGGCTGTCCAGTCTCTTCTTGGAAGCCTCCAGTGATGAAGCACCCACAACTTCTGGAGGCAAGGAGTTCCACTGGTTAATTGTCCTCACTGTCAGGAAATTCCTCCTTAGTTCCAGGTTGCTTCTCTCCTTGATTAGTTTCCATCCATTGCCCTTCCTTCCTTCCTTCCTTCCTTCCTTCCTTCCTTCCTTCCTTCCTCCCTCCCTCCCTCCCTCCCTCCCTCCCTCATTTTTCCTTTCTCTCCTCCCTCCCTCCCTTCCAGAATCATAGAATCCTAGGGCTGGAACGTCTTCTACTCTGACCCCCTGCTCAGGCAGGAGACCCTACACCATTTCAGACAAACGGCCGTCCAATCTCTTCTTAAAGACTTCCAGTGTTGGAGCATTCACAGCTTCTGGAGGCAAGGAGTTCCACTGGTTAATTGTTCTAACTGTCGGGAAGTTTCTCCTTAGTTCCAGGTTGCTTCTCTCCTTGATGAGTTTCCATCCGTTGCTTCTTCTCCGGCCTTCAGGGGCTTTGGAGAAGAGCTTGACTTCCCCTTCTTTGGGGCAGCCCCTGAGATACTGGAAGACTGTGATCAACGTCCCCCCCCCGCCCCTAAGTCCTTCTTTTCCCTAGACTGGCCGTACCCAATTCCTGCAACCGTTCTTCATATGTTTTAGCCTCCAGCCCCCCGCCCCCGGATCAACTTTGTTAACTTAAAATTGCAAGCCACCTTAAGCAGAACCCCCAAATTTTCTTTGATCTGTGCTCCACCCAGAAGAATATGAGAATGTGGATATCTGCTACGTAGCTTGGCTCGCTGCTTTTCGCCTTCCCACGCAGGCCTCGGGCAACCTCCAACCTGATTTTGCCCTGCCAACTGAACACTCCCAGGAACAAGTCGGCACAGTCACACACACACAGTCACACACACACACACACACACGCACACACACACACACAAACATGCAGTCACACACACACACCCCACAGGCTTTGCACTGTTGTGGTTGCAAGCAAGGGGGATTTGACCCTCCATTTCCATTTCCAGGAACTAAGCAAACGGGTCAAAATCTGAATGCTGTTTCGGTGGTCCTCAAGTTACGACCGTTCTTTCAGTGACTGTTCAAAGTTATGACAGACCCAAAGAAAGATATAGGCCATCCTCCACTTTATCAGGACAAAATTTCCCTCGCTAAGCGAGACAGCGGTCAAGTGAGTTTTGCCCCGCTTGACAAACTTTCTTGCTGCCGTCGTTAAGCGAGTCTCTGCAGCTATCAAGTTAGTCACCCGGTCATTAAGCGAATCCGGCTTCCCCCATTGACTTTGCTCGTCAGAAGGCCACCAAAGGGGATCATGTGATCCTGGCACACTGTGACTGTCGTAAATGTGAGACGGTTGCCAAGCATCTGAATTTTTGATCCTGTGGGATGCTGC
>NC_138202.1:359939067-359956567 GCF_964194415.1 Vipera berus
TGTCGGGGCGGCCGCGTGGAAGCCCCACTTCGCGGCTTGCCTGGGGAGCCCGCGAGCGCGGTGGGAATCCCGGTGACGTCATGGCTGCCGCCGGGAAGCCCCGAGGAAACCCCCCCTCCCGCAAAAAGCATGGGTCCCGGGGTGGGTGGGGTGTGGGGGTAAAAAGTTATCGAAGACACTCTCTCTCTCTCTCTCTCTCTCTCTCTCTCTCTCTCTCTCTCTCACACACACACACACACAAACAAAGGAAAAAGGCAGAGAGTGGGGGCTTTTTAAGCTTGGAGAGAAACCACATTTAAAAAAAAAGAAAGAATGAAAGAAACCCATAATTTTAAATAGGTGCAAAATGTGGATGTAGCCCCTCACACCCATAGGAATTGGGAAAGTAAGAGAGCAGTCAGGAAGGAGGAAAGGAAGGCTTCTTCACCCAGCACATTGTGGACCTGGGGAACTCACTGCCACTAGTACGGTCCAGTCCGGGGATTCCAGAGCGGAATTAGACAAATTAGACAACAGACAGGGAGACGGGGATGCAATGGAGCAGGAGAGACTTCCGACTTCCGGCTAGCTTCATTTCTTTCTTTCCTCCCTTCTTTTTTTTTCCTTCTTATCTTCCTTCCTTCTCTTTTCCTTCATCCCTTCCCTCCCTTCCCCTCTTCTTGTTTCTCATCTTTCTCCTTCCTTTCTTCCTTCCTTCCCCTCCCCTCCCCTCCCTTCCCTTCCCAGCAAAAAAGTGGACAGCTGCTGTGGCTAAGGGAAGGGAGCAAGGGATTGCCAGACTGGCTGGGAAACTGTCACAGAATGTCGAGAATGGAGATCACATGACCACAACCCCAACCAGCAGCACTGAAGCAGCCACAATGTTTCCAAATTTTCATTCACTTGGGCAGGGGTAGGCAACCTCGGCTCTTTTATGACTCATGGACTTCAACTCCCAGAATTCCGATCAGCATACGCTGACTCAGGAGTCCCGGGGTCCCAGATTTTGAACACGTTCCGTAAGGGAGCCCATTTGAGGGAGCCGGGTTCAAAAACCTGCAATCTGCCATTACGCCCAGTTAAAGGTTCTAAGAATGAGAATTTTAGTAGTATGTTAAACGGGCAATCAATTGATTTATCCTGCACGGTTATTGGCTATTAGGGGGAGGGGTATTTTGGTATGAAAAGTCACCCATTCCTCTGGAGACCCCACAAAAATGTTTACCCAGGGGTTATTTTGCATGAACAGACAAGCTTTGAACAATGCAGGTAGTCCTCAATTTACAACAGTTCATTTAGAGACCCTGAAAAGTTACAGCGGCAGTGAAAAAAGTGAGAAAAGTTTTCACATGTATGACCGTTGCAGCATCCCACTGATCACGGGATGAAAATTTCTACGCTTGGCACCTGACTCACATTTATGACGGTCGCAGAGTCCCGGGGGAGTCCCGGGATCCCCTTTTGCGACCTTCTGACAAGCAAAGTCAACGGGGGAAGCCAGACTCACTTAATGACGGTGCTACTAACTTAACGACTGTGGCAAGAAAGGTCGTCGAATGAGGCAAAACGTAACAACTGTCTGGCTTTGCAAGAGAAACTAGGGGCTCAACAACAATAATAATAATAATAATAATAATAATAATAATAATAATAATAATAATAATAATAATAATAATAATAATAGAGTTGGAAGGTACCTTGGAGGTCATCTAGTCCAACCCCCTGCTCAGGCAGGAAAGCCTATGCCATTTCAGACAAACAGCTGTCCAGTCTCTTCTTAAAAAATTCCAGCATTGGAGCATTCATAGCTTCTGGAGACAGGTTGTTAATAAAAAAGTTGGAAGGGACCTTGGAGGTCATCTAGTCCAAACCCCTGCTCAGGCAGGAAAGCCTATGCCATTTCAGACAAACGGCTGTCCAGTCTCTTCTTAAAAACTTCCAGTGTTGGAGCATTCACAGCTTCTGGAGGCAGGTTGTTTAATAATAATAATAATAATAATAATAATAATAATAATAATAATAATAATAATAATAATAATAATAATTTGGAAGGGACCTTAGAGGTCATCTAGTCCAACCCCCTGCTCAGGCAGGAAAGCCTATGCCATTTCAGACAAACGGCTGTCCAGTCTCTTCTTAAAAACTTCCAGTGGTCGTAGGTACAAGGACCCCCTTTATCTAACGCTTCTGCGGCACCAATGACGAATTCAGCCTTAGCCAGAAGAAGCCGCCGGCTGCAAAAACACACAATGCCTTCTATTTTTGCCTACTCGTGGCGTGCACACACACGTAAGTGTGGGTGTGGGGTGTCTCCTTTATACCCTCCCTAATGACTGTAGTAAACTCGGTGGGGAATAAACCAGCCACAAACAAGCGAGGCGGGGAGGGGGGTCACAAATAAGTATTAGTTTCGCCACCCCCCAAAAGGCAACAGGCCGTGACTGTTGATTTACACACAGCGGCAACACAAGCATGAATCGAAACCCACAACATTTGCACCCGCCACTGTCTTGCATAAAAGAGAGACGCAAAGGAGAAACACATTTTCTTTTCCTTCTCCATACAGGTGATCCTCGACTTACGAACACAGGGGAGCCCACGATTTCTGCTGCTAAACAAGACAGTTTCCCCCACCTGCGGTTGTTAAGCGAATCCCGGCGGTGCGTAAGGTTTCATAAGTGAATCCGGCTTCCATTCGTTTAGCGACCGTTCCAATAATTAAACAGCACTGGAGAAATGAACTTATAACCTGGTCCTCGCACTTATGACCGTTGCAGCATCCCCACGGTCACAGGATCAAAATGTGGGTTTGTGTTTGTGAACCGGCATGTACAGGCAGTCCTCAACTTACAGCCACAGGGGAGCTCAAGATTTCCGTTGCTAAGCGAGACAGTTGTTAAATGAGTTTTGCCTCGTTTTACAACCTTTCTGGCCACAGTTGTTAAGTGAATCACTGCACCGGTTAATAACACAGTTGTTAAGTGAATATGGCTTCCCCCATTGACTGTTCTTGTCAGAAGGTCGCAAAAGGAGATCATATGACCCTGGGACGCTGCAACCGTCACAAATGTGTCAGTTGTCAAGTATCTGAATTTTGATCATGTGAGCATGGGAGATGCTGAGACGGTCGTAAGCGTGAAAAGTGGTCATAAGTCCCTTTTTTCTGCACCGTTGTAATTTTGGTCACTAAACAAACCGTTGTTAAGTGGAGGACTGGTTGTATTTCTAACGCTCAATCCAGCCATGCAATTAAAAAAACACAAAGCTATTTTCGCTTGCCTTTTTAGCGGGAGAAATAAGTGGAATTCATAGCTGGCCAAACAAGGCTCCAGACCTCAAGAAAGAACAGCTCAAACCCAGCCTTGTGATTGCCTAACAACTGGTTCCGTTGTTTCCACAGTGGCTGACCTAACAGGATTGTTGTGCAATAATGTTCATGCAATCGCACCCCGGCTGTGAATGATTCTGAAATGGTATAGGGTTTCCTGCCTGAGCAGGGGGTTGGACTAGATGACCTGCAAGGTCCCTTCCAACTTTATTATAATTATTGTTGTTGTTGTTAATAATAATAATATTCTGTCTGGGTTCGCACGCGGCATTCAACAATGCAGTAATTTCTTTGGATCCGGGACTCAGCAGGTTATCCGAATGCACCCGGGGGTGGGGGTGGGGGGCGGCTAGCAAGTAATCCATGGTTGCAAGTTGAGTCATCACAGGATCAGACCGGATTTCACGACCGTTTTTAATACCGTCGTAAGTCGAGTCACGGGATCCAACCAAAAGATTGGGGGCTTTTACCTCGCTTTAAAAATCCATTTAAAATTCAAAATTCTGTGAAGATGGTCACCCCAATCGTGGGTTGAGTCGCTGAACCTGATCAAAATACAGCAGGATATTTTTTTTTACACGGCTTTAAAAATTTAAAATGTTGGTGAGATTTTGGGGATATTACTTATTAAATTTATATACTGCCCATCTCGCTGTTTGGGGCCGACCCTAGGCGGCTTACATCTCTTTTACGCATATGTAAAATACTATTTATTTGCCATTAATCATATTACTACATATTAATAGTTATAAAGATGCATACATATGTATTATTATTTATTAGAAAATATTTACATCTGTATTGTATATGCTGATGTCATTAATGGACCGAAGATTCTTCCCTCTCCCTGTCTGTTTCTTGTGCCCTGGCTTGCGTTAATTTTAATGTGAATTTTAATGCGAATATTTATGATCTTAGGATTTTAAGGTTTTGGCGTGTTGCTTTTATTCTGCGCTCAGCCATCCGCAGTCGCCTGTAGGAGAGGTGGGAGGCGTATAAATTCAATATATAAATAAATTTACCAATAAACGGCCTAACGCATGCCAGCCTTTTACAGGTAGTCCTCGGATTACGAGCACAACGGAGCCCAAAATTTCTGCTGCTTTGATAAGTGAGTTCTGTCCCATTTTACAAACTTCAGTCACTGCCATCATTAAATCAGTAACGTGGTTGTTAAGCCAATCCGGCTTCCACCCCTCCCAACCCCACCCCCATTAAACTTTGCTTGTCAGCAGGTCACAAAAGGGGATTGCATGACCCCGGGGCATGGCAATCGTCATAAATATGAATCAGTTGTCAAGTGTCCGAATTTTGATCACGTGACCACGGGGGATGCTGCAATGGGTCGTAGGTGTGGAAAATGTTCATAAGTCACTTTTTCCATGACTTACTTTGAACAGTCACTAAATGAGAAGAATAGAATAGAATAGAATAGAATAGAATAGAATAGAATAGAATAGAATAGAATAGAATAGAATAGAATAGAATAGAATAGAATAGAATAGAATAGAATAGAATAGAAACTTCCTGACAGTTAGAACAATTAACCAGTGGAACTCCTTGCCTCCAGAAGCTGTGAATGCTCCAACACTGGAAGTTTTTAAGAAGAGACTGGACAGCCACTTGTCTGGAATGGTATAGGGTTTCCTGCCTGAGCAGGGGGTTGGACTAGATGACCTCCAAGGTCCCTTCCAACTTCTTCTTCTTCTTCTTCTTCTTCTTCTTCTTCTTCTTCTTCTTCTTCTTCTTCTTCTTCTTCTTCTTCTTCTTCTTCTTCTTCTTCTTCTTCTTCTTCTTCTTCTTATTATTATTATTATTATTATTATTATTATTATTGAATAGAATAGAATAGAATAGAAAATATGGAATGGAATGAAATGGAATAGAACTCAGTGACAATCACAGGATACTAAATAAAAGCAATCAACAAAAATCATAACACACACACACACACACACACACACACACACACACACACACACCAAGGTTATAGTCATAGCAAGCCAAGGAAGTGGTTGATAAGGAAAGATTGATGGGTTGTACTGTGTAGCCCTTGTTCCCCACTTTCTGTGGCCTCCCTACCCATGCGCCCTTATATTGATTGATTGATTAAATTTATATGCCGTCTATCTTCCTGCCTCAGTTCCATTCCATCCAGAGGAGGCAACATCTAATGGCAGCATCGCCCACTAGCGAGGGATTTGATCCTGGCCGGCTCAGGAAGGAAAGAAGGAAGGAAGCCCTAGTGGCACAGTGTCATATTGCAGGCTGACTCTGCCCCCAGCCAGCAGTTCGATCCTCACCAACTCAAAGTTGACTCACCCTTCCTTCCTTCCGAGGTCAGTAAAATGAGGATCCAAATTGTTGGGGGGACAATAGGCTGACTCTGTAAACCACTCAGAGAGTGGAATACAGGTAGTCCTCGCCTTACAACAATTCGTTTAGTGACCATTCAAAGTTACAACAGCACTGGGAAAAGTGACTTATGACCGTTTTTTCACACTTACGACCATCGCAACATCCCCACGGTCACGCGATCAAAATCCAAACGCTTTGCAACTGACTCGCACTTATGACGGTTGCAGCGTCCCGGGGGGGGCGCTCACGTGATCCCCTTTTGCGAACTTTTGACAAGGAGGAATCTAGATGCAGTTAAGAACCACGTTAGTAACTTCGCCATTTGCTTAACAACCGTGGCAAGAGAGGTCGTAACCTGGGGCAAAATTCACTTCACCACTGTCACACTTAGCGACATAAATTTTGGGCTCTGTTGTGGTCGTAAGTCGAGGACTGCCTGCAAAAGGCTGACATGCCTTAGGCGGCTTATTGATAAAGTTATTTCTTTATTTATTAAATTTATATGCCAGGGCCAATTTATTCTCCAAAGCACCAGAAGGCAGGACAAGAAGCAAAGGATGGAAACTAACCAAGGAGAGAAGCAACTTGAAATTAAGGAGAAACTTCCTAACAGGACAATTAACCAGTGGAACTCCTTGCCTCCAGAAGTCATGGGTGCTTCATCACTGGAGGTTTTGAAGAAGAGACTGGACAGCCATTTGTCTGAAATGATATAGGATCTCCAGCTTGAGCAGGGGGCTGGACTAGAAGACCTCCAAGGTCCCTTCCAACTCTACTCCAATACCGATTCTGACTGTTAGACGGCTTACCGCAAAAATTAAAAATCACACAGCAAAACATTAAAACTGCAGTTGCCTAAGTCTAACTGCTATTGCTATTTGCAGTTTCTGAACAACAAAATCAGCAGAAAAAAAATGTCGCCCGGGGAAATTGCAAAGAAGTGTTGCAGGACTCCGAGAACGAGGCGGAAAAACGGATGCCGTTCTGCAGAGAGAAACGTGGCAGCAACCGTGTTAAAGAATATTAGCGGCGAGACGGGAAGGCGAAACCTGCCGATGGGCAAACCTTTCAGACAGAACCAAATAAAGCAGTTTTTAAAAAAGGAAGTCTCTTCGGTGTGTTTCCCAATTTCCCCAACTTCCTGAGGGGCAAACTTCACGACCCAGAATTCCCTAGCCTGCCTAAATATTACTGGGAGTTGAAGTCCATACAGAGAATTTTACTTATTTATTAAAAGTGGTTTGCTGCCCGCTAATCCTTGACTTAGATCCACAGCTGGAAGCAGAACTTCCCTGGCTAAGCAAAGCAGGCGAGACACGCTCAGTTTTACGACCTCCTGTGCCATGGTTGTTAAGTGAATCCCCCGGTCATTAAGTGAATCCGGCTTCCCCCATTGGCTTTGCTTGTTGGAATCCCCCGGGAAAGGTCGCTAATGGCGAATCACGTGACCCCGGGACCTTGCCACCATCGTAAATACATGCCTGTTGCCAAGCGCCCAAATTTTGATCACGTGACTGTAACAGTCATAAGTGTGAGGACTGGATGCTAGGCGCTTGTTTTACTGCCATTGTAACTTTGAATGGGTGCTAAATGAATGTGTGTACATCAAGGACTACGTATATGTCTAGGCCAGTGTTTCTCGACCTTTAAGATGAGTGGACTTCAACTCCCAGAATTCCCTAGCCAGCAAAACAAAGCTGGCTGCGGGATGAAATAGAATAGAATAGAATAGAATAGAATAGAATAGAATAGAATAGAATAGAATAGAATAGAATAGAATAGAATAGAAGAAAGAATAGAATAGAATAGAATAGAATAGAATAGAATAGAATAGAATAGAATAGAATAGAATAGAATAGAATAGAATAGAATAGAATAGAATAGAAGAAAGAATAGAATAGAATAGAATAGAATAGAATAGAATAGAATAGAATAGAATAGAATAGAATAGAATAGAATAGAATAGAATAGAATAGAATAGAATAGAATAGAAGAAAGAATAGAATAGAATAGAATAGAATAGAATAGAATAGAATAGAATAGAATAGAAGAAAGAATAGAATAGAATAGAATAGAATAGAATAGAATAGAATAGAATAGAATAGAGTAGAGTAGAATAGAATAGAATAGAATAGAATAGAATAGAAGAAAGAATAGAATAGAATAGAATAGAATAGAATAGAATAGAATAGAATAGAATAGAATAGAATAGAATAGAATAGAATAGAAGAAAGAATAGAATAGAATAGAATAGAATAGAATAGAATAGAATAGAATAGAATAGAATAGAATAGAATATAGAATAGTGTAGAATAGAATAGAATAGAATAGAATAGAATAGAATAGAATATAGAATAGTGTAGAATATAGGATAGGATAGAAAATAGAATAGAATAGAATAGAATAGAATAGAATAGAATAGAATAGAATAGAATAGAATAGAATAGAATAGAATAGAATAGAATAGAATAGAATAGAATAGAATAGAATATAGAATAGTGTAGAATATAGGATAGGATAGAAAATAATAGAATAGAATAGAATAGAATAGAATAGAATAGAAGAAAGAATAGAATAGAATAGAATAGAATAGAATAGAATACAATAGAATAGAAGAAAGAATAGAATAGAATAGAATAGAATAGAAGAAAGAATAGAATAGAATAGAATAGAATAGAATAGAATAGAATAGAATAGAATAGAATAGAATAAATAGAAGAAAGAATAGAATAGAATAGAATAGAATAGAATAGAATAGAATAGAATAGAAGAAAGAATAGAATAGAATAGAATAGAATAGAATAGAATAGAATAGAATAGAATAGAATAGAATAGAATAGAATTAGAATAGAATAGAATAGAATTAGAATAGAATAGAATAGAATAGAATAGAATAGAATAGAATAGAATAGAATAGAATAGAATAGAAGAAAGAATAGAATAGAATAGAATAGAATAGAATAGAATAGAATAGAATAGAATAGAATAGAAGAAAGAATAGAATAGAATAGAATAGAATAGAAGAAAGAATAGAATAGAATTGAATTGAATAGAATAGAATAGAATAGAATAGAAGAAAGAATAGAATAGAATAGAATAGAATAGAATAGAATAGAATAGAATAGAATAGAATAGAATAGAATAGAATAGAATAGAATAGAATAGAAGAAAGAATAGAATAGAATAGAATAGAATATAGAATAGTGTAGAATATAGGATAGGATAGAAAATAGAATAGAATAGAATAGAATAGAATAGAATAGAATAGAATAGAATAGAATAGAATAGAATAGAATAGAATAGAATAGAATAGAATAGAAGAAAGAATAGAATAGAATAGAATAGAATAGAATAGAATAGAATAGAATAGAATAGAATAGAATAGAATAGAATAGAATAGAATAGAAGAAAGAATAGAATAGAATAGAATAGAATAGAATAGAATAGAATAGAATAGAATAGAATAGAATAGAATAGAATAGAATAGAATAGAATAGAAGAAAGAATAGAATAGAATAGAATAGAATAGAATAGAATAGAATAGAATAGAATAGAAGAAAGAATAGAATAGAATAGAATAGAATAGAATAGAATAGAATAGAATAGAAGAAAGAATAGAATAGAATAGAATAGAATAGAATAGAATAGAATAGAATAGAATAGAATAGAATAGAATAGAAGAAAGAATAGAATAGAATAGAATAGAATAGAATAGAATAGAATAGAATAGAATAGAATAGAAGAAAGAATAGAATAGAATAGAATAGAATAGAATAGAATAGAATAGAATAGAAGAAAGAATAGAATAGAATAGAATAGAATAGAATAGAATAGAATAGAATAGAATAGAATAGAATAGAATAGAATAGAATAGAATATAGAATAGTGTAGAATATAGGATAGGATAGAAAATGAATAGAATAGAATAGAATAGAATAGAATAGAATAGAATAGAATAGAATAGAATAGAATAGAATAGAATAGAATAGAATAGAATAGAATAGAATATAGAATAGTGTAGAATATAGGATAGGATAGAAAATGAATAGAATAGAATAGAATAGAATAGAATAGAATAGAATAGAATAGAATAGAATAGAATAGAATAGAATATAGAATAGTGTAGAATATAGGATAGGATAGAAAATGAATAGAATAGAATAGAATAGAACAGAATAGAATAGAATAGAATAGAATAGAATAGAATAGAATAGAATATAGAATAGTGTAGAATATAGGATAGGATAGAAAATGAATAGAATAGAATAGAATAGAATAGAATAGAATAGAATAGAATAGAATAGAATAGAATAGAATATAGAATAGTGTAGAATATAGGATAGGATAGAAAATGAATAGAATAGAATAGAATAGAATAGAATAGAATAGAATAGAATAGAATAGAATAGAATAGAATAGAATAGAATATAGAATAGTGTAGAATATAGGATAGGATAGAAAATAATAGAATAGAAGAGAATAGAATAGAATAGAATAGAATAGAATAGAATAGAATAGAATAGAATAGAATAGAATAGAATAGAATAGAATAGAAGAAAGAATAGAATAGAATAGAATAGAATAGAATAGAATAGAATAGAATAGAATAGAATAGAATAGAATAGAAGAAAGAATAGAATAGAATAGAATAGAATAGAATAGAATAGAATAGAATAGAATAGAATAGAATAGAAGAAAGAATAGAATAGAATAGAATAGAATAGAATAGAATAGAATAGAATAGAATAGAATAGAATAGAATATAGAATAGTGTAGAATAGAATAGAATAGAATAGAATAGAATATAGAATAGTGTAGAATATAGGATAGGATAGAAAATAGAATAGAATAGAATAGAATAGAATAGAATAGAATAGAATAGAATAGAATAGAATAGAATAGAATAGAATAGAATAGAATAGAATAGAATAGAATAGAATAGAATAGAATAGAATAGAATATAGAATAGTGTAGAATATAGGATAGGATAGAAAATAATAGAATAGAATAGAATAGAATAGAATAGAATAGAATAGAATAGAATAGAATAGAATAGAATAGAATAGAATAGAATATAGAATAGTGTAGAATATAGGATAGGATAGAAAATGAATAGAATAGAATAGAATAGAATAGAATAGAATAGAATAGAATAGAATAGAATAGAATAGAATATAGAATAGTGTAGAATATAGGATAGGATAGAAAATGAATAGAATAGAATAGAATAGAATAGAATAGAATAGAATAGAATAGAATAGAATAGAATAGAATAGAATAGAATAGAATATAGAATAGTGTAGAATATAGGATAGGATAGAATAGAATAGAATAGAATAGAATAGAATAGAATAGAATAGAATAGAATAGAATAGAATAGAATAGAATAGAATAGAATAGAATAGAATATAGAATAGTGTAGAATATAGGATAGGATAGAAAATGAATAGAATAGAATAGAATAGAATAGAATAGAATAGAATAGAATAGAATAGAATAGAATAGAATAGAATAGAATAGAATATAGAATAGTGTAGAATATAGGATAGGATAGAAAATAATAGAATAGAATAGAATAGAATAGAATAGAATAGAATAGAATAGAATAGAATAGAATAGAATAGAATAGAATAGAATAGAATAGAATAGAATATAGAATAGTGTAGAATATAGGATAGGATAGAAAATTAGAATAGAATAGAATAGAATAGAATAGAATAGAATAGAATAGAATAGAATAGAATAGAATAGAATAGAATAGAATAGAATAGAATAGAATAGAATAGAATATAGAATAGTGTAGAATATAGGATAGGATAGAAAATAGAATAGAATAGAATATAGATTAGTGTAGAATATAGGATAGGATAGAAAATGAATAGAATAGAATAGAATAGAATAGAATAGAATAGAATAGAATAGAATAGAATAGAATAGAATAGAATAGAATAGAATAGAATAGAATAGAATAGAATAGAATAGAATACAGAATGGAAAGGAATAGAATAGAATAGAATAGAATAGAATGAAATAGAATAGAATATGGAATAGGATATAGAATGAAATAGAATAGAATAGAATAGAATAGAATAGGAATAGAATAGAACAGAACAGAACAGAACAGAACAGAACAGAACAGAACAGAATAGAATAGAATAGAATAGAATAGAATGGAATAGAATAGATAATGGAATGAAGAATAGAATAGAATAGAATAGAATAGAATAGAATAGAATAGAATAGAATAGAATAGAATAGAATAGAATAGAATAGAATAGAATAGAATAGAATAGAATATATGGAATGGAATAGAATTACGGAATGGGATAGGATAGGATAGGATAGGATAGGATAGGATAGGATAGGATAGGATAGGATAGGATAGGATAGGATAGGACAGGACAGGACAGGACAGGACAGAACAGAACAGAACAGAATTATAGGATAGAATAGAATAGAATTATGGGATAGAATAGAATTATGGGATAGAAAAAAATAGAATTGTATAGAATTATAGGATAGAATAGAATGGAATAGAATAGAGTAGAATAGAATAGAATAGAATAGAATAGAATAGAATAGAATAGAATGGAATGGAATGGAATGGAATGGAATGGAATGGAATGGAATAGAATAGAATAGAATAGAATAGAATAGAATAGAATAGAATAGAATAGAATAGAATAGAATAGAATACTGGAAGGGACCTTGGAGGTCTTCTAGTCCAGCCCCCTGCTCAAGCAGGAGAATCTATACCGTCTCAGACAGGTGAATGTCCAGGTGAATTCTGGGAGTCGAAGTCCAAGCACCTTAATTTAATTTAATAATTTAATTTAATAATTTGATTTCTATACCGCCCTTCTCCCGAAGGACTCAGGGCGGTGAACAGGGCAATACACAATAAAAATCAAGTACAAAAATTAAAAAACCATTAAACATCATGCCCATAAAATCAATACATATTAAGTTAAAAACTAATTTTAAAAACCCATTAAACATCATGCCCATAAAATCAATACATATTAAGTTAAAAACTAATTTTAAAAACCCAACCCCATCCCGTCAGACCAGGCCAGCTTGTTCGAAAAAGAATGTTTTAAGATCGCGCCGGAAGGAGCGAAGGTCGGGGGCCGTCCGGAGCTCAACCGGTAAGCGGTTCCACAGGTCTGGCGCGCCCACAGAGAACGCTCTCCCCCTGGGGGTCACCAGTCGGCATTCTTTGATCGGCGGCACCCTGAGGAGGCCCTCTCTGTGGGAGCGCACTGGACGGAGGGAAGTTGACGCCGGTCGCAGGTGTTGCCGTAGGTAATCCGGACCCATGCCATGAAGGGCTTTGTAAGTCATAATGCTGCCAAGAAATCTAGTCTAGGCCCAGTGGGGCTCACACAGCCAATAAAGAAATTAAAAATGAAAACGAATCCAACAGGTTGCTTAAAAGTCCCATTAAACCAGACTTAATTTAACATTTCAAATCAAGGAATTTCCTCCTGTTGGGGAGGGGAGGGGCTGCCTCCTTGCAAAAGATGCAGTCCTGGTTGGCAGCTTCCCCGCCCCCCCCCCAGCCCCCTGCTCCGTTCTTCACCTCCCTACCACCAGGTTCTGCCCCTTTGCTCCAACTTAACTTCCTCAGTTGAAAAGTTTATTTTTAAATAAGGAAGTCTGAGTAAAATGCGAGTCGTTGAAAGAAATGCAATACCACGCTTCGGCCAACAGAGGGAGGGGGTAGCCCAGATCAAAGAGGAGAGGGGCCACCCAATGGAGGATTAGCAAACTCTGCATAAAACAGAACAAAAGCAAAACTTCCCAAACGCCTCTTTGCAAAAAGGTAAGGAGGCCAACAGGTAATCTATTAAGCAAGTCACCGGGCAGCCAGCGTTAACTACAAACAAATTTTTTTGGGGGGGGGGAATTGAGTTTCTCATACGGAGCAAATCTGCTAATACTCAATCCTCAATTTACGACCACAATTGCTCCTCCCCGAAGGAGATGGGCAGTTAAGTAATACGAATTGTAAATAAAAATTATTATTAATTATTAATTTTATTTGTATACTGCCCTTCTCCCGCAAAAATATCTATTGTTAAGCGAGGCACCACGATTGCACCCAATTTTTCCTTTTTTTTGGGGGGGGGCACGGTCGTTAAGCAAATCGCTGCGGTTGTTAAGTGAGACATCATGTGACCGTAAGCTGAGACTTTCCGTCGGTTTGGCCACTGACTGTGCTTGTCCTAAGCTGACTGGGAACACATTAAACTGCTGCAATAAAATCAACAGTCAGCTGCTTTGTGCACATCTGTGCTCCAGATGTTTTGGTAGGAGGTGGCTGAGACCACCAAAGGACAACAAGACCCATCAGGAGAACAGAGACCTTATTCTTTCAGTTTCTGCAATCCCTTTAAAAAGAGCGCCGCAGGGAGTCCTCGACTTACGACCACAAGGGAGCCCAAAATTTCCGTTGCTAAGTGAGACAGTTGTGAGTTTTGCCCCCATTTTACAACCATTCTTGCCACTGAAGGGTCGTTAAGCGGATCTGGCGCCCCCCCCAACGACTTTGCTCGTCGGAAGGTCGCAAAAACATTTCACGTGACCCCAGGACGCTGCGACCGTTATAAATACGAACCGGTTGCCAAGCGCCCAAATGTTGATCACATGACTCTGGGGATGCTGCAAACGGTCGTTAAGTGTGAAAAACGTTCATACGTCATTTTTTTTAGTGCTGTTGTGACGGTCACTTAAATGCACTCTTGTAAATTGAGGACTATCTGCACTATAAGCTGCTAGGCTGACTCCTTCTGATGTTCTGCTGGAAGGAACTAGAATATTAGGATAACAGAATAGAAAATAGAATAGAATAGAATAGAAAATATGGAATGGAATGGAATGGAATGGAATGGAATGGAATGGAATGGAATAGAATAGAATAGAATAGAATAGAATAGAATAGAATAGAATAGAATAGAATAGAATAGAATAGAATAGAATAGAAGAATAGAATAGAATAGAATAGAATAGAATAGAATAGAATAGAATAGAATAGAATAGAATAGAATAGAATAGAATAGAAGAATAGAATAGAATAGAATAGAATAGAATAGAATAGAGAATTATGGGAATAGAATAGAATAGAATAGAAAATAGAATAGAATAGAATAGAACAAATAAAATAAAATACAGGATAGAATAGAATAGAATAGAATTAAAATAAGGAATAGAATAGAATAGAATAGAATAGAATAGAATAGAATAGAATAGAATAGAATAGAATAGAATAGAATAGAATAGAATAGAATAGAATAGAATAGAATAGAATAGAATAGAATAGAATAATAGAACAGAACAGAACAGAACAGAACAGACTAGAATAGAATAGAAAATAGAATAGAATAGAACAAATAAAATAAAATACAGGATAGAATAGAATAGAATAGAATTAAAATAAGGAATAGAATAGAATAGAATAGAATAGAATAGAATAGAATAGAATAGAATAGAATAGAATAGAATAGAATAGAATAGGAATAGATGGAAAATAAATAATAGAAGAGAAGAGAATAGAGCAGAAGAGAATGCAGAATAAAATAGAAAATAGAATAGAAAGAAAATAGAATAGAATAGAATAGAATAGAATAGAATAGAATAGAATAGAATAGAATAGAATAGAATAGAATAGAATAGAATAGAATAGAATAGAATAGAAACAGGAAGAATAGAATAGAATTACAAATAGAATGGAATAGATAGAATAATAGAACACAATAGAATAATAGAACATAATAGAATAGAATTACAAATAGAATAGAATCGAACAGAATAATAGAACAGAATATAATAATAGAACAGAACAGAACAGAAGAGTTGGAAGGGATCTTAGAGGTCATCTAGTCCAGGCCTTTTCAGCCTTTTCAACCTTTTCACCCACTGTGCCACTTTTAGAATATGGCAACATCCGAGGACCACCGGTCGCCTAGCAAGGGGTCAAAAACTTGATGACCAAAAAAAAAAGTGATGAAGTACAGATAGTCCTCGACTTACAACAGTTCGCTTAGTGACTGTTCGAAGTTACAATGGCCCTGAAAAAAGTGACCCCCAAGCCACAGCCGAGCAAGACACCTGCCTGCCCGCCTGGTGGCACTCTTCCTCCTGTCCGAGGTTTTCATGGTTGAGAGCATTTCTGTTGAGGATTGGCAGCGGGGGTGGGCTGGGGGAGCGTCTGGTTTTTATTCCCCCCCCCCGTCTGCTGGGTGGTTGCAGCAGGTTTTGGTCACTTCACATGGCCCTGGGACACTGTGACCGTCATAAATATGAATCAGTTGCCAAGCATCTGAATGTAAATCACAAGACCCTGGAGATACTGTAACATTCCAGCTGATCGGCGCTTCTTCTAGGGCAGGCTCAGCAGAAGTGCCAGGATCAGCGCCGAGCTCCAGCTGGAGCCTGGTGCTGATCCTGGCACTTCCACTGAGCCTTGACAGCCCCGAAGAAGTGCTGATCAGCTGGAAAGCGGCACTAATCCTGCCGCTTCTGCTGAGCCCCGACAGCCCTGCAGCTCCAGCCGTCTCTCGCTCAGGCTTGTGCGGTGCTGCCCCCGGTTCGGCTCATTCCCCTCCCCCGCTACCACTTCTCTACGACGGTCGCGTACCACCTGCCAGGTGCCAACGTACCACAGGTGGTACCCGTACCACTGCTTGAAAAGCCCTGTTCTAGTCTATCCCCCTGCTTAGGAGTTTCTCTGCTTCCGTCACTGCATTCGCCATTATCTCATGTCCCTCTCCAGCAAATAAAAGTGACAGCCCCCCATGTATAACCACTCATTTAGCAATTGTGAGATAGTATAGGTTCTTCTGCTTGAGCTGGACTAGAAGACCTCCAAGGTCCCTTCCACCTCTATTCCATTCCATTCCATTCCATTCTAAAGTAACTTAGGACTGGTCCTCACACAGACAAAAAAAAACTGCATTACAGGTAATTCCCAACTTACGACCTCAATAAGCAGAGGATTTTGGTTTTTTTTTGTTTTTTTTAATTAAAGAGTTTTACAAAAACAAAATTTTACAATATATCCCCAAATCACTCCCACCCCAAACCCACCCACTTTTCCCCCCCACTTCCCATAGCTAAATACAGGATTATAGTTACAATAATCATATTCTAAATAAAAATTATGCATAATATACAATTAACCAAATTCATAATGCGCTTTAACTCTCTTTTAACATAACTACCAACAACGTACCAATAACAATATCCCACTAAAATCTACTCATAAGCTAAATGGAACTTTTTAGTCCCATATTTGTTTTGAATATAATTTATCCATCTCCTCCAAACTGAAATATATCTTTCCTGTGAATGATCCTTCAGATAAGCAGAAATCTTAGACATTTCTGCAAGATTCGAAACTTTAAACACCCATTCTTCTACAGTGGGCAAACTATCCTTCTTCCAATATTGTCCCACCAGTAACCGTGCTGCTGTTATCATGTTCAGCATCAAGTTAGTTTCTTTAACATCACAATCTACAACAATACCCAATAAAAACAATTGCGGGGAAAACTTTATCTTTCTCTTAAAAATCTTTTGAATGTTCCACCAAATTTTAATCCAAAAAGCTTTTATATCTAATAAGCAGAGGATTTTGGTCACTAAGCAATGCAGTCATTAAATGGGTCATCACACAACCAGGCCTGATTTTTTTGCTGCACTCATTAAGCGGATCTGGCTGCCCGCACTGACTTTGCTTGTCAGAAGCCAGCTGAGAAGTCCGCAAAGGGCAATCGCATGAGGGCGGGATGTGACACCCATCGCAAATGTGAGTTGGTTGCCGAGCCCCCAAAT
>NC_138202.1:359961567-360201567 GCF_964194415.1 Vipera berus
GGTTGAACTTTTTTAGTCCCACTTTTTTTTTTGGACTGCACATGGGAGAGGACTGGGAGCCGCAGGAGACGGCTGAAAGAGCCGCATGTGGCTCCGGAGCCGCAGGTTGCAGACCTGTGCCCTATACCATTTCAAACAAATGGCTGTCCAGACTCTTCTTAAAAACCTGCAGTGTTGGAGCATTCACCACCTCTGGAGGCAGGTTGTTCCACTGGTTAATTGTTCTAACTGTCAGGAAGTTTCTCCTTAGTTCTAGGTTGCTTCTCTCTTTGATTTAGTGTCCATCCGTTGCTTCTTGTCCTGCCTTCAGGTGCTTTGGAGAATAGCTTGACTCCCTCTTCTTTGGGGCAGCCCCTGAGATATTGGAATACTGCTATCGTGTCACCCTTTACCCTTCTCTTCATTAAATGAGACATACCCAACTCCAGCAACCGTTCCCTATATGTTTTAGCCTCCAGCCCCCTAATCATCTTGGTTGCTCTTCTCTGTACCCTTTCTAGAGTCTCGACATCTTTTTTACATCGTGGTGACCAAAACTGGATGCAGTATTCCAGGTGTGGCCTTACCAAGGCCTTGTAAAGTGGTATTAGTACTTCACTTGATCTTGATTCTATCCCTGTTAATGCACCCTAGCACTGTGTTGGCTTTTTGGCAGCTGCAGCACACTGCTGGCTCATATTGAAGAGATTGTCTACTAAGATTCCGAGATCCCTCTCACAGTTACTACTATTGAGCAAGGTACCACCTATACTATACCTGTGCATTTGATTTTTCCTGCCTAAATGTAGAACCTTACTTTTTTCACCATTGAATTTCATTTTGTTAGACAGCGCCCAGTGTTCGAGTCTGTCCAGATCATCCTGTATCTTAAGCCTATCTTCTGGAGTATTGGCTATTCCTGCCAGCTTGGTGTCGTCTGCAAATTTGATGAGTTCCCCATCTATCCCCTCATCCAAATCGTTGATGAAGATGTTGAAGAGCACTGGGCCCAGAACAGAGCCCTGGGGCACCCCACTACACGCTTCCTTCCATGTAGATGCGGTTCCATTGAGGACCACACGCTGAGTACAGCCTGTCAGCCAGCTACGAATCCATCTGGTGGTGATGCTATCTAACCCACATTTTTCTATCTTATCAAGTAGTAGGTTGTGATCTACTTTATCAAATGCCTTACTGAAGTCCAAGTAAATTATATCTACAGCATTCCTCTGGTCCACTAGTTTTGTCACTTGGTCAAAGAATGTGATAAGATTTGTCTGGCATGATCTGTTTTTGACAAACCCATGTTGACTTTTAGTGATGACTTTGTTTGCATCAAGGTGTTCGCTGATTTGTTGTTTGATTATCTTTTCCAGAATCTTCCCAGGTATTGAGGTCAGGCTGATAGGTCTGTAGTTTCCTGGATCTATTTTTTTCCCTTTTTTGAAGATGGGAACTACATCAGCTCTCTTCCAGTCCTCTGGTAGTTCCCCAGTGCTCCAGGATCTTTGAAAAATATAGTTCAGTGGTTCTGAGATCACGTCTGCCAGTTCCTTGAGAACCTTGGGGTGTAATCCATCTGGTCCTGGTGATTTGAACTCGTCTAGGCTGGACAGGTACTCACTTACCATTTTCTTGCCTATCTTAACTTGTGTTTCTATTATGTTTTTTATGGCACTGGTTTGGGTAGGTTGGACTGTTTTTTCCCTTTGTGTAAAGACTACAGACTTCCCTTTGTGCTACAGACATCATGACTAATATAACCAAAGCCTTCTCCTTTACACCACTCCTTTAGCCACATATTAAATTCTGCTATACGCTGGCCTTTTCCATTTTGCTCCTTATACACTGGTAAAACCTCTGAAAAAGTAAGCCTACAGCCTATTCTGCTAAGTTCCTGCCCCAAGCTCTGGAAATCATTCTGCAGAAAAGCAGTTAATAATTGTGTAAAGACAGATGCAAACAACGAATTAAATAGTTCTGCTTTCTCCCTATTGCTTGTCACCTTCTTGCCACTTTCCCCCACTAATGGACCAATCATTTCCTTAACATTTTTCTTGTTTTTTATATGTTGAAAGAAGCTTTTTTTGTTATTTTTGACTTTGGTCGCAAGCCTTAGTTCATTTTGAGCCTTAGCTTCCCTCACTTCATCTTTGCAGGCACGGGCTATTTGCTGATATTCTGACTTAGTTATGTTCCCCTCTTTCCAATTCTTATACTTGTCCTTTTTATCTTTCAATTTATCAGAGAGTTCTTTATGCAGCCATGCTGGTTTCTTTTGAGAGCTGTTATTTTTCTTCTTTGTTAATATTGTGCTAGACTGGGCCTTTATTATCTCACTTTTCAAAATTTCCCAAGCTTCTTGAGTTGTTTTCCCCTTTAGGATTCTCATCCATGGAATTCTTCCCATGGTCTCTCTAAGTTTATTGAAATTAGCTCTTTTAAAGTCCAAGACTCTAGTTTGGCTGTGTTCTATTGCTTGTGCCTCCAGAATGTTGAATTCCAATATTGCATGATCACTTCCCCCCAAGGTTCCTGTGGCTTCGACACCTTCTATCATTTCATCTCTGTTAGTGAGAATTAAATCCAATATGGCTAATCCCCTAGTTCCCTTCTCTACTTTTTGGGAGAGAAAGTTGTCTGCTAGGTTTGACAGGAATCTGTTTGATCTTCCACTTTATGCAGAGTTTGTCTCCCAGTTGATATCAGGGTAATTAAAGTCCCCCATTACTATTGTGATGTGATTCTTACATACCTTAGTTAGCTGACTAGCAAAAAGTTCATCTATTTCCTCTGCTTGGTTGGGCGGCCTATAGTATACACCTATGGCAATGTCATTTTTTCCCCCTTTTATATTGACCCAAATGCTTTCAGGTTTACAGTTTTCGTCATTGTTGTGCTCTATTTCTGTAGAGATAAAGTTATTTCTTATATAGAGAGCAACTCCTCCTCCTCTTTTGTTTAGTCTGTTTCTTTTAAATAGTTTAAATCCCTCTAGCTGTGTGTTCCATTTGTAGGTTTCGTCCCACCATGTTTACGTAATGGCAACAATATCATATCTGCCCTCATTTACCTGAATTTCTAGTTCACCCTGCTTACTGTTCATACTCTGTGCATTGGTGTATATACATTTGAGTCCTTTATGACTGACGCTGTGTTTACTTGCTGCATAACTTGTGTGGTGCCTGGCTTCCCCTATTTTCTTAGATTGCCGGGGACAGTGATGTTCTGTATCAATTAACTCACTATCCCCATTATTTAGTTTAAATGTTCCTCCAAAAAAGCTGTGATTTTATTGCCAAGTAACTCAGTCCCTTTCTTGGATGGATGCAGACCATCTCTTTTATACATTTTTTCATTGGACCAGCTACAGACATCGTGACTAATATAGCCAAAGCCTTCTCCTTTACACCACTCCTTTAGCCACATATTAAATTCTGCTATACGCTGGCCTTTTCCATTTTGCTCCTTATACACTGGTAAAACCTCTGAAAAAGTAAGCCTACAGCCTATTCTGCTAAGTTCCTGCCCCAACCTCTGGAAATCATTCTGCACAGAGAGTACATCTTTTTGGGACAGATCATTAGTGCCAAGATGTACAATAGCCTCCACATCACAGTCCTTGCTGGCATTCTTGATTATTTTAGAAATATGCTTCTTGTCCCTACTGGCAGTAGCACCTGGAAGACACCTGACCTCTTTCGAAACCTCTGTGTCCTTTCCTAAATTTACATCCCTTATAATTGAATCACCAACCAGAAGGTGGCTTCTCTTTTTGGATGCCTTTCTGTTCTTGCATGACTGGTGTGTAATACCAGATTCACACTTCTCCCTGTCGAAAACAAGTTTTTCATCTTGGACCACGATCCCCTGCTTATTTGAGTTATTATCACAGATACCTTTACCTGTCTCCTTAATGTCCTTATCAAGGTCAGAAAGGGCACTCTATCTGTTGTGCAGGGACACAGCGAAAGCTTTGGGTTTATGTTTCACAGATCTCACCCTGCCAGATCCCACGGTTGTCCACACTGCCCTTCTCCTGCAGGATCTTTGTGGCAGAGGGGGCTGATAGCACGGAGGCTCAATAGGGTAGAAGGGCTGAACTGGACACCTAATTTCTGCCTGAAGAGCACAGATTACAGACCCTAGATAAATAATCTGTCCTTGTAGACGAGTGATTTGTTTACAGATAGGACAGTTTCCAAGTTTGAAAAGGGTACTGCGAAAGACAGCTGCAAAACAGCTGTTGCATTGAACTAAGCCAGACATGCTGAGTTACAACGAATCTCAGATGCACTTGCCCTGAATGTACCGCTGTTGTTTTTGATATTTTAATAATAATAATACTAATACTAATACTAATACTAATACTAATAATAATAATAATAATAATAATAATAATAATAATAATAATAATAATAAAGTTGGAAGGGACCTTGGAGGTCCTCTAGTCCAACCCCCTGCTCAGGCAGGAAACCTTATACCATTTCAGACAAATGGCTGTCCAGTCTCTTCTTAAAAACTTCCAGTGTTGGAGCATTCGCAACTTCTGGAGGCAGGTTGTTCCACTGGTTAATTGTTCTAACTGTCAGGAAGTTTCTCCTTAGTTCTAGGTTGCTTCTCTCCTTAACTAGTTTCCATCCGTTGCGTCTTGTCCTGCTTTCAGGTGCTTTGGAGAATAGCTTGGCTCCCTCTTCTTTGTGGCAGCCCCTGAGATATTGGAACACTGCTATCATGTCACCCCTCACCCTTCTCTTCATTAAACTACACATACCCAATTCCAGCAACCGTTCCCTATATGTTTTAGCCTCCAGTCCCCTAATCATCTTTGTTGCTCTTCTCTGTATCCTTTCTAGAGTCTCGACATCTTTTTTACATCGTGGTGACCAAAACTGGATGCAGTATTCCAGGTGTGGCCTTACCAAAGCATTGTAAAGTGGTATTAGTACTTCACTTGATCTTGATTCTCTCCCTCTGTTAATGCAGCCTAGCACTGTGTTGGCTTTTTTGGCAGCTGCAGCACACTTCTGGCTCATATTGAAGTGATTGTCTACTAAGACTCTGAGATCCCTCTCACAGTTATTAATATTGAGCAAGGTACCACCTATGCTATACCTGTGCATTTGATTTTTCCTGCCTAAGTGTAGAACCTTACTTTTTTCACCATTGAATTTCATTTTGTTAGATAGTGCCCAGTGTTCGAGTCTGTCCAGATCCTTCTGTATCTTAAGCCTGTCTTCTGGAGTATTGGCTATTCCTGCCAGCTTGGTGTCGTCTGCAAATTTGATGAGTTCCCCATCTATCCCCTCATCCAAATCGTTGATGAAGATGTTGAAGAGCACTGGGCCCAGAACAGAGCCCTGGGGCACCCCACTACACGCTTCCTTCCATGTAGATGCGGTTCCATTGAGGACCACACGCTGAGTACGGCCTGTCAGCCAGCTACGAATCCATCTGGTGGTGATGCTATCTAACCCACATTTTTCTATCTTTTAGCTTCTGGAAGTCTATTCTGGGCCTGGGCAACAAAAAATCAGCTACCGGTTCTGCTGAAGTGGTGCGAACCAGCTGAATCCCACCCCTGGTTTACAGCAGTGCTTTCCAACTTTGGCAAGCTGATGGACTATACGGGACTTCAACTCCCAGAATTCCCCAGCTAGCCAAGTTGGGAAAGATGGCAGGCAAAAGGAGGAGGGGAACAGCACAGGATAGTTAAGACAGTCTCATCGATGCAACGGACGTGAATTTGGGCAAACTCGGAGAGGCAGCGAAGGACCGGGGATGGGTGTGGGGGGGGGGTGTCCGGGCGTACGATGGTCCGGGGGTGTGTGTGCAAAGAGTCTGGTACAAAAACATCTCTAGCCCTTTCAATCACTCAGTCAGTCATCGGTCAATCAAATGAGGACCCAGATTGTTGGGGGCAATTAAGCTGACTTTGTAATAATGCCGCTTGGGGTGTGTGTGTGAAAGCCCTAATAAGCAGGCATATACATAAGAATGAAGGCTACTGCTAAGCTTGTAAGCCGCCCTGAGTCTTCGGAGAAGGGCGGGATATAAATGGAATAAAAAAAATATGTCTCTTTCTCCCTTTGTCTCTCTTTTTCATTCACTTACTCCTTTATTGGTGAAAGCCAATTTTAAAAGTCAGGAAGGAAGAACCAAATCACCTTTTTCCCCGCTCTACAATCCCCTCCCTTTTTCTCCTTCTCATCTTCCCCCCCCCCCTTCCTTCCCTCGTATCTCATCTTTTTCTTTTTTTCTTCCTTCCTTTTCCTTCCTTCCCTTTTCCTTCCTGCCTTCCTTCCTTCTCCTTTCCTCCTTCTTTCCTTTTTTCCTTCCTTCTCATCTTTTTCCCTTTTCCTTCCTTCCTTCCCATCTCCTTCCCCTTCCTTCCTTCCTCCCTCCTCCCTCCCTTCTTCTTCTCTTTCTCTGTCCTTCTATTCTTCCTTCCTTCCTTCCTTTCTTCTTTTTCTCTTTCCCTCCCTTTGGTCCGTCCTTCCTTCCTTCCTTCCTTCCTTCCTTCCTTCCTTCCTTCCTTCCTTCCTTCCTTCCTTCCTTCTTTTTCTCTTTCCCTCCCTCCCTCCCTCCCTTCCTCCCTCCCTTCCTTCCTTCCTTCCTTCTTTTTCTCTTTCCCTCCCTTCCTTCCTTCCTTCCTTCCTTCCTTCCTTCCTTCCTTCCTTCCTTCCTTCCTTCCTTCCTTCCTTCCTTCCTTCCTTCCTGGGTAAAGACGGACCAGATCCAAGTGTGGCCAATTTCCATTCTTTTCTTTTCTTATTTACCCAAGACCCCCTATCTGCCGGCGCAAAGCCCCACGCAGCCAGGGAGACTTCGCAAGCCAGCCTCTTAGCCGGCGGCCTCTTATCTCCTCAGGAGGGCAGGGTCCACTAAACAAAAGACCCCCCCCTCCATAGGCCCCTTCCTCTTCAAAGGGGCTGGGGGGGCAGGCTCAACTGAGCAGCCCATTCTCCCTCCAGGGCCCCAAAAAGGTGCCTTAAAATCCCCCCCCCCCAGTTTCCCCAAAGCTCATTCCGGTCCAGGATCTGCCATGACACCCCCCCCCCGCGCTCCCAGATCTCCGCCCCCCCCCCCGCTCTTCTGCGCTGCATCCTCCCCCTCTCGGTCCCACGCATCCCCCCTCCTCCTCCTCCCCCTGCAATTGGCTGGAGGGTTGGGGCATTGCCATGGCAACCGCCTCCACTCCCATCCCCTTGGAGGCACAGCATGCAGCTGGAAGCAGCACCGGTACCAGAGCGGGAGAACGGTGTGTGTGTGTGTGTGTGTGTGTTTGTGTGTGTGTGTGACATGCCCGCCTACGGGGGGGGGACTCCCCAAATTGTCCTCCCTGGAAAGGGGGAAGTTAGGAAGGAGAAAGCAGTGGGGAGGACACCCAATGCCCTCCCCCGCTATTTTGGATACTCTAAATGAGGTTGGTTAAAGTGGCCAGCAGTTCCAGAGGCTCCCCCAGCCAAAGCAGGAATACACCTGGTCCTCGACTTACAGCCATTCATTCAGTGACCATGAACGGCAATGAATAATAATAGCAATAGCAATAGCAATAATACTAATAATAATAATAATAATAATGTTGGAAGGGACCTTGGAGGTCGTCTTGTCCAACCCCCTGCTCAGGGAGGAAATCCTTTCAGTCAAAAGAACATAAGTTACGACCATTTGTCACACTTAACAACCATTCCAGCAGCCCCATGGTCACGTGATCAAAATTCAGATGCTTGGCGACGGACTCATAGTTACGACGGTTGCAGCGTCCCTGGGGTCACGTGATCCTGTTTGGAGGCCTTCTGACCAGCAAAGTCAATGTGGGGGAGGAGCCAGATTCACTTAAAGACCGTGGGACTAACTTCACAACTGCAGTGGTTCGCTTAACAATGGTGGCAAGAAAGGTCGTAAAATGGGGTCAAACTCACGGGACAGCTGTCTTGCTTAGCAGTGGAAATTTTGGGCTAAATTGTGGTCATAGGTTGAGGACTAGAGGCACCCTGTGCTTTGAGGAGCCTAACCAGCAGGCCCCCCCTTTTTCCCTACAATTTAAAAGCAGGGGTCCTCCAACCTGGCCCTTTGATGACTTGTGGACTTCAACTCCCAGAATTCCTCAGCCAGGATGCTTTAAGACAGGGGTCTTCCAACTTGGCCCTTTGATGACTTGTGGACTTCAACTCCCAGAATCCCTCAGCCAGGATGCTTTAAGACAGGGGTCTCCCAACTTGGCCCTTTTAGGACTTGTGGACTTCAACTCCCAGAATTCCTCAGCCAGGATGCTTTAAGACAGGGGTCTTCCAACTTGGCCCTTTGATGACTTGTGGACTTCAACTCCCAGAATTCCTCAGCCAGGATGCTTTAAAATAGGGCTCTTCCAACCTGGCCCTTTTAGGACTCGTGGACTTCAACTCCCAGAATTCCTCAGCCAGGATGCTTTAAGACAGGGGTCTTCCCACTTGGCCCTTTGATGACTGGTGGACTTCAACTCCCAGAATTCCTCAGCCAGGATGCTTTAAGACAGGGGTCCAAGGTCCCTTCTAACAATATTGTTGTTGTTGTTGTTGTTGTTATTCAGTTCCTATCAGCAAAACCATAACACAGGGAGTGGTCCATCTAGGACCGCAACGGAGCACAAAATTTCTGTTGCTAAGCGAGACACATGTTAAGCGAGCTTTGCCCCCGTTTTATGACTTCCCCTGCCACCGTTGTTTAGCGAATCACTGCAGCTGTCCAGTTATTAACAGTCGTTAAGCGAATCCGGCTTCCTCCATTGACTTGGGGATCACGTGAACCCTGCGGCGCTGCGACCGTCGTAAATATGAATCATTCGCCAAGAGTGCAGATTTTGATCGCAATCTTCGCCGCCTTTCTTAGGAAAACAAATACAGGTGGGTCCTCGAGTTATGACCACCACGGACCCCAAAACTTCCATTCTAAGCGAGACAGTTGTTAAGTGAGTTTTGCTCCATTTTACGACCTACCTTGCCACAGCTGTTAAACCAATCCCTGCCGTTGTTGAGTTGGCAACACGGTCGTTAATGAATCTGGCTTCCCTCATGGACTTCGCTTGTCAGAAGGTCGCAAAAGGGGTTCACGTGACATCCTGGGGACACTGTAACCGTCATAAGTACGAGACAGTTGCCAAGCCTTCAAATTTTGATCACGTGACCCTGGGGATACTGCGATGGTCGTCAAGTGTGAAAAATGGTCATTAAGTAATTTTTCTTAACTTAGAATGATCACTAAATGGACTGCTGTAAGTTGAGTGTGTGCCTTGGTTTAGGACTTAAAGCATCCTGGCTGAGGAATTCTGGGAGTTGAAGTCCACAAGCCATAAAAGGGCCTAGTTGGAAGACCCCTGTCTTGAAGCCTCCTGGCTGAGGAATTCTGGGAGTTGAAGTCCACAAGCCATAAAAGGGCCTAGTTGGAAGACCCCTGTCTTAAAGCATCCTGGCTGAGGGATTCTGGGAGTTGAAGTCCACAAGTCCTAAAAGGGCCAAGTGGGAAGACCCCTGTCTTAAAGCATCCTGGCTGAGGAATTCTGGGAGTTGAAGTCCACAAGTCCTAAAAGGGCCATCTTGGAAGACCCCTCTCTTAAAGCATCCTGGCTGAGGAATTCTGGGACTTGAAGTCCACAAGCCATAAAAGGGCCTAGTTGGAAGACCCCTGTCTTAAAGCATCCTGGCTGAGGAATTCTGGGAGTTGAAGTCCACCAGTCCTAAAAGGGCCAAGTTGGAAGACCCCTGGTTTAGAACTTGTGAACCAAGCAGACTCGCCTTGCAGGGGAGCTGGGCAGCCTAAAACTGGAATTAATAAATAAAATAAATAAAAACAAGAATTTCCAACCCTGGAGAGTCACTATCCAGAGATGCCCCCCCCTCTTCCTGGATCTCTGCCTGAGTGACCCCCCCCCTCCTCTTCCTCTGGAGCCAAGCTGGCATTCGCCACTATTGCATGCTGGCATTCACACAGCGTTTTCCTCTACAGAATACCAAGCACAGGGGTGGCACAAGGACACAACACGTCAGCCCAGGAGGCAATGGGGCCCTTGAGATGTGGGCATCTCCCTTCTGCAGAAACTCCCAGGGTGTGCCATGCTCAGCGCGGGCGCTGGCACCCCTATCTATATGTGGATGTATGGAAAAATTGCATTTGGGGGGGTCATATTTATATAGATGAGGGGATAAATGGGTAACTCATCAAATTTGCAGACGACACCAAGCTGGCAGGAATGACCAACACTGCGGAAGACAGGCTTAAGATACAGGAGGATCTGGACAGACTCGAACTCTGGGCACTATCTAACAAAATTAAATTCAGTGGTGGAAAAAGTAAGGCTCTACATTTAGGCAAGAAAAATCAAATGCGCAGGTATAGTATAGGTGGTACCTTGCTCAATAGTAGCAACTGTGAGAGGGATTTCGGAGTCCTAGTGGACAATCACTTAAATAGGAGCCAGAAGTGTGCTGCAGCTGCCAAAAAAGCCAACACAGTGCTAGGCTGCATTAACAGAGGGATAGAATCAGGATCACGTGAAGTGTTAATACCACTTTACAATGCCTTGGTAAGGCCATACCTGGAATACGGCATCCAGTTTTGGTCACCACGATGTAAAAAAGATGTTGAGGCTCTAGAAAGAGTGCAGAGAAGAGCAACAAAGAGGATCAGGGGACTGGAGGCTAAAACATACCAGGAATGGTTGCACGAATTGGGTATCTCTAGTTTAAAGGGACGCGGTGGCTCAGTGGGTTAGGACGCTGAGCTTGTCGATCAGAAGGTCGGCAGTTTGGCGGGTCGAATCTCGAGTGCCGCGTAGCAGAGTGAGCGCCTGTTACTCGTCCCAGCTTCTGCCAACCTAGCAGTATGAAAGCACGTAAAAATGCAAGTAGAAAAATAGGGACCGCTCCGGTGGGAAGGTAACAGCGTTCCGTGCGCCTTTGGCGTCTAGCCACGCCGGCCACATGACCACAGAGACGTCCTCGGACAAGCGCTGGCTCTTCGGCTTTGAAACGGAGATGAGCACCGGCCCCTAGAGTTGGAAACGACTAGCACGCATGTGCGGGGGAACCTTTACCTTTACCTTTTAGTTTAATGAATACAAGGATGAGGGGGGACAGGATAGCAGCCTTCCAGTATCTCAGGGGCTACCCCAAAGAAGAGGGAGTCAAGCTAGTCTCCAAATCGCCTGAAGGCAGGACAAGAAGCAACGGAGGAAAACCAATCAAGGAGAGAAGCAACCTGGAACTAAGGAGAAACTTCTTGACAGTTAGAACAATTAACCAGTGGAACTCCTTGCCTCCAGAAGTTGAGGGTGCTCCAACAGTGGGAGTTTTTAAGAAGAGACTGGACAGACATTTGCCTGAAATGGTATAGGGTTTCCTGCCTGAGCAGGGGGTTGGACTAGATGACCTCCAAGGTCCCTTCCAACTTTATTATTATTATTAACAACCTGCCTCCAGAAGTGGTGAATGCTCCAACACTGGAAGTTTTTAAAAAGAGACTGGACAGCCATTTGTCTGAAATGGTATAGGGTTTCCTGCCTGAGCAGGGGGTTGGACTAGATGACCTCCAAGGTCCCTTCCAACTTTATTATTATTGTTGTTGTTGTTATTATTATTATTATTATTATTTATCATTAAGTGCGTTTTGCCCCATTTCATGACCTTTCCTGCCACAATTGTTAAGAGAATTGCTGCACTTGTTCAGTTAGTGACACCAGTAAGTGAATCCGGCTTGACTTTGCTTGTCTGAAGGTGGCCAAAGGGGATCACGTGACCCCTCCTGGGATGCTACGACCGTCATAAACATGATTCAGTGGCCAAGCGTCTGAATTTTGATCACGTGACCCTAGGGATGCGGCTACGAGTTGTCAGTGTGGAACATGGTCATCGGTCACTTTTTTCACTGTCAACGGTCACGAAATGAAGTGTTGCAAATTTGGGGGGGAGGGAAAATTCTCCAGCAGCTGCTTGCCAAGAAGGGAACAAGTTGCCCCAGTAGGGGAATTTCAAGGCTGGCTTCAAAAAGCTGAAAGCAAAGCCTTTTAAACTGTGGGAGGTCCCCTGGAGGTCATCTAGATCAACCCCACTCCCTCCTGGGCCTACAGTGCAGGGCACACGGTGCCATCCTATGCAGACAGGCGTCCTGCCTCTGCTTAAGCTTTCAGGGATTGGTTGCCAGTAGATGAAAACCTAATTCTAATACAGGCAGTCCACGAGTTACGAACCGCTGCAATTGCCGTCAAAAGTCGTGACAATAATAATAATAATAATAATAATAATAATAATAAGAAGAAGAAGAAGAAGAAGAAGAAGAAGAAGAAGAAGAAGAAGAAGAAGAAGAAGAAGAAGAAGAAGAAGAAGAAGAAGAAGAAGAAGAAGAAGAAGAAGAAGAAGAAGAAGTAGTTGGAAGGGACCTTGGAGGTCATCTAGTCCAACCCCCTGCTCAGGCAGGAAACCCTATATCATTTCAGACAGATGGTTGTCTAGTCTCTTCTTAAAAACCTCAAGTGTTGGAGCATTCACCGCTTCTGGAGGCAGGTTGTTCCACTGGTTAATTGTTCTCACTGTCAGGAAGTTTCTCCTTAGTTCCAAGTTGCTACTCTCCTTGACTAGTTTCCATCCGTTGCTTCTTGTCCTGCTTTCAGATGCTTTGGAGAATAGCTTGACTCCCTCTTCTTTGGGGCAGCCCCTGAGATATTGGAACACTGCTATCATGTCACCCCTCACCCTTCTCTTCATTAAACTACACATACCCAATTCCAGCAACCGTTCCCTATATGTTTTAGCCTCCAGCTCCCTAATCATCTTTGCTGCTCTTCTCTGCACTCTTTCTAGAGTCTCGACAACTTTTTTACATCGTGGTGACCAAAACAGGATGCAGTATTCCAGGTGTGGCCTTACCAAGGCGTTGTAAAGTGGTATTAGTACTTCACGCAATCTTGATTCTATCCCTCTGTTAATGCAGCCTAGCACTGTGTTGGCTTTTTTGGCAGCTGCAGCACACGGCTGGCTCATATTGAAGTGATTGTCCATTAGGACTCTGAGATCCCTCTCACAGTTACTACTATTGAGCAAGGTACCACCTATACTATACCTGTGCATTTGATTTTTCCTGCCTAAAAGTAGAACCTTAAAGTCATAAAGCGGGTCACCACTTGGCCACCAGACCCAACTTTATGACTTTTTTGTAGCGGTTGTTAAACAAGCACGGTAGTCGTAAAGGAGACATAGCGGTTGTAAAGTGAACACCATATTCATTTAGTGAACCACTGTTCATGATGGGGTGGTTTGGCCGGAAACCAGAAAAAAATGCTGCTCTGTGAGCTCGGCGGTTTTTCTTGTAGACATTTCATGACCCAACTAGGTAACTTCATCAGTGCTACAAAAGAGTGGGGTTTGCAGAGAGGAGGAGGAGGAGGAGGAGGAGGAGGAGGAGGAGGAGGAGGAGGAGGAGGAGGAGGAGGAGTTGGACTGCAGGGTCCTTGGTGTTCTCTAAACATGGCTGGGTTTTCTTGTAGATATTTCATGACCCAACTAGGTAACATCACCAATGCTTCTTGGGGGTCTCCAAGCTTGGCGATTTCCGTGCTGTCCTCAGATAGCAAAACCTCTGTCAATCAAACCACCTGCTCGGAGACACACACACACACACACACACACCCGAGGACTCCACAAACACGTCCTGGAGCAACGTCCAGACCCTTCCATGACCCCACCGAGCATCACCTCCCCCCCCCCCCAACAAGCTTTCAAATCAACTCCGGAGCACCATCAACCTTGATAAATATCAGCAAGAACACTCTGGCAAGGCAGGTTTGGGAGGGAGCGAGATCGAATCCTGACTCTGCTAAAAAATATTACTTTCTGCCCGCCCCCTAGGTCCCATCCCTTAAATGACCACCTGTCCCACAATGAGTAAGCCACCTGTTCCTTAATGCAGGGAACCCACCCTTATATTTAGTGACCACCCACAAGTCATTTCAAGGAATTGTTCCTTATTTTAGCAGCCATCTGTTGAACCCCCCCCCCCATTCTAAGAAAAAAGGACTTGAATCATTCTTTTATGTAACAGACAGATGGTAACAGGGTGGGTTGGGATCCCTGGGCTGTCAGTATTGCCGCCCCCCCCCAATACACACACACACACACACACACACACACACAAACTGCCCCTCAGTTCCAGGGCAAACCTCTTTCTTTCTTTTTTTGTTGCAAACATTTTAACCTCTATTTTTTTTTTTTTGCTATCCTGGTTTGCAACCCAAGTTTACAAAAAAACAAGTCAGCTTTTAAGTAAGAATGCTTGGGTTATTTTGCAAAAGGTTTGGGGGGGTGTTTTCCCCCCTCTGCTTCCAAGGAGACCCCAGGTGGGAGACCCAAAAAAAAAAGTTCAAAATCACACGTACAAAAAGGAGATTCCCTCTAAGGGTGGTCCTTGACGTACGACCACAGTGGCGTCTGTTGCTAAGCGAGACATTTGTTAAGGGAGCTCTGCCCCTTTTTATGACGTTTCTTCCCACGGTTGTTAAGTGACTCACTGCAGCTCTTAACTTAGTCGCACGGTCGCTAAGCGAATCCCGGCTTCCCCCGTTGACTTGGCTTGTCGGAAGGTCGCAAAAAGGGATCGCGTGACCCCGGAAGGATGCTGGAACCATCATAAGTACGAGCCAGTGGCCAAGTGTCTGAAGTCTGATCACATGACACACACACACCCGGGACGCTGCAACCGTCATAAACGCGAGACATTTGTCAAGTATCCGAATGTAAATCACGTGACCGCGGGGACGCTTGCAAATGGTCGTGTGAAAAGCAGACACACAAGTCGCTTTTTTCAATGCCGTTGTAACTTTGAACGGTCAGTAAATGAACTGTTGTAAGTCAAGCACTCCCTGTAATTGAATTTTTGTATTTGTTGAATTGTCCCATTCCGAAGTCAATGGGGACAACAGATTCATTTAATGACCATGTTACCAGCTTAACAACGGCAGAGATTCAATATTGTGAGCGCTCTTAACGTTCTCAATATGTCTCAAGGTAATGGAACCGCATCTACACGGAGGGAAGCGTGTAGTGGGGTGCCCCAGGGTTCTGTTCTGGGCCCGGTGCTCTTCAACATCTTCATCAACGATTTGGATGAGGGGATAGATGGGGAACTCATCAAATTTGCAGACGACACCAAGCTGGCAGGAATAGCCAATACTCCAGAAGATAGGCTTAAAATACAGGAGGATCTGGACAGACTCGAACACTGGGCGCTATCTAACAAAATGAAATTCAAGGGTGAAAAAAGTAAGGTTCTACATTTAGGCAGGAAAAATCAAATGCACAGGTATAGTATAGGTGGTACCTCAATAGTAGTAACTGTGAGAGGGATCTTGGAGTCCTAGTAGACAATCATTTCAATATGAGCCAGTAGTGTGCTGCAGCTGCCAAAAAAGCCAACACAGTGCTAGGCTGCATTAACAGAGGGATAGAATCAAGATCACATGAAGTCTTAATACCACTTTACAATGCTTTGGTAAGGCCACACCTGGAATACTACATCCAGTTTTGGTCACCACAATGTAAAAAAGATGTCGAGACTCTAGAAAGGGTACAGAGAAGAGCAACAAAGAGGATCAGGGGACTGGAGGCTAAAACATATAGGGAACGGTTGCTGGAATTGGGTATGTGTAGTTTAACGAAGAGAAGAGTGAGGGGTGACATGATAGCAGTCTTCCAGTATCTCAGGGGCTGCCCCAAAGAAGAGGGAGTCAAGCTCTTCTCCAAAGCACCAGAAGGCAGGAGAAGAAGCAACGGATGGAAACTCCTCAAGGAGAGAAGCAACCTAGAACTAAGGAGAAATTTCCTGACAGTTAGAACAATTAACCAGTGGAACAGCTTGCCACCAGACGTTGTGAATTCTCCAACACTGGAGGTTTTTAAAAAGAGATTGAACAGCCATTTGCCTGAAATGGTATAGGGTTTCCTGCCTGAGCAAAGGTTGGATTAGATGACCTCCAAGGTCCCTTCCAGTCCTGTTATTCTGTGTCGTGCTGTTCTGTACGTACGGTGTTACCTATAAATTTCTCCCACTGGTGAGCCAAGCCAATTATCCTTGACAGAGGTAAAACATTCAATTTTAGAGACAGATAAAAAGCTTGGAGTACAACAGCCCGGATTGCATTTGCTTTCCAGGTACAGGCCGTCCTCGACTTACGACAGAAATGGAGCCCAATATTTCTGCCCTTAAGCTAGACAGATATTTGAGTGAGTTCTGCCCCCATTTTATGACCTTTTTCGGCCAGAGGGGTTGAGCAGATCACTGCCGTTGCTAAGTGAGTCATGCAGTCGTTAAGTGAATCTGGCTTCCCCCCAGTCACTAAACAAACAGTGGCAAGTCCAAGATTACATCTAAACAAATTAATCAGGACACCCCTAAGCTGAATTTGGGAGTAATCAAGAGGCAGTTCATTAAAAAAAACGTCACTGCCGCCTTTCCTAGTGACATTCTATGGGAGGGGAGCCCTCTACACATGCTCAGAGGCACCACTGGTATTATAAGCACCGACTATTTTAATCCTCTTTACCCAAAAAGAGATAATGCCCGTTTCTGATCTCCCCACCCCAACACCCCAATTCAATCCGCAGCAACAAACACACAGTCAATTGTAGTCCATCGCCGCCAGGAAAACCACACAAAAACCCACAAACCGGCTATCCCACCCCGCAGGGGTGTGGTGTGAGGATGGGAGCCTAAAGAAGGGGTCAATTTGGAGAAGGAGGCCATCTTGGTTCTCTTCCCCCCCCCCAAAAAAAATGTTGCCTTTGCCAGGGGCAGCCTCAATTTCTATCTCTCCTCTCCTGTAAAATGGGCATAACTGTAATTCACCGCCCTCCCGCTTGCAGGCCACACTTGCACAATAGGGTGAAGTCAGGCCACGGGGCTTTAGCCAGGCAAGCTAAACAACCCTCTTAATGACCACGGGAGCCGCCCGTCGGGATTAATTAAGCAATTAAATAAGGGTTCCCATGAAAAGGCTAATGGAGGCCATCCATCACATCTGGTCCAGAATATTCCCCCAAGCAGGAAGTTGAGCCTGGGTGGTCTTTTAAGGCAAGCCCCCCCCCCCCACTTCAAATCTCCTGGAAAACAGAGATACGGTAGTAGGGGGAGAGCTGTGGATGGCGGTGGTGGGGGGCATCTGGTCGCCCCCCCCATTTCCGACAAGCACAATTTATTAAAACACGATTTATTAAAAGGCAGGGAGGGAGGGAGGGAAGAAGCCGCAGCCAAGCGTTTTAATAAATGTGTGTTTCTCGGAACACAAGACGCCTGTTGATTGCCTGCAAGGGGGAAAAAAGGGGGTTTTTTCAAGAGGAGAACCCCAGAAAGCCAGGCTGGACATGAAGGAGGGGGGGTCCATGAGAAAAAACTGGGTTCACCCCCCCCCGGTCCTGCCAGGCTGCCCCCACACCTGTCTCCAAAAAAAGTTCCCGAGGACTCCAGCGGTTAAAAACAAACCCAGCCGCAATTGGGGAGGGTGGGTGGGTCCCCCTCAATTCCAGAGGATGGGGCAGTGGGAGGGGGGGGACAGGAGGAGGCAAACATCTGGAAGAGGTCTCTTTAGAAGCCCCCTCCCCATCCTCAAGTCTAAATTTCTGCTCTGGCAGGTTTGCCACCTGCTCGGGGTTTACGTAACCGTCTCTCTCCAAAGCAAAAAATAAATAAATCCGTGGCTGGCTTCCTTGTGGGACCCCCCCACCCCACCCAAAAAAGGGCCCACAGGAGAGGTAGAAAGGCAGGGGAGGGCAGGAAAGGGGTGCAATTTTGCACTGCCCCCCCAAAAGAAAACTCAACCCTGGTTCCCACCATCTCTGGTGCCAGGGCAAAGCAACCATATCTCGCTTCAAAGCAGAAATCCGTGGCTGGCTTCCTTGTGGGACCCCCCCACCCCACCCCAAAAAGGGCCCACAGGAGAGGTAGAAAGGCAGGGGAGGGCAGGAAAGGGGTGCAATTTTGCACTGCCCCCCCCAAAAAGAAAACCCAACCCTGGTTCCCACCATCTCTGGCGCCTGGGCAAAGCAACCATATCTCGCTTCAAAGCAGAAATCCGTGGCGTGGCTTTCCTTGTGGGACCCCCCCACTCCACCCAAAAAAGGGCCCACAGGAGAGGTAGAAAGGCAGGGGAGGGCAGGAAAGGGGTGCAATTTTGCACTGCCCCCCCAAAAGAAAACTCAACCCTGGTTCCCACCATCTCTTGCGCCTGGGCAAAGCAACCATATCTCGCTTCAAAGCAGAAATCCGTGGCTGGCTTCCTTGTGTGACCCCCCCACCCCACCCCAAAAAGGGCCCACAGGAGAGGTAGAAAGGCAGGGGAGGGCAGGAAAGGGGTGCAATTTTGCACTGCCCCCCCCAAAAAAAAGAAAACTCAACCCTGGTTCCCACCATCTCTGGCGCCTGGGCAGAGCAAGGCTAAGTCGCTTCAAAGCAGAAATCCGTGGCGTGGCTTTCCTTGTGGGACCCCCGCCAACCCACCCACCCCCGCCCCAAACAGAGCCTGAATGGAGAGGTGGAAAGTCAGGGGAGGGCAGGGAAGGGGTGCGACGTGCTCCCCTCCCTCAAAAAAACAAACAAACTCAAACCGCAGATCCCACCATCTTTGGCGCCCGGCGGAGCAGCGACACCCCAGAGGGGATCTCGGCCTCTCCGTGACTACCTTTGAGGGCTGGCAAAAAAAACCCAACAAACACGTCACCGCCTTCACACACACACACCCCCACCCAGCCAAGACCCCAGACCCAAAAGACCTACTGCCATAGAGGGTGTCAATCCAGGAGAGGCGAGGAAGGCCGTGCTGGTTTAAGGGCTCCATCCTCCGGAGGAGAAGCACCACAGAGGAGCTGTCAAGGATGCTCTTTAGTCGGGAAGAAGCATCTCATAACAAAGGCTGGGGGAAGGGGGGGAGAGGGAGGGGGAGGGAAAGGGGAGGGGGCACGGAGGAGGGGGCGAGAGGGGGGAATTGTGGGAGGGGGTGGCTGGGGAAGAAGCAGCGGGAGGGGGACGGAAGGGGGGGAAACCAGGCAGCAGGAGGAGAAGGGTGGGCAACAACGGAGAAGACGCGCCCAGCCCTTGCCGGGGAGAGTGCGCACTGTTTGTGTGTCTGTGTGTGTGTGTGTGTGTGTGTGTGTGTGTGAACGCACACCCGTGGGAGGGTGGGAGGGCGGGGAAGGCTCCCTCGTCCCCAGGGTGGCGGAGGAGAGAAGGCCGCCAATGGGGAGGAAGTCCATGAGGAGGGGGAAGCAAAGAGAACCCCCCCTCCCCACCTGCCTTGGGGGGGGTCTGGACAGGGGGGGCGAGGAAGGGACCCCCAAGCTGTTGGGGAAGGGTCTCCCCGTTCCCAGGACCTCCTCCTCGCATCCTCTGTCTCTTTTTTTTTCTTTAAAGGGGCAGCTCAAGAGTTTTCTCCGAGGGAGGGGCGTTTGCCCCAAATTGGATGGGGAGGCAAAAGAGGAAGGGTCTTATTTTTTCCCCCCTCCCATTCCCGGAGACCCCCGCGTGGTGCCTTTAAAGATGCAGCCTTCCTAGTAAAGTAGGCGAGTGGTGCGCCCCTCTGTTTACGGTCCCTGGATCACCTGGTGGTGCTCCATCCGACGGTTAGCCAGATCGGCTCTGCCTTTTGCTTTTCCAAAAGAATCAGGGAGAAAGGGCGAGGTTGTTAAATGTTGGGCAGGGCAGCACCACACACCCACAAAGCCTGAGAGTTTGTGTGCCAGAATAATAAATTCTATCCTTTTACTTACTTGAAGTCTTTTTTTAAAAAAACTTGGCCCCTAGAAAGACAGGCGGACTTCAATTCCCAGGATTCCCCAGCCGGCACGGGATTCTGGGAGTTGAAATCCACCCGTTTTTAAAATGGCCAACTTTGGAAAAAATAAATAAATCCATATTTATCCATTTCATCCCTAGGTCGCCTTGGAGAAAACTACCGGCGGTCCTCAATTTACGACCACAGATGCTAAGGGATGGTTATGAAACAAGTTGGTGCCCCATTTTACGACTGTCCTTGCCACAGGTTTTGAGTCAATTGCTGCAGTTGTTACGTTAGTTACACCGGCCGTTAAGCGAATCCGGCTTCCTCACATTGATTTTGCTCGTCAGAAGGTCGCAAAAAGGGGATCGCGTGATGCTCCCCCCATGCGACCGTCATAAACATGAGTCGGTATATATAATTAAAAGGGACGCGGTGGCTCAGTGGGTTAGGACGCTGAGCCTGTCGATCAGAAGGTTGGCAGTTTGGCAGGTCGAATCCCGAGTGCCGCGTAGCAGAGTGAGCACCTCTTACTCGTCCCAGCTTCTGCCAACCTAGCAGTTCGAAAGCAGGTAAAAATGCAAGTAGGAAAATAGGGACCACTCCGGTGGGAAGGTAACAGCGTTCCGTGCGCCTTTGGCGTCTAGTCATGCCGGCCACATGACCACGGAGACGTCCTCGGACAAGCGCTGGCTCTTCGGCTTTGAAACGGAGATGAGCACCGGCCCCTAGAGTCGGAAACGACTAGCACGCATGTGCGGGGGAACCTTTACCTTTACCTATATATATAATTACATTTATTTTATTAAATATATATAATAATAATCAGAGAAAGAATCTTGGCAACGGGCTCATATTTATGACAGTCGCAGCGTCCCGGGAGTATCACGTGATCCCCTTTTGCGACCTTCTGACACGTAAAGTCAATGGGGGAGCCAGATTCACTTAACGACCGTGTGACTAATTTAGGAACTGCAGCGATTCACTTAATAACTGTGGCAAGGAAGGTCGTAAAACAGAGCAAAACTCACTTAACAACTGTCTCGCTGAGCAAGGGAAATTTGGGACTTGTACAGGTAGAGTCCTCGACATATGGCCATAATCGAGCCCAAAATTTCTGTCGCGAAGCAAGACATTTGTTAAGTGAGTTTTGCCCCATTTTACGACCTTTCTTGCCTCAGCTATTAAGTGAATCACTGCAGTGGATAAGTTAGTAACCCGGTCGTTAAGTGAATCTGGCTTCCCCATTGACTTGGCTTGTCGGATGGTCGCAAAAAGGGGATCATGTGATCCCGGGGACTTTGCGACCGTCATAAATACGAGTCAGTGGCCAAGCACCCGAATTCTGATCACGTGACCCCGGGGAATCCTGCGACGGTCATAAGTGTGAAAAACGGTCATTGTCCCCTTTTTTCCAGTGCCATTGTAACTTTGAACGGTCACTAAATGAACAGTTGTAAATTGGGGACTGCCTACAAGAAGAGACACAACCCGGGACACTGCCAGCGTCATAAATACGAGTCAGTTGCCAAGCTTCTGAATTTCGATCACATGACCCTAGCGGGGGATGTGGCCGCGGTTCTTAAGTGTGGAAAAAACGTTCGTCCCCTTTTTCAGGGCCGTTGTAACTTTGAGCGGTCGCTAAACAGACCGCTGTTGTTAAGTTGAGGACGGCCTGTATGGGCCACCATCAGCCAAAGTCCCAGAGGCACACAAAAGTCACAACCTTCAGCAAACCTTTCACGTGGGGGCCACAATTCTCTTGCACACCCTTTCCTCAAATGGCGTGTCTCACGCGTGAGTCACGAGGAAGTGGGGGGGGGAGCATGACTCATCACCAGAAGGTGGGAAAACGGGTGTGTGTGTGTGTCTGTGTGTGTTTTGTGTGTGCCATAATTAGCAGTGGCTGGCTGCCCGGGAAGAATCGCTCCAAGCCGCTGCCTTCTTTTCCTAACAAATGTTGTGTGTTTGTGGTAACAGGCTGCACCCAAACGTTTGCACACGGCTCTGCAGCCCCCCCCCCCGTCTTCCCGCTCAAGGAGAATCCAGGGCCATTGCAGACACTGCAGGGGGAGGGTGGTGTTAGCCTCTGGGTGCCCCCCAAATCAGGAATCACCTGGTGGTCTCCCTTCTGAATCACACCTTTTTTACCCAAAAGTTCGTTGGAGGCATAAACAGGGTTGAAAACAACATAGGATTTTAAATGACAGGCAGTCCTCGACTTACGACCGCGGCAGAGGCTGAAATTCCTGGGGCTTGCTAAGCGAGACATTAGTTCGGTGAGTTTGGCTTCACTTTACGACCTTTCTCGCCACACTTGTTAAGTTAGTAACACGGTCGTTAAGTGAATCCGGCTTCCGCATCGATTTTGCCTGTCGGAAGATAGCGAAAGGGGGCACGGGGCACCGCGACCGTCATAAATGTGAGTCCGTTGCCAGGCGTCTGAATTTCGGTCACGTGACCCTGGGGAATGCGGCAATGGTCGTAAGTGTGAAAAACGGCCCCAGCTTGCTTTTTTTTCAGTGCCATCATAACTTTGAATGGTCACTAAACAAAACCGCGGTAAGCCGGGGACGTCCATGCGATCCTCGGCTTCCAACGGTTCAATTTTGCGACTGCTCTACCTTACAACAGCGCTGAAGAAAAGTGAGTTATGACTAGTTTCGCACTTACGACCGTCGCAGCACCCTCACCCGTCACGTGAACAAAATTTGGGCGCTCAGCAACCTGTATGCGTTTATGACAACTGCAATGTCCCGGGGTGTGTGTGTGTGTGTGTGTGTGTGTGTGTGTGTGTGTGTTTGTGCATCTGTGTGTGTTTGTGTGTCTGTGTCTGTGTGTGACGCGCTCTTTCTCTCTCCATTTATCTATTATCAATCATCTATTTATCTATCATTTATCAATCTATTTATCTCCATCACCTATCAATCATATCATCTCTCGCACTATTTATCTGTCTATTTATTTATCATCAATCATCTATTTATCTATCATTTTTCAGTATTTCTCTCGATCTATCAACTATCAGTCATATCACATGCACGCACTCTCTCTATTTATCTATTATCAATCTATTTATCTATCATTTATCAATCTATTTATCTCCATCTATCACCTATCAATCATATCATCTCTCGCACACTATTTGTCTATTTATCTATCATCAATCATCTATTTATCTATCATTTTTCAGTATTTATCTCCATCTATCAACTACCAATCATATTACATGCACGTTCTCTCTCTCTCTATTATCAATCTATCTATCATTTATCAATTTATTTATCTCCATCTATCAATCAATCATATCGCATGCACGTGCTGCAATGTCCCGGTGTGTGTGTGTGTGTTTGTGCATCTGTGTGTGTTTGTGTGTCTGTGTCTGTGTGTGTCTGTGTGTGACGTGATCTCCATTGGCGACCTTCCCAGCCGACTTCTGACAGGCAAAGTTGATGGCAGCGGAAGTCCGATTTGTTTAATGGCCACGTGATTCGCTTAACGACCGTGGCCGGAAAAAAAATTCAAGAAAAATCTAGCGCAACCCATTTAACAACCGCCTGGCTTCTGATCTCAACTGCGGTGATAACGCAAGGACTTTCTATATGTTTATATTATTCAACTTTTTTGTTCAACTGGCAGCTCTTCCTGACGGCTTCGCACAGTTCAGGAAAACCGTATTTTCGCAACCGACACGTTTTACTCAAAGGCCTCGGCTTTCCCGAACTGCTGATCCCTTCACAGGATGCAAAGCAGTGGCTAAACAAAATGTGGAATTTAAATGATTCATTCCCTTTATTTTCGTTTCGTTCCCTTTATTTTCCTTTTGGAAACAAGGATTCCTGAGGCATTTGCAAGAATCGAGAGCCCCCATTTTGACTAACAAATGTGAGTCAAAGGCAGAAGGTTTCGCACGCAGCGCTAATCAAATCTCGTCCTCTGGGGAACATTTCCTTGACCCGCCTGTCTGTCCATCCATCCATCCATCCTTTCATCCATCCATCCATCTATCTGTTATCTCTCTCTCTCTCTCTCTCTCTCTCTCTATCTATCTATCTACCATTGATCAATCTATTTACCTCTATCATCAATCAATCTCATTTATCAATTTATCTCTACCTATCATCTATCAATCATATCATCTATTTATTATCAATCACCGATTAATCTATCTTTTATCAATCTATTTATCTCCATCATCTATCAATCATCTCTCTCACGCGCTCTTTCTCTCTCCATTTATCTATTATCAATCATCTATTTATCTATCATTTATCAATCTATTTATCTCCATCTATCACCTATCAATCATATCATCTCTCGCACTGTCTATTTATCTGTCTATTTATCTATCATCAATCATCTATTTATCTATCATTTTTCAGTATTTATCTCCATCTATCAACTATCAGTCATATCACATGCACGCGCTCTCTCTATTTATCTATTATCAATCTATTTATCTATCATTTATCAATCTATTTATCTCCATCTATCACCTATCAATCATATCATCTCTCGCACACTGTCTATTTGTCTATTTATCTATCATCAATCATCTATTTATCTATCATTTTTCAGTATTTATCTCCATCTATCAACTATCAATCATATTACATGCACGCTCTCTCTCTCTCTATTATCAATCTATCTATCATTTATCAATTTATTTATCTCCATCTATCAATCAATCATATCGCATGCACGTGCTCTCTCTCTCTATTTATCGGTCTATTATCACTCAACTATGTATCATTTATCCATCATCTATTTATCTATCATTTATCAATCTATTTATCTCCATCTATCATTGAATCATATCGCACGCACGTGCGCTCTCTATTTATCTATCATTTATCCATCTATTTATCTCAATCATATCGCGCGCGCACACTCTCTCTCTCTCTCTCTCTTATCAATCATCTATTTATCATCTAGCTAGCTCTTTCTCCTTGCTTGCTTCCTTCTTCTTTCTTTCTTTCTCTCCCTCTCTCTCTCTCTTTCTTTCTTTCACTTTTCAAGAAAAGATTCGACAACTGTTTAGACTGGGATGGTGTGAGGACTCTTGCCTTAGCCTGGGGGTTGAACTAGATGACCTCCAAGGTCCCTTCCAACCGTAGGATTCTATGCAGTCTGGTTTTTACACAGAGGCAGTCCTTGGCTTATTACTGTTCACTTAGCAAACATTAAAAATTACGATGGATGTACCTTGGAGCTACGCACATGGGACCTGGATTCAAAGTTATGACGGTCAGAGATCCTCACCCACAGTCACATGAACAAATTTTGGGTGCCCAGCAAACAGGCCACAGGTGTATCCTGTTTGCAGCCTCCCGCAATCCCATAACCACGTTTCACCATTGTCTTACCAAATTTTGGTGACTTACTTCCGAGATTTTGGGAAAGAGCCCATCCCCACGAACAAAAACTCAGCCAAAATCTTTTACAGGTAGTCCTTGACTTACAATCATTCGTTTAGTGACCGTTCAAAGTTACGACGGCACTGAAAAAGGTGATTCGTGACTATTCTCCACACTTACGACCGTCGCAGCATCCCTGCGGTTGTGTCATCAAAATTCCGATGCTTGGCAACTGACTCGTACTTATGACAGTTGCAAGTGTCCCCGGGGGTGGGGGGGTGTCAGGCGATCCCCTTTTGTGACCTTCCGACGAGCAAAGTCGATGGGGGAAGCCGGATTCGCTTAACGAACGTGTGACTAATTTAACAACTGCAGTGCTTCGCTTAACAACAGGGGCACGAAAGGTCGTAAAACGGAGCAAAGCTCACTTAGTCGCCTCGCTTAGCAGCGGAAATGTTGGGCTCAACTGCGGCCATAAGCCGAGGACTCCCAAATAAGCTGACCGGGGCTAGCGACACATGTGTGACGACGGAGGAGCAGGTGACGGTAACCCTTGTTCAAGACGCAACTTTGTCAGCTGTCGTGAGAAGCAACGAGCGAGGCCCGTTTCTGTGGGAAGCGCAACGTAGGAGTAAGTCACACAGCGGCAAAGGCCGACAGGTGCCAACCCAGCAGGACACAAGGGTGGCAAGTGGCGTGGCTCTCCTCCTCCCACGAGGCGATTTGCAAAGGAAGTGCAGCGTCCTGGATGTGTATCAAGATGGATGCTAGTTGAGGGTCAAGGGGAGCCCTTAATGAGCCTAATCCTCATCGGTTCCTCCTTCCTTCGCCCGGCGCCATTGGCTCCTCCCTCGATCCTTCATGCACCTCGCCACAGGATGGGGAGAAGCCAAGGGTGGCGCCGCCGTGGGTGAGGACGGCCCCCGGGAGGGAGAAAATGCACCAGTGTTTGCTTAGCAGGCAGGTGTTGCCAGGAGCATCTGAGGGCACCTCTCAGGCGCCACCTTGTTGTCCAGAGGGGAGCGTGCATAAATATACAAACAGCCAGCCAGCATCTTTCTTTCTTTCTTCTTTCTTCTTTCTTTCTTTCTTTCTTTCTTTCTTTCTTTCTTTCTTTCTTTCTTTCTTTTTCTTTCTTTCTTTCTCTCTTTCTTTCTTTCTTTCTTTCTTCTTTCTTTCTTTCCTTTCTTTCTCTTTCTTTTTCACCCCTCTTCCTTTCTTCCTCCCTCCCTCCTTCCCTTTTCAACTTTCCTTCCTTTTTTCTTGCTTTCTTTGCTTCCTTCCTTCTTTCCTATCTTTCCTTTCCTTCCTACCTTCTTTCCTTCCTACTTTCTTTCTATACTTTTCTCCTCCTTCCCACTTTTCCTTCATTCTTTCTTTCTTTTCTCTTCCTCTTCTTTCTTCTTTCCTTCCTTCCTTCTTACTTTCTTTCTGTCCTTTTCTCCTCCTTCCCACTTTTCCTTCTTTCATTTTTTTCTTTTTCTTTCTCTTTTTCTCCTTCCTTCCTATTCTTTCTGTCCTTCCTTCCTTCCTTCCTTCCTTCCTTCCTCCCTCCCTCCTCTTCTTTTTCTTTCTTTCTTTCTTTCTTTCTTTCTTTCTTTCTTTCTTTCTTTCTTTCTTTCTTCCCTCCCTCCCCCTCCTTCCTTCCTTCCTTCCTTCCTCCCTCCTCTTTTTCTTTCTTTCTTTCTTTCTTTTTCTTTCTTTCTTTCTTTCTTTCTTTCTTTCTTTCTTTCTTTCTTTCTTTCTTTCTTTCTTTCTTTTTCTTTTTCTTTCTTTCTTTCTTTCTCTCTCTCTCTTTCCTTCCTTCCTTCTTTCCTTCCTTCCTTCCTTCCTTCCTTCCTTCCTCCCTCTCTTCCTCCCTTCTCTATTTACCCTCCCCAGAGTGAGGACAATTCAAATACATCGTGATGAAGACTCAGTGAAAGAGTTCCGGTTCATTTCTTCATTTTGCAAAATGAATGCGGAGAACTGAAACGTCTCATTTTTTACCACATGCATTTAAATGGTTTCATTTCTTTCGCCTGACTCAGGTTTGCCGTGCTCATCTCTTCTCAGAAAGAGGTGAGAAGCCTCACAATTTCCTGACAGAAGCAGCTGTTCTTGTGTAGCTGTGCTGGGTGTCGTTTCATCGCCACAACACAGAAGCTTCCCGCTGTTTCGTGAACTAATCAACTGACAAAGTTGTAGAACTCCGCAAAGCGTCACAAAGAGAAAATGAATGGCAACCAATCCAACAAAGTTGCTCAAACTTGGCAATTTTAAGTTGGACGGACTTCAACTCCCAGAATTCCCCAGCCAACATGCTAAAAGAGGTCACGTGACCAATATGCTTTATGACTGTCATGATTTACAATTCTGATGAACAGGCGCCCTGATAGCCATAAACTAAGGACCAGATGGACAAGTAATTCTTGACTTACAAATATTATTTTAGTGACCATTCAAAGTTACAACAAACGAACTTATGACCGTTTTTCACACTTATGACCACTGTAGCATCTTCACAATCAGAATTTGGACAGTTGGCAATGGACTCGTATTTACGATGGTCATCTCAGTCAGCAATGGAAATGGCCTCAATTGTGCGGTACCTGGTACATTTCACAATATTTAATATTTACATTGGATGAGGATTTTCAGCCTCCTTGGCCACAAAAATACACAGAGAAGCCGTACTCTTCCTGTCTGCCCTACTTTATTTTTTCCTAAATTAAAATTCCCTGTCCATGTTGGCCGACCCAGGCCCAGGAGGGATGAAGCGTACCCCAGAGGATCACTTAAGTCAGGGGTCTTCAAACCTGGCCCTTTTATGACTGGTGGACTTCAACTCCCAGAATTCCTCAGCCAGGATGCTTTAAGACAGGGGTCTTCCAACTTGGCCCTTTGATGACTGGTGGACTTCAACTTCCAGAGTTCCCCAGCCAGGCACGCTGAATGAAGAATTCTGGGAGTTGAGGACATCCTGTTCCTGTTTTCCAGCGAGCAGTCTGAAGATTCAGAATGCCGAACTCTTCGGCTGGAATTTCTTTTTGTTGGGACCCTAAGGGGCCAGAACCCACCCTTAAGGGGTGGAATGAAGGAAGGAAATCCCAGGGACTTTGGAGAGACGGCGGTCTCTCCGAATGGTCCAGGAGAAGCCTTCCAGAAACCAACAAAAGAAAGGGCTGACTAACTTTAGGTTCAGCCATAGTTGGAAACAACAGAAGTCACAAGCTTCTAAATTATTTATTTATTTATTTACTAATTTAATTGATTTTATATACCGCCCTATTCCCGAAGGACTCAGGGCGGTTTACAGGGTGAATTAAAACAATACAAATAAATACAATTAAAATAGAATTAAATTAAGACTAGCCCACAATTAAAACAAATTAAAATTTAAAATTTAAAGTTAAATTAAAACCCCCTCAGTCCAGGCCAGAAAGATCAAATAACCAAGTTTTCAGGTCCCGGCAAAACGAGCGAAGGTCCGGGGCAGTCCAAAGTTCCACCGGCAGTTCATTCCATAGGGCAGGCACGCCCACAGAGAATGCCCTCCCCCTTGGAATCACCCGCCGGCATTCCCTAACCGGCGGAACCCTAAGGAGGTCCTCCCTGTGGGAGCGCACAGGACGATGGGAGGCTGATGCTCCCTGAGATAATCTGGACCCATGCCATTTAGGGCTTTATAGGTCATCACCAGCAGCTTGAATCTCACCCGCTTAAATTAAGCGGATTTAAAACAGCATGCTTGAATCTGGGTAAGAATATTGATTTTCTCTATCCTACTTATTTTCCTGAAGAAGAAAGTCCCCCAAATAAGAGATCTCTGAAGAAGGAAAGGGGGAGGGGGATTCTGCTCCCTCCCTTTTGGTTATTGGAACTTACCCTTTAGAGAGAGAAAAAAAAGACTAGAAAGACCTGAAAAATGAGCAAACGCTGACACCTGCTGGTGGGTGAGGTTTTTTTCTTTTTTTTTCTCTGACCCTCAAAGTTTTTAGAAAATGCAGCTGTGTAAACAAAGTGAGAGTAACAAAGCTGAAGCAACGAATACTTTACAAAAGGAAACATATGATAAGCGGCAACAATTTCAAAGGACAATGATTTTAAACTACAAAGAAATCCAGAATAACCTTGACAGCATGAATCAACTTATTTCCAACTTAATTTCACTCCAAGAAATTTCCCAGGAAAATACAGTAGAGGTGACTGAACAAAATTCTGAGGATAGAGACTTGAAGATGGAACCATATAAAATGAACATTTCACAAGAGGAAACATACAAGCGGCAACATTTTCAAAGGAGAATGATTTTAAACTACAAGGAAATGCAGAATAACTTTGACGGCATGAATCAACTTATTTTCAACTTAATTTCACTCCAAGAAACTTCCCAGGAAAATACAGAAGAGGTGACTGAACATAATTCTGAGGATAGAGACTTGAAGATGGAACCATATAAAATTAAAAATCATGATTTAATCCAAATGGGAAATATTTCAACACGTCCAAGCAACTTTGAAGATAAGGAAAAGAATGAGAAAAAATTCCTTACAGGGAAACAAATGATGCAGCAAAACATATTGATTAAGAAAGGCAACGGCCAGAGAAAAAAGACTAAAATAGAAATCCAGAAAACAGATGATGGAAGCTATCAGAAAGAATACTTAAAAAAGAAACATTTGTTTGAATATGGCTAAAGAAATGGAAAAACTTTGAAATATATTACTCTTAGAGGGATGAATTTTTCCCCTTTTTTTCTTAACTAATATAATATGGTTTTTTTTCCTTTTTGTTAAAAAAAAGGAAAAAAAAAGTTGAAATGATTTAAACAAAAGCAAAGGTTTTAGTTATTTAAATGTGATGATAAGAAAAGCATACAAAATGTGTTTTGAATGGGAGTTAAAGGATTAGATGATTAGAACTATTGAATGGAATGCTTAAAGCAGGGGTCTTCAAACTTGGCCCTTTCGTGACTTGTGGACTTCAACTCCCAGAATTCCTCAGCCAGGCATGCTGGGTGAGGAATTCTGGGAGTTGAAGTCCACAAGTCATGAAAGGGCCAAGTTTGAAGACCCCTGGCTTAAAGTTTAAATAGATTAAACACATTCTCAGCTATGGTCAAAAAGAATAAGAAATTGAGGGAATAAATATATATTAAATTAGGAGGGATACGTATTTTAAGTTGTATGTTATTTTTTGTATCTCAGTGCTCTTCTCTCTTTTTCTTGTTTCCTTTTTCTTTCTTCTTTTTATTTTATTTTTTCGTCTTCTTTCTTGTCTCTCTTTCTTTTCTTTTCTTTCCTTTTCTACTTTTCTACTTATTGATTAAGAAATAAGCCTGAGAGGGCTTATATGGAAAAAAAAAGAATTAAATCCACCAATGTAAACATAGTTAACTGTTGAAAAAATGGTCACTAGTAAGAATATTTAGAATTTGGGGGGAGAAATAAGCTGAAATAAACACGGCGACAGGATTTACGATAAGGCAACTAAAATGACAAATGGGATTATTGAAACTATATACTTAATTGTTGTTAATTAAAATAATGAGAATTGTCTTCATCTAATGTTTTGCAAAGAAAGATACTTTGGGGAAAGGGGAAATCAAATGAAATTAACCTATGGAATATAGATCATAGAAATTAATTGTTAAGGATTGTCTTATAAATGTTACCCAGACAACATACTGTTTACAAATTACTGAATGATTTATGATATAGATCATGGGGAGGCTGAGCTCCACCACATGTTTATTGGACCCGTGCCCTTCCTGGCTGGTTTATGCAGCCCGGGAGGGGACACGAGGCTGGTTCCAGGCGGTTATATCTGCCTCTCTGAGTGAGGGTAGTTTCCCCGCCGCCTTGAAAGAGGCGGTGGTGAGGCCTCTCCTCAAGAAGCCTGCCTTGGACCCGGCTGTTTTGAATAACTTTCGTCCGGTCTCCAACCTTCGCTTTCTTGCGAAGGTTGTTGAGAGTGTGGTGGCGCATCAGCTCCCTCTGGTCCTGGATGAAGCGGATTATCTAGACCCGTACCAATCGGGCTTCAGGCCCGGGTACAGCACGGAGACGGCATTGGTCGCGCTGGTGAATGATCTCTGGAGGGCCCGGGACAGGGGATATTCCTCTGTTCTAGTCCTATTAGACCTCTCAGCGGCTTTCGATACCATCGACCATGGTATCCTGCTGCGGCGTCTCAGGGGATTGGGATTGGGAGGCACAGTTCTTCAGTGGTTCTCCTCCTATCTCCTGGGACGCTAGCAGTCGGTGTTGGCAGGGGGGCAGAGGTCGACCGCGAGGCCTCTCGCTTGTGGAGTCCCTCAGGGGTCGGTCCTCTCGCCTCTCCTGTTCAACATCTACATGAAACCGCTGGGTGAGATCATTCGTGGTTTTGGAGTTGGGTATCATCAGTATGCTGATGATACCCAACTTTTCATTTCGACCCCAAACCACCCCAGTGATGCCCTCGACGTGATGTCCCGGTGCCTGGAGGCGGTCCGGGTCTGGATGGGGAGGAACAGGCTTCGACTCAACCCTGACAAGACTGAGTGGCTGTGCGTACCGGCATCTCGGGATATTCAGGATATCCCACCCCTCATTATGGGGGGTGAGTCATTATCTCCTGTAGATAGGGCTCGCAACTTGGGAGTCCTCCTAGATTCACAACTCTCCTTAGAAGACCATATTGTAGCTGTGACTAGGGGGGCCTTCGCCCAGGTTCGCCTGGTGCGCCAGTTGCGGCCCTATCTAGACCGGGATGCCTTGCGTACGGTCACTCATGCGCTCGTGACCTCTCGTCTTGATTACTGCAACGCTCTCTACATGGGGCTACCCTTGAAGACCACCCGGAGGCTCCAACTGGTACAGAATAGAGCCGCGAGAGTTGTACTGGGAGTCTCCCGATACTCCCATGTCACACCTTTACTCCGCGAGCTGCATTGGTTACCGGTTGTCTTCCGGGTGAGGTTCAAGGTGTTGGTAATGACCTACAAAGCCCTTCATGGCATGGGTCCAGAATACCTTGGGGAGCACCTGCAGCCGGCGTCAACTTCCCTCCGCCCAGTACGCTCCCACAGAGAGGGCCTCCTCAGGGTGCCACCGGTCAAAGAATGCCGACTGGTGGCCCCCAGGGGGAGAGCGTTCTCTGTGGGTGCACCGGATTTATGGAACCATCTTCCGGTTGAGCTCCGGATGGCGCCCGATCTCCGCTCCTTCCGGCGCGATCTTAAAACTTATCTCTTTAAACAAGCTGGCCTGGCCTGATGGGACGGGGTGGGAAATGACTTTAATTTTAAATTTGTATTAATTTATGGGCATTGTTTAATCATGTTTTAATAATTTTAATTTTTGTATCTAGTTTTTATGTATTGCCCTGTTCACCGCCCTGAGTCCCTAGGGAGAAGGGCGGTATACAAATTAAATTAATAAATAAATAAATAAATAAATATAGATATATATATATATATATAAATAAAGAATTCTGGGAGTTGAAGTCCACAAGTCACAAAAGGGCCAAGTTGGAAGACCCCTGACTTAAGTGAACAGCCCCGTGGGCACGCTCACTGTCAACAGCCAGGCGTGGCCAGCCAGCCCTTCCCTCGGGTGCCATTGCTGGCAGGTTTCCATGGCACAGGTGCCCAGAGGGAGGGAGGTGCTGGGAAGAGCCCGGCTGGGGAATCAGCGGCCCCCTTCTTGGGGTGGGGGGGGGGTTTGGCACCCCCAGGGACCCTTAAGACGCAGCGAGCGAGCGAGGAAGGCCAGGCGGGATCAGTGCTGGCAGCAAGCAATCCCACCTGTGGCTTGTTCAACCCTTTGGAAACTCCGTTTATTTATTTGACTTTTTATTCAACCCCCCCCCCCTTTATTATTGGTATAAATAACTCAAGGAGGTGAATATATCTCATAGTACTCCTTGCTCCTCCTCCTCCTCCTCTTTTCCCCATAACAACCACCCTGTGAGGTGGGTTGGGCTGCGAGAGTCACCCAGCTTGCTTTCATCTCCAAAGCAGGACTAGAACTCTCCACCTCCTAGTGATTGGCCCAGAGGTATCCAGCTGGCTTTCCTGTCTAAGGCAGGACTAGAACTCACTGCCTCCTGGTGACTGGCCCAAAGTCACCCAGCCAGTTTTCATGGCTAAGTTGAGACTAGAACTCACTGTCTCCTAGTGATTGGCCCAAAGACATCCAGCTGGCTTTCATGCCTAAGTGCGACTAGAACTCACTGTCTCCGGGTGATTGGCCCAAAGCTGGCTTTCATGCCTAATGTTGAACTAGAATTCACCATCCCCCACTTTTACCCTCCTGCCTTAACCACTAGCTGCTAGACCAAACCCCACATCTCTCTCACTAAGACTGTCTCTGTTACTTTTTTTTTCCACAGAGACCCGCCCGTCATGCAGCCCTATTGGCGTCTGCATGGTGGTCTTGGCCCCCCCAAATTCTTACTCCCCCGATGCCATCCTCTGTGCCAGTTGGCCCATCCAGAAGAAACGCAGGCGCACTCGTCTGGCATTCTAGAAAATCAACCCACCAAGAGGGATGATTCCAACATTTATCAATTGTACTGGTTGTCCTCACTTAACGTCCAGAAGTCGGACTGGCTGCTTGGTTGTTAAGTGGAAAAGTCACTAACTGAAACCGTAACAGTGTTTGCGATTGGATTTCCGCTTTCTTTCGCTTTGCAGGCCTGCAAAGGCTGCGAACCCAAAGGCTAGTGGCAAAGTGACTTTTTCATGGCCGTCACAACCGTGAACGGTTGCTAAACAAGGCAGTCGCTAAACGAGGACTTCCTGTATTTTGCATTTCATGTGGTTAGAAAACTTCAGCTATAGCCACAAAACGCCAGAAGTCGGCAGCACAGCCCTGAAGTAGCAAAATTGACTGCAGGTAGTCCTCGACTTACAACAAATTCACTTAGTGACTGTTTGAAGTTACAACATAAGTATGGTCACTTATGACCGTTTTTCCCACTTAATGACTATCGCAGCATCCCCATGGTCACATGATCAAAATTCAGACAATTGGCCACTGACTCATATTTATGATGGTCGCAGCATCCCGGGGTCACGGGATCCCGTTTTGCGACCTTCTGACAAGCAAAGTCCATGGGGGAAAACCAGATTCACTTAACAACCGTGTGACTAACGTAACAATTGCAGTGATTCACTTAACAACTGAGGCAAGAAAGGTCATAAAATGGGGCAAAACCTGGTCACAAAACAAAGATTACTAGATACAGTAATAATAAAGTTGGAAGGGACCTTGGAGGTCATCTAGTTCAACCCCCTGCTCAGGCAGGAAACCCTATCCCATTTCAGACAAATGGCTGTCCAGTCTCTTCTTAAAAACCTCCAGTGTTCGAGCATTCACAGCTTCTGGAGGCAGGTTGTTAATAATAATAATAATAATAATAATAATAAAGTTGGAAGGGACCTTGGAGGTCATCTAGTTCAACCCCCTGCTCAGGCAGGAAACCCTATCCCATTTCAGACAAATGGCTGTCCAGGCTCTTCTTAAAAACCTCCAGTGTTCGAGCATTCACAGCTTCTGGAGGCAGGTTGTTAATAATAATAATAATAATAAAGTTGGAAGGGACCTTGGAGGTCATCTAGTTCAACCCCCTGCTCAGGCAGGAAACCCTATCCCATTTCAGACAAATGGCTGTCCAGGCGCTTCTTAAAAACCTCCAGTGTTCGAGCATTCACAGCTTCTGGAGGCAGGTTGTTAATAATAATAATAATAATAATAATAATAATAATAATAATAATAATAATAATAATAATAATAATAATAATAATAATAATAATAATAATAATAATAATAATAATAATAATAATAATAATGGAAGTGACCTTGGAGGTCATCTAGTCTGACCCCCTCCTCAAGCCAGAAACCCTATATATCATTTCTTTCGGGGAACGAAAAATCCCATCTGAAGACTTCCTCCCAGGAGCTACTTCCCTGCTGAGTTAGCTTTCTGCCTGCAGGGAAACACACAGCTCTTGCTTTTCCTGTTAAACCACAATTGTTGTGCTATTCTGATTTGGATGCCAAACAATCAGGCTGAAGTTATGAAGCACAGGGGACGACGACTCTCAAAACAAACCCAGAGGCAGGAATTGTGCTCCAACGTATTTCCAAAGGGAGGTGACATCCGTGCAAATCCGCCCTAATTTTTTTAAAAAGTTTTTTTAAAAAAATTACTTCTGTATTGTTTGCCTGAGGCTGTTTGCAGCCACCCCGTGGTTAGATTTTTCCCCCCCTACGATTTAAAAGCACAAAAAAGCAACCCCACCATCACCTCTGCGTATTTTCCGGTTGGTTGCATCTGCTTTCCAGCCCTGGTTCTGCCTGTAGAAATCACATGCGTGTAAAAAAAAATGAAGATCCTGAGGAATATACAGCATGACTCGCTCAGAAAACCGCCACTCAAGCTTTTCCGGCACGCGGCCATCTCGTATACAATCAGTTAACGGTTTCTGGGTCTTCTGCTACCAAAAAGAGATTCAAAATACCCCTTTTCCAATCTGACGCGATCTTGCACTGCAGCAGTAGTGCATCTTAAGCTTGGCTACTTTAAAAAGCATGGACTTCCAACTCCCAGAATTCCCTCGCCAGCATGCTTTAAGAGGGGTGGGCTTCCGCTCCCAGAATCCCCCAGCCAGCGATGCTTTAAGAGGGGTGGACTTCCATTCCCAGAATCCCCCCGCTATCATGTTTTAAGATGGGTGGACTTCCATTCCCAGAATCCCCCAGTCAGCCTGCTTTACGAGGGGTGGACTTCCACTCCCAGAATCCCCCAGTCAGCCTGCATTAAGAGGGGTGGTCTTGCGCTCCCAGAATTCCCTCGCCAGCTTGCTTTAAGAGGGGTGGGCTTCCGCTCCCAGAATCCCCCAGCCAGCGATGCTTTAAGAGGGGTGGACTTCCGCTCCTAGAATCCCCCAGTCAGCCTGCTTTACGAGGGGTGGACTTCCACTCCCAGAATCCCCCAGTCAGCCTGCATCAAGAGGGGTGGTCTTCCGCTCCCAGAATTCCCTCGCCAGCATGCTTTAAGAGGGGTGGTCTTCCGCTCCCAGAATTCCCCAGCTGTTGCAGAATCAAGAGACTCAGACCTCGGAATCAAAAGAAGTTCTTTTATTGTGCGTGCAAAAGGTTCAGAGCCAAAAGCAAAGGCAATGTCTGAACACATTTTCAGGGAAAAGCAAGTAAGTACATATATAGTCTTCCAAAGTAGCAAAACATGGAAATGTAACTTATGAGCTCTACATGGATTCTAAGCCCCCTTTAGCTCAATCCTAGCCCCCTCTGCGCTGCGAAATTATAACTAAATATCGTGCAACCTTGTCTCTAGCTAAGGTCACAGGTGTCTTGCTAGCGTTTACCTTTCCTGTGCTATGCTTGTGGTTAGCTACAAGCGAGACATAGGTGGTTAGCTGCAACTGAATTCTGTCTCAGCTTAGTAGATGTGACCCAGAGGTGAACTTGTGGCTTGACATTTTCCACTTCCTTGTTCTTCTTCTAACTAATACAACGGGTGTTAAGGAATTTGTTGTGCAGAGGTCTCCTTGTGCTACCAAAGAGTTGCACAGACAAGGAAGGGTACTGAGAGCCGCCAGAGTCACACAGTAAACACCAGTACACTGAGTTGTAAAGGCAAAACGTAGTTTACTTTGAGGTGGTGTAGGAACCAAAATGCCCAGTCAAAAGCAAACAGTCCCAGTAGCAATCCAAAATACAAAGTCTTCTCACCGGTCCAGAGGTCAATACACAGTTCAGGTTTATAACAGTAACAGCAAAAACAGTAATAGTAGAGAGCAGTGAATTCAGAGAGAGAAAGAAGCCACGCTCCCAGCCTCCTCCCGTGGCCATGAGAACACCCACACACCCACTGGCCAATCAACATCCCAAAGACATAACATCATGGTTAATATATTTTCAACCCAACATTGTAGGCCAACACCCTATGCCTAACAACGGGTCTTCTCACTTTTATGTCCTACCTCACATTTATGACATGCAGCACTCTCATGTATTCTTTGTATCTTTCTTTATGGCCTACTTCACAGCCAGCGATGCTTTAAGAGGGGTGGACTTCCACTCCCAGAATCCCCCAGCCAGCCTGCTTTAAGATGGGTGGGCTTCCACTCCCAGAATCCCCCAGCCAGCATGCTTTAAGAGAGGTGGGCTTCCACTCCCAGAATCCCCCAGCCAGCCTGCTTTAAGAGGGGTGGGCTTCCACTCCCAGAATCCCCCAGCTATCATGTTTTAAGATGGGTGGACTTCCACTCCCAGAATCCCCCAGCCAGCCTGCTTTAAGAGGGGTGGACTTCCACTCCCACAATCCCCCAGCCAGCCTGCTTTAAGATGGGTGGGCTTCCACTCCCAGAATCCCCCAGCCAGCCTGCTTTAAGAGGGGTGGGCTTCCACTCCCAGAATTCCCAGCCAGCCTGCTTTAAGAGGGGTGAACTTCCACTCCCAGAATCCCCCAGCCAGCCTGCTTTAAGAGGGGTAGACTTCCACTCCCAGAATCCCCCAGCCAGCCTGCTTTAAGAGGGGTGGGCTTCCACTCCCAGAATCCCCCAGCCTGCCTGCTTTAAGAGGGGTGAACTTCCACTCCCAGAATTCCCAGCCAGCCTGCTTTAAGAGGGGTGAACTTCCACTCCCAGAATCCCCCAGCTATCGTGTTTTAAGATGGGTGGACTTCCACTCCCAGAATCCCCCAGCCAGCCTGCTTTAAGAGGGGTGGACTTCCACTTCCAGAATTCCCCAGCCAGCATATCTTAAAATGGGTGGACTTCAACCCCCTCAATTCTCTTTGGGATGGTTTACGTCTAAGGTATGTGGACATCCATTACCATGCTTGCTGGTGAATTCTGGGAGTTGAAGTCCAGACAGCTGAAAATTGACAAGATTGAAAAAGGCTAATCTAATAAAAAAAAATAGCAACTGGGGGCTTCAGGGCCATCATAAAAAAAATGAAATTATTCTTGGAACAATGCCCCTGGCCTCACCATTGTCAGGAAAATGAGCAACCGTTTGGTTTGGAGGGAGAAGTTATCAAAACACAGCCAGCCTACTAGCTGGAGGAATTCTGGGTGTTGAAGTCCACCCATCCTTGGTGGAGCAGTGGGCTAATGCCTCCTTAAGTAACACCAGCTGCCTGCAATGAGTGCAGGTTCGAGTCCCACCAGGCTCAAGGTTGACTCAGCCTTCCATCCTTCCGAGGTAGGTAAAATGAGGACCCAGATTGTTGGGGGCAATTAAGCTGACTTTGTAATAATGCCGCTTGGGGGTGTGAAAGCCCTAATAAGCAGGCATATACATAGAATGAAGGCTACTGCTAAGCTTGTAAGCCGCCCTGAGTCTTCGGAGAAGGGCGGGATATATAAATGGGAATCTGAAGAAACGCTATTTTACTCGACTCTCATTCAAGATAAAAGTTCTGCTCTTTTGCAAATTTCCCTTCTTTATCTGCTTTTGATGAATCGCCTTTAATCTTCGCAACCGCCCCGGAGCTGAGTAATTTCCTATTGAGCCACATTCTCTTTGAATTATACATTTCCCTCATGACAATTTCATGAGGCTGCACTACAGGATACTTTTACCTCACAGTCTTAAAATACTTTCCCTCCAAGAATCTCTGCTCTTTTAAAGTTTCCACAAGACCTACCTAGCCTGGCGCTCGCCTTTCCATCGACTTTATTTCAGCGCTAGGGACTAGAAACCTGTCTTCCTCCAAACCAGAGCGTTTCATGCACTCTTAATAACTTCGTTGTGTAAACATGCGCCCAGGGACAGATTTTTTTTTTTTGATTGAAGCCCAAAGAAAATCAAAGGTGACTTCAAAAATAAACAATTGCAAAAGACCCAGGTAACCTTGGCAAAAATTTGCAGAAAACGGCAGTACTTAAGATTCTCAACGACCACCAAGTGTGAATTTGGAGTAGCGGCGCGGAGCATAGTCCTTGACTTACGACCACCAATGAATCCAAAATTTACGTTGCTAAGTGAGACATGTGTTAAGTAACTTTTGCCCCATATTACGACCTTCCTCCCCACCGTTTTTAAGTGAATCACTGCAGGTGTTGAGTTAGCAACCCGGTTGTTAAGTGAATACGGCTTTACCCCCCATTGACTTTGTTTGTCAAAAGAAGGATTGCGTGATGCCGGGACACTGCGACCATCATAAATATGAGTCAGTGGCCAAGCATCTGAATTTTGATCAAGGGAGGATACGGGAGAGGTTGTAAGTGCGGAAAAATAATCATAAATTGCTTTTCAGTGTTGTCGTAACTTTGAGCAGTCACTAAATGAACTTCTGTAAATCTATGTAAAATTGACACCTTGTTTCCCTACACCAGCGGTAGGCAACCTTGGCTCTTTTATGACTCGTGGACTTCAACACCCAGAATTCCTGAGCCAGCCACGCTGAGGGGAAAGGGAGAGGTTTCCATGCTGAGCCATGCTGGCTCAGGAATTCTGGGAGTTGAAGTCCACGAGTCATGAAGGGACCATAGTTCCCCCCTACTGGCTCAGGAATTCTGGGAGTTGAAGTCCACGAGTCATGAAGGGACCATAGTTCCCCCATGCTGGCTCAGGAATTCTGGGCATTGAAGTCCATGAGTCATGAGGGGGCCATAGTTCCCCCATGCTGGCTCAGGAATTCTGGGAGTTGAAGTCCACAAGTCATGAAGGGGCCATAGTTCCCCCATGCTGGCTCAGGAATTCTGGGCATTGAAGTCCACCAGTCACGAAGGGGCCATAGTTCCCCCATGCTGGCTCAGGAATTCTGGGAGTTGAAGTCCACAAGTCATGAAGGGGCCATAGTTCCCCCATGCTGGCTGAGGAATTCTGGGAGTTGAAGTCCACAAGTCATGAGGGGGCCATAGTTCCCCCATGCTGGCTCAGGAATTCTGGGAGTTGAAGTCCAGAAGTCATAAAGGGGACCACAGATCCCCCAAGCTGGCTCAGGAATTCTGGGAGCTGAAGTCCACCCATCTTAGAGTTACCAAGGTTGAGAAACACCAGCCTAGACCATTCTTTATGCATGGAGTTCAATTCCCAGTATCCTTTGCAATCACCATGCTGGATGAGGAATTCTGGAAGTTGAAGTCCATACAACTTATCTAAGGCTGAGAAACACCAGCCTAGACTGGGGGCAGGCAACCTTGGCTCTTTTATGACTCGTGGACGTCAACTCCCAGAATTCTTGAGGCAGCATGGGGGAACTATGGGCCCTTCATGACTGGTGGACTTCAACTCTCAGAATTCATGAACCAGCACTTTACTTCTGTTGGAGGTTATCGGACAGTTTTAAATTAAAAAGAATCAAAACCAGATTTGTTTTTCCATTTTTCCACCATCCAGCCACGGTCACAGCATTAAACTCTAGTTAAAACCAGAAACATATGCAGACTGATTTGGGGAATGGACTCTGTTCAATGTACGTTTTCCAAACTGAAAAACTAAAATAAAAAGATGGATTCATTGATTGCGCCTTTAATACAGTGTTCCTCTATCTCAGCAACTTTAAACTGGGCAGACTTCCACTCCCAGAATTCCCCAGCCAGCTTGCTTTAAGAGGGGTGGGCTTCCCCTCCCAGAATTCCCCAGCCAGCCTGCTTTAAGAGGGGTGGACTTCCACTCCCAGAATTCCTCAGCCAGCCTGCTTTAAGAGGGGTGGACTTCCACTCCCAGAATTCCTCAGCCAGCCTGCTTTAAGAGGGGTGGGCTTCCACTCCCAGAATCCCCCAGCCAGCATATCTTAAAATGGGTGGGCTTCAACTCCCAGAATTCTCACTAGGATGCTTTAAATTTAAGATATGTGGATATCCATTCCCATGCTGGCCGTAGTTGAAGTCCAGACAAGATTGAAAAATGATAGTCTAGTAAAAAAAATTAGCAACTGGGGGCTTCAGGGCCATTATTAAAAAAATGAAATTACTCTTGGAACAATGCCCCTGGCCTCACTATTGTCAAGAAAATGAGCAACTGTTTGGTTTGGAGGGAGAAGTTATCAAAACACAGCAGCCTATTCAACTAGAAGCCAAATGGGAAATTGAGTTGGTTCCGAAATACAGTGGGAAGTAAACTTTGCCAAGAAAAAATCGGTCATGTGGAAGCACAAATGGAGGAGGAAGAGGAGGGGAGATAAAGGAGGAGGAAGAGGAAGAGGAGGAGGAGGAGGAGGAGGAGGAGGAGGAGGAGAACTAAGGGAGCTGACGTCCAGCCATCTTCAAGTTGAGAACCACTGGACTAGATGATCTTTAAGGTTCCCTCCAGGTCATACTTTGAAAGCTTTGTGGACATATCGATTTTGCATTGATATATTTTCCATTTGTTGTGATATGCGTTTGCTTTTTATTGTGCATTTGTATTGCACATCACCCTGAGTCACGCTGCCCGAGTTGGGCAGCCTTGCAAATCTTGAACTGATCCCTCAGTTCAATACGGAAGGACGGAACAGAATAAATAGAATAGAAATTAAATAGAATAGAATAGAATAGAATAGAATAGAATAGAATAGAATAGAATAGAATAGAATAGAATAGAATAGAATAGAATAGAATAGAATAGAATAGAATAGAATAGAATAGAATAGAATAGAATAGAATAGAATTTAAATGGAATAGAATAGAATAGAAATTAAATGGAATAGAATAGAAGTTAAATGGAATAGAATAGAATAGAATAGAATAGAATAGAATAGAATAGAATAGAATAGAATAGAATAGAATAGAATAGAATAGAATAGAATAGAATAGAATAGAATAGAATAGAATTTAAATGGAATAGAATAGAAATTAAATGGAATGGAATGGAATGGAATGGAATGGAATGGAATAGAATAGAATAGAATAGAATAGAATAGAATAGAATAGAATAGAATAGAATAGAATAGAATAGAATAGAAATTAAATGGAATAGAATAGAAATTAAATGGAATAGAATAGAAGTTAAATGGAATAGAATAGAATAGAATAGAATAGAATAGAATAGAATAGAATAGAATAGAATAGAATAGAATAGAATAGAATAGAATAGAATAGAATAGAATAGAATAGAATAGAATAGAAAATATGGAATGGAATAGAATAGAATAGAATAGAATAGAATAGAATAGAATAGAATAGAATAGAATAGAATAGAATAGAATAGAATAGAATAGAATAGAATAGAATAGAATAGAATAGAATAGAATAAAATAGAATAGAATAGAATAGAATAGAATAGAATAGAATAGAATAGAATAGAAATATGGAATAGAATAGAATAGAATAGAATAGAATAGAATAGAATAGAATAGAATAGAATAGAATAGAATAGAATAGAATAGAATAGAATAGAATAGAATAGAATAGAGCAGAGCAGAGCAGAACAGAAGCTGGAAGGGACCTTGGAGGTCTTCTAGTCCAGCCCCCTACTCAAGCAGGAGAACCTATGACTGCAAGTTTTCTAATTCTGAAAGGGAAGAGGAGAGTCTGGCAAAATTATTCTGGAATGATCTACTCCTTCTGGGAGTTGAAGTCCGCCCCTCTTCCAAGTTGTCAAGCTTGAGAAACACTGACCTAAGTAATGCACAAGACAAAATTTCCATTGGTAAATCGAATGGAATATGATTTCACACCTGGGAGTTCACACCTGCATGTCGACACCCAGGCATGTACACACACACACACACACACACACACACACACACACATGCACAAACATGTCCCGTGTCCATCTGCAATTTAGTTGCATTACACCCCAAAATTCTGCACAATTCCTGAAATAAAGCTAAGCTATGTATTTGTATTTGTAGGGTGAATTTAAAAAGAAGCAATTATTGTGAAAGAATTTGAAGAAGGGTTTCATGGTATCAAAAAGTTTTCTAGAGAGAAATATATATATATTCCAAGTCCAGAAGTGGTCTCCAAGTAGAAACAACACTGGGTAAATTCTTTCATTAAAGCCGTTAGAACATAAAATAACAGGGCGGGAAGGGGCCTTTGAGGTCTTCTAGTCCAACCCCCTGCTCAAACAGGAGATAATGGCTGTCCAGTCTCTCCTGAAGCACTTTACTACTGTTGCAGCAGCCGCGTGATCAAAAGTCAGACGCCTCTTCCCCAAATGGCAAGTGCCAATCTTCCTGAGAAGAGGCCACATCCGAAGGCAAGTTGAAGAGGGCCTCTGAGCATGTACAGAGAGCTGGGTCCTGACCCACTGACCTTAAGCATCCGGGAGTGGAGAGAAACACAACAGCCTCTGGATAGGAAAGCCATCCCATCTGGGTTTGGCCACACATACACATCCCCATAGATTCCCACAGGGCACAATCTCTACATCTGCAAATTCACATCTTGGTCACTCCAGGAGGGAGGGAGGGAGGGAGGGAGGATAGAAGAAAGGAAGGTCTGGGAAGGAAGAAGGGAGGGAGGGAGGGAGGAAAGAAGGAAGGAAGGTCTGGAGAGAACTGGGGAGGAAAGAAGGAAGGAAGGAAGGAAAGAAGGACAAGAGAGGGAGGTCAGGAAGGAAGGAAGGAAGGGAGAGAGGGAGGGAGAGAGGGAGGAAGGAAGGAAGGAAGGAAGGAAGGAAAGGAAGGGAAGGGAGGGAGGAAGGAAGGAAGGAAGGAAGGAAGGAAGGAAGGAAGGAAAGGAGGGAGGGAGGGAGAGGGAGGGAACGGAGGGAGAGAGGGAGGAAGGAAGGAAGGAGAGAAAGGGAAGGGAGGGAGGAAGGAAGGAAGGGAGGGAGAGAGGGAGGAAGGAAGGAAGGAAGGAAGGGAAGGGAGGGAGAGAGGGAGGAAGGAAGGAAGGAAGGAAGGAAGGAAGGAGAGAAAGGGGAGGGAGGGAGGGAGGAAGGAAGGAAGGAAGGAAGGGAGAGAGGGAGGGAGAGAGGGAGGAAGGAAGGAAGGAAGGAAGGAAAGGAAGGGAAGGGAGGGAGGGAGGGAGGAAGGAAGGAAGGAAGGAAAGGAGGGAGGGAGGGAAAGAGAGGGAACGGAGGGAGAGAGGAAGGAAGGAAGGAAGGAAGGAAGGAAGGAAGGAAGGAGAGAAAAGGAAGGGAGGAAGGAAGGAAGGAAGGAAAGGAGGGAGGGAGGGAAAGAAAGAAGGAAGGTAGGTCTGGAGAGAAGGGGGGGAGGGAAGGAAAGTGAAAAGAGGGAGGGAGGTCTGGAGGAAGGAAGGGAGGGAGGGAGGGAGGAAGGAAGGAAGGAAGGAAGGAAGGGAGAGAGGGAGGGAGAGAGGGAGGAAGGAAGGAAGGAAGGAAAGGAAGGGAAGGGAGGGAGGGAGGAAGGAAGGAAGGAAGGAAAGGAGGGAGGGAGGGAGAGAGAGGGAACGGAGGGAGAGAGGAAGGAAGGAAGGAAGGAAGGAAGGAGAGAAAAGGAAGGGAGGGAGGGAGGAAGGAAGGAAGGAAAGGAGGGAGGGAGGGAGGGAAAGAAAGAAGGAAGGTAGGTCTGGAGAGAAGGGGGGGAGGGAAGGAAAGACTGAAAAGAGGGAGGGAGGTCTGGAGGAAGGAAGGGAGGGAGGGAGGGAGGGAGGGGATCCTATTCACACATCCAAATTCAGAGCAGGGAAAAGACCAAACGTAACGGACCAAATTCAACACTGAACTAAATACATTGCAAAATCACCTTCGGCTGGTGTTTTACCCCATTTTCTTCCGACCTATTTCCCGCACCCTCCAAAAAACGACACCCCCCCCAAAAAAGCCACATCGCCCTCCCGAGCCCCCCACCCCCACCCCCACCGCCTCTCCTGACCTCCGGACAGCGCAAAGCTGGGGGAACCCCCAAGCAGGAGAGAAACGGAGGAATCTTCATCCCGGGGCCATTGCAGGACCCAGTCCCAAGTCCCATCATCCCCTCCCCCATACGGACTCGGGGGGGGGGGCGAGGCCAGAACCAGCACCCCCAGCCAACAAGGAGACCCAACGGGGCCCCCCAGACTAGGAAAGGACGGGTCGGCCAACTCCAGTCGTTGGGCAGGGGGGGGGCGGAAACCAAGATGGGCCGGGAAGGATGGGCCCTGGAGTCCAGCTGCTCAGGAAAGCGCTCCCTCCGTCTCCCCGACCGCTTCCCCACTAAACTCCGGCCGGCGGGGGAGGAGGTGGGATGGCCATCAAGCCGGCTCCGGAGCCTCCCCTGGCAGGAGCAGTCTACCTGCCCAGGTGCGGGCAGAGACTCAACTGGCGCCGCCTCCTCCTCCTCCTCCTCCTCCCCATCCCCGCTGGCGGCGGCGGCGGCGCTGCTGCTGGGGACGCAAGGGAGGGGGAAAAAAACCCCGTGCTCGGCCGGGAAGCATGGGCGCTGGAGTCCAGCTGCTTTAGGAAAGCGCTCCCTCCGCCTCCCCGACCGAAACTCCCTTAACTTATCCTCCGGGAGGAGCAAGCCCCTCCCCTCCGGAGCCTCCCGAGGCAGGAGCAGTCTACATGGCCAGGTGCGGGGGGGGGGGCGGAAAGGGCGGAGACTCACCTGGCGGCGCCGCCTCCTCCTCCTCCTCCTCCGAGCTGGCGGCGCTGCTGCTGCTGCCGCGGCGGGGGGGGCGATGGGGAGTCTCCGGGGGTCTCCGGGGGGGCGGGGGCGGCGGGCGGCGGGGGGCGCGGGCCAGGGCGGCCTCCAGGTAGCGGGCCTTGAGGCTCTCCTGCCGGAGGGCCACCCGCAGCCCCCGCAGCGCCTCCCGGCAGCGGCCCAGCTCGGCTTCCAGCGCGCCCGCCGAGCCCCGCCGTAGCGCCGGCAACGCCTCTCCGGGAAACTGACGCCGCCACTGCCGCTCGAACTCGGCCGCCTCCTCCTCCTCCTCCTCGCCGCCCTCCGCCTCGCTCGCCTCCTCCGGCTCCTCCTCGTCGCCCTCCGCCTCGCCCGGCTCCTCCGGCGCCCGCATGCTCCGGTCCGGGCAGGCAGGCAGGGAGGACGGGAGGCCGACCCGACTTCCGCGCTTGCAGGACGGACGGGCGGGGCTCACCTGGGACCCTCCCTCCCCCCTCCCCTCCCCTCCCTCTGGCCCGCCCCGGGACGGCGGGTGGGGGAAGAGGTCCCCCTCCTGCAAGAGGCGAGGAGAGGGTGTCTTGGGGCGGGGGGGTCCCCAAAGGAGAGGGGCTCCCTCCCTTTGGGCTTCGAGTCCCAGAATGCCCCACTTGCTAGAAAGCTTTCAGACGGGGCCGCGCTTGGCTGGAGGGGATCCCCTCCTTGTCCCCCTCCTTCCTTGCACCCCATTGTCCTCCCTGTCTCCCCACCCCATTCCTTGCCTCCCCCGTTCCTTGCCTCCCCATTGCCCTCTTTGTCCCCCTCCTCTCCTTGTGCCCCTCCTTCCTTGCACCCCATTGTCCTCCCGCCCCAGTCCTTCCCCCGTTTATGCACCCCATTGTCTTCTTTGTCCCCCTCCAGCTCCTCTCCTTGTCCCCCTCCTTCCTTGCACCCCATTGCCCTCCCTGTCTCCCCTCATTCCTTGCCCCCCCCCCTTCCTTGCACCCCGTTGCCCTCCACTTGGTCCAGCAGGAGCAATCTTGACCCTTCCGAGGGGGCAGTTGGGGACCAGGTAGGATTTGGGGGGAGGGCCCTTTGGATCGCAGGGACTCTGTTCCCCAGAGCTCCACTCTGCCTCCTGTCCCTCGAGGGAGCCTCCCCCAGCGCTTTCCTCATCCTTTATCCCCCAAACCCCCCCCCCCCGGTACCCCCAAATTTTGCTCCCCCCTCGTCTCCCTCGAAGGAGCCCGTCAGTGCTTCCCCTGACTTTTATCCACCCCCCCAACTCTTCTCCCCCTCCTCTCCCTCGAGGGAGGCCCCCCCAGCACTTCCCTTGCCCTTTATCTCCCCCTCCCCAAAATCTGGACCCAGCCAGGGATCCAACCTCTTTCCATCCATTGCAGGGATGCTCTGCCCCTCCTCCCAGGTGCTGTTCCCCCCCCCTCATTCCTGCCCTGTCACCCCCTTAAACCGTCCCCCCCCCCCCGACTTCACCTGGACTCCTAGGTAGCCCAGCTCCGGCCTGGGGGCCTGCTTTGCATGGGGGGGGGATTTTCCGTCCGGCGCAATGCGGAGTTGGGGGCAAGAACCTCTTCGGAGGATGCTAATGTTCCATCTGAATGGCAGCTTCTGGGCAGTTAATTCTCCCGTGGGGATTAACCAGGTTTGAAAGGGAGGGAGGGAGGGAGGGAGGGGCCAGCTCCCCTCTCCCCCTTTGGAGGCTGCAGACGGAGCTTCCTTCCCAGGGGTGTTTCCTGCCCCCCCCCCCACCAATCATCCTGCTCCCTGGGGCCAAATTCCCTCCGTCTGGCCCGGTTCGGTGGGCTAACAATTGGGGGAAAATGAAATTGGGGAAAAATAATCCTTTTCTCAGTTGAAGAGTTTCTTGGGCCGAACCAGAGAACGGCACCGAATTTGTGTTGCAGGGGGTGGGTGGGAGGAGTGCCCACTTGTGCATGTGTGTATCTACCTCCTACACACACACACACACACATACCCATGATTTGCACCACCAAACCCATTGCTCTTTTTTTTTTTTGGAACTGGAGATCAGACCAGCAAAGTGCCATAAAACAAGAAGGAGATTGACAAGGTTTAAGTGCTTGTCTGGATCGCTTCCAAAAGCTGAGAGGGCAAAAATTTCGGGCTGGCTGTTTGCATTAAATCCAGTTGCACCTTTGGAGAAGCAATTCCCTGCTCCTCTGCCCCACCCCCGCCGCAGACTGTGGGTGATTTGCTGCTGCGACCGTCGTAAATACGAGTCAGTTGCCGAGCGTTTGAATTTTGATCACATGATCCATGGGGACGCTGCGACCGCCGTAAATACGAGTCAGTTGCTGAGCGTCTAAATTTTGACCACGTGACCCCGGGGACACTGCGACCGTCGTAAATACGAGTCAGTTGCTGAGCGTCTGAATTTTGACCACGTGACCCCGGGGACACTGCGACCGTCGTAAATACGAATCAGTTGCTGAGCGTCTGAATTTTGACCACGTGACCCCGGGGACACTGCGACCGTCGTAAATACGAGTCAGTTGCTGAGCGTCTAAATTTTGACCACGTGACCCCGGGGACACTGCGACCGTCGTAAATACGAATCAGTTGCTGAGCGTCTGAATTTTGACCACGTGACCCCGGGGACACTGCGACCGTCGTAAATACGAATCAGTTGCTGAGTGTCTGAATTTTGACCACGTGACCCCGGGGACACTGCGACCGTCGTAAATACGAATCAGTTGCTGAGCGTCTGAATTTTGACCACGTGACCCCGGGGACACTGCGACCGTCGTAAATACGAGTCAGTTGCTGAGCGTCTAAATTTTGACCACGTGACCCCGGGGACACTGCGACCGTCGTAAATACGAATCAGTTGCTGAGCGTCTGAATTTTGACCACGTGACCCCGGGGACACTGCGACCGTCGTAAATACGAGTCAGTTGCCGAGCGTTTGAATTTTGATCACATGATCCACGGGGACGCTGCGACCGTCGTAAATACGAGTCAGTTGCCGAGCGTTTGAATTTTGATCACATGATCCACGGGGACGCTGCGACCGTCGTAAATACGAGTCAGTTGCTGAGCGTCTAAATTTTGACCACGTGACCCCGGGGACACTGCGACCGTCGTAAATACGAATCAGTTGCTGAGCGTCTGAATTTTGACCACGGGATGCTGCAACGGTCATAAGGGTGAAAACTGTCAGAAGTCCGCTTTGCCAGTGCTGTTGTAACTTCGAACAGTCCCTAAACGAATTGTCGTAAGTCAAGGACTAACTCTATTTTGCCTTCCCCAAACGCCAGCGGCCTTGGATAATTCCAGCCAGCAGAGAGCAGCCAGCAAGCAAATTATTTCATCAAATTATCGTCTTTCTTTCTCTCACACAAAGACACACAAACACACCCACCAGCTGCACGGTTGGTTGTTGACCTTTGGAAAATCCCTTTCCAAACACAAGCATCCTTGTGGGGATTTTCCACACGGCTTTGCAATTACAGGAAGTCCTCGACTTACAACTTTTCCTCTACTGACTGTTCCAAGTTACAATACGACGGGGGAAAAAAGGGGACTCACAATCGGTCCTCGCCCTTACGACCGTCGCAGCGTTCCCCGCGGTCAAAATTCGGACACTTGGCAACTGGCTCATTGTAGTATCCCGTGTGTGTGTGTGTGTGTGTGTGTGTGTGCGTGCGTGCGATCAACTTTTGCGACCTTCTGACATGCAAAGTCAGTGGGGGGGAGGAGCTGGATTCGCTTAACGACTGCCCGATCCCCTTAACCCACAGGTCTGCAACCCACGGCTCCGGAGCCGCATGTGGCTCTTTCAGCCGTCTCCTGCGGCTCCCGGTCCTCTGCCATGTGCAGTCCAAAAAAAAAAAGTGGGACTAAAAAAGTTCAACCAATCAATTCAAATATGCAGGGTAGGTGCATATCTCGCCTTGGCTCCACTCTTCAGTCAAACCCTGTTCTGCACATGTGCGCATGTACGCGCATGCGCACACATTTTTTTGCGGCTCCCAGTTTTTCCTTTTGTGAGGGAACCGGTTCCGAGTGGCTCTTTCACTGTTTCAGGTTGCTGACCCCTGCCTTAACCACTTCAACGATTCGCTTAACAACGGCGGCCCCAGAAAAGTCACAAATTGATGTGCAAGTCGCCGAACAGCCGCGCTTAGCGACTGCCGAAGCTTAGCAATGGGGAATCCCGATTTCCGTCGTAAGTCGAGGAATTCCTCTAGTGGAAAGTGGCCGGTTCCCACAATTTATGGGCCACCTTCGGAGAGAACCAGGTTGCCAAATCGGTGGACAAGAAATTCTTCGGCGAGAGCAAAGGAGGAGAGGGAGACCGTTGAGGAACAGCGCAAAGAGTTTCCGGTGTTCAGGATGTGGTCAGAAATCAACGCGCCCCCCCCCAGAATGGAGGGGGCTGTGGGGGGGCCGGTGGGGGGGCTGATTGTGAGAGTTAAAATCTGCATGGGGCAAAAATACCGCCTGCCACACTGGGCAAGCGTCTGGCTGTGATACTGACTCTGGGCAGAATTGGGGGGGGGAATTTTCTCTGGCTTGCTGGGGGGGGACTGTCACCTCGCCCCCCCCCCCCGTGAAATTCGGGGCAACTTCCTGAGTTTGCAAATGACACCAACCAGCCCGTTTCCCCTGTGTGTTTCCTACTCCCTCCCTCCCCGTCTTTGAATTGTAAATGATTACGTTTTATTGTCGTCATTTATTGTCGTTTGGAAGCTGATAAATAGGAATAAATAAAGATTTAAGGCCCGTCGAGGCAGTTTGGACCGTGTACTTTTCACCCAGAAATTAGAACGAGAAGGGAAGTGGAAGGAGGGAGGGAGGGAGGGAGGGAGGGAGGAAGGAAAGAAAGAAGAACAAAAAGAAAGAGAGAGAGAAAGAAAGAAAGAAAGAAAGAAAGAAAGAAAGAAAGAAAGAAAGAAAGAAAGAAAGAAAGAAAAAGAAAGAAAGAGAGAGAGAAAGAAAGAAAGGAAAGAAAGAAAGAAAGAAAGAAAGAAAGAAAGAAAGAAAGAAAGAAAGAAAGGGGAAAGGGGAGGGAGAGAGAGAGAAAAGGAAGGAGGGGGAAGGAGGGTGGGAAGAAAGAAGGAAAAGAAAAGGAGGAAAGCATGGCTGGCTGGGGGATTCTGGGAGTGGAAGCCCACCCTTCTTAAAGCATGGCTGGCTGGGGGATTCTGGGAGTGGAAGCCCACCCCTCTTAAACCATGCTGGCTGGGGGATTCTGGGAGTGGGAGCCCACCCCTCTTAAAGCAGGCTGGCTGGGGGATTCTGGGAGTGGAAGTCCTCCTTTCTTAGAGCATGCTGGCTGGGGGATTCTGGGAGTGGAAGCCCACCCCTCTTAAACCATGCTGGCTGGGGGATTTTGGGAGTGGAAGCCCACCCCTCTTAAAGCATGGCTGGCTGCGGGATTCTGGGAGTGGAAGCCCACCCCTCTTAAAGCATGGCTGGCTGGGGGATTCTGGGAGTGGAAGCCCACCCCTCTTAAACCATGCTGGCTGGGGGATTCTGGAAGCCCACCCCTCTTAAACCATGCTGGCTGGGGGATTCTGGGAGTGGAAGCCCACCCTTCTTAAAGCAGGCTGGCTGGGGGATTCTGGGAGTGGAAGCCCACCCCTCTTAAAGCATGCTGATTGGGGGATTCTGGGAGTGGAGGTCCACCCCTCTTAAACCATGCTGGCTGGGGGATTCTGGGAGTGGAAGCCCACCCCTCTTAAACCATGCTGGCTGGGGGATTCTGGGAGTGGAAGCCCACCCTTCTTAAAGCAGGCTGGCTGGGGGATTCTGGGAGTGGAAGCCCACCCCTCTTAAAGCATGCTGATTGGGTGATTCTGGGAGTGGAGGTCCACCCCTCTTAAACCATGCTGGCTGGGGGAGTCTGGAAGCCCACCCCTCTTAAACCATGCTGGCTGGGGGATTCTGGGAGTGGAAGCCCACCCTTCTTAAAGCAGGCTGGCTGGGGGATTCTGGGAGTGGAAGCCCACCCCTCTTAAAGCAGGCTGGCTGGGGGATTCTGGGAGTGGAAGCCCACCCCTCTTAAAGCATGCTGATTGGGTGATTCTGGGAGTGGAGGTCCACCCCTCTTAAACCATGCTGGCTGGGGGAGTCTGGAAGCCCACCCCTCTTAAACCATGCTGGCTGGGGGATTCTGGGAGTGGAAGCCCACCCTTCTTAAAGCAGGCTGGCTGGGGGATTCTGGGAGTGGAAGCCCACCCCTCTTAAAGCAGGCTGGCTGGGGGATTCTGGGAGTTGGCGTGTGCCCATCTGATGGCATGTTGCCCAAGAAATTCTAGGAATTGAAGTCCACTGATTCTAAAATTGCTGAGATCTCCTTCGTGGTTGTTTCCCCCACCCTACTGCACAGGTTTCCAAAGTACACTTCCTGGGACTAAATCTGGTTTCAAGTCCTAGCATAAATGCATGAAAAAGTAACAAGTTCTCCTGATTTCTTGTTTCTTTTCTTCTTCTACCAAAAGTTATTCTGGTAATTATTTCAGGTGATAGAAGTCTACATAACTGCTGCCGATCCTGGCTTAATCCTTATTATTGTTCGGGTGTATCCTCTCAAGACCGATAATCCAGACCGACCAATGGTCAGTAACTTTTATAAATCAATAAATCAGTAAAAATAAATGGTCCCCGTGTTACGTCCACATATCTCATCCAAACCAAGCAGCTTTGATAATAACAAGGTGCGTATTTAACGGGTGATTGATTGATATATTGGTTTTTTGCACGTCCGTTAGGACGGGCAGTGAACTTCCTTCATATATAGGTAGTCCTGGATTTATGACCACGGTTGGAAGCAGAGCTTCCATTGTTAAGCAAAGTGGTCGTTAAGAGACTCACACTTGACTTTATGAACAAATAAGGGAATCGGCAGAGATAGCAAGAGCACTTAGACTTATATACCGCTTCACGGTGCTTTACAGCCCCCTCTAAGCGGCTTACAGAGTGGGCCTATTTGCTCCCCCAACCATCTGGGTCCTCGTTTTACCAACCTCAGAAGGGCGGAAGGCTGAGTCAACCTTGAGCCGGTCAGGATCAAACTTCCTGGCTGTGGGCAGAGTCAGCCTGCAGTGCTGCATTATAACCACAGTACCATGACGAAGGAAGGAAGGAAGGAAGGGAGGGAGGGAGGGAGGGAGGGAGGGAGAAAGGAAGGAAGGAAGGAAGGAAGGAAGGAAGGAAGGAAGGAAGGAAGGAAGGAATAACCACAGTGCCATGATGAAGAAAGGAAGGAAGGAAGGAAGGAAGGAAGGAAGGAATAACCACAGTGCCATGATGAAGGAAGGAAGGAAGGAAGGAAGGAAGGAAGGAAGGAAGGAAGGAAGGAAGGAATAACCACAGTACCATGACGAAGGAAGGAAGGAAGGAAGGAAGGAAGGAAGGAAGGAAGGAAGGAAGGAAGGAAGGAGAAAAGGGAGGGAGAGAAGGAAATAAGCAAGCAAGCAATAACAATAGAACTTAGACTTATATACCACTTCACGGTGCTTTACAGCCCCCTCTAAGCGGTTTGCAGAGTCAGTCTATTTGCCCCCAACAATCGGGGTCCTCATTTTACCAACCTTGGAAGGACGGAAGGCTGAGTCAACCTGGAGCCGGTTAGGATCGAACTTCCTGGCTGTGGGCAGAGTTGGCCTGCAATGCTGTATTCTAACCACTGCACCACCAGGGCTGCCTGCTTTCCTTCCTTCCTTCCTTCCTTCCTTCCTTCCTTCCTTCCTTCCTTCCTTCCTTCCTTCCTTCCTTCCTTCCTTCCTTCCTTTCTTTCTTTCTTTCTTTCTTTTTTTCTTTCTTTCTTTCTTTCTTTCTTTCTTTCTCTCTTTCTTTTTTTCTTTCTCTTTTTCTTTTTCTTTCTCTCTCCTTCCTTCCTTCCTTCCTTCCTTCCTTTTTCCCACTTAGCAATAGCACCTAGACTTATATACCACTTCACAGTGCTTTACAGCCCCCTCTGAGAGGTTTACAGAGTCAGCCGATTGCCCCCCGATAATTTGGGTCCTCATTTTACCGACCTTGGAAGGACGGAAGGCTGAGTCAACCTGGAGCTGGTCAGGATCAAACTGCTGGCAGTGGGCAGAGTTGGCCTGCAATAAGGCCCTCTAAGCACTGCGCCACCAGGACTCCTTGATATTAAGATGTGAAGGGAATCGGGGTTCCTGTGTTAACTCGGCTTCTTGAAAGCCAGCTAGGAAGGTCACAAATAGTGACCTTCAACACTACACTACAACTGTTGTAAACACATGCCGGTTTTACAGCAGTTTCCAAGCGCTTGAATTTTGATCAGGCGCCCGTGGAGGATGCTGTGAGGTTTGTAAGTGTGAGGACCAAGTCATCATTCATTTTTTTTGAAGTGCCGTTGTCTCTCTGAACGGTCGCTAAACGAACAGTCGTAAGTCAGGGACTACCAGGAGTTCGAAAAACAAACGAGTGGAGAATCACGTGTTAAAATCAACCATTTGTGTTTCCTCGGAGAGAAGCCCAGCCTTATGGACGCTGGGCTGATGGGGCAAGGAAGGTCATAAAATGGGGACAAGGCTCACTTAACGACCATCCGGCTTCGCCATGGGAAATTTGGGGCTCCATTGTGGTCGTAAAAGCCAAGGACTTACCTGTGTTCTATGTTTTACCGGTGGATGACTCGTCTGCGATTCTGAAAGTGGCCACAAGGGGGCGCTCCTCACCAGAGGAAAAACTAATTTAAAAGCTCTAGGAAGCCATAACTTTTCTCCCCGCCCGTTGTTAAGCGAAACACTGCAATGGTTCCGTTAGTCACGTGGTTGTTAAGTGAATCCGGCTTCCCCCGGGGACTTGGCTGGTCAGAAGGTCACAAAAAGTGATTGCACGTCGCCGGGATACCTCCGCCGTCATAAATGCGAGTCAAGTGCCTGGATTTGGGTCACGTGCCAACGGGGATGGTGCAACGGTCATAAGTGTGAAAAATGGCCCTAAGTCACTTTTTTTTCCTGTGCCGGTGTAACTTCGAACGGTCACTAAACAAACGGTCGTAAGTAGAGGACTACGCCGTATTGTGGGTGGAAAAACTGGATGTCCCCATTAAGAGAAGAACCCAGACCTTCACAATGTCCCCAAGGTCACGTGATCAAAATTCGGACACGCGGCAACCGGCCTGTGTTTATGACGGTCACAGCATCCCGGGCGGTCACGTGATCACGTTTGCGATCTTCCCAGCCAACATCCGAGAGACAAAGTCAATTGGGAAAGCCAGATTCACTTAACGACCTTTTCCGATTCACTTAGCAACTACCCTGGCAAAAGAGGTTGCAAAATCGGATGCGATTCATTGAACGACGACGTCACTTAGTGACCACAACCTGGTTGACTTCTCTGAGCCGGGAGAAGAACCCGGAGTGGGACCTGGTTATTAGGTGGATAGGAGACCACCAGTAGATCCCGATGGAAAGTAAAAAAAAAAGTAACAGAAAAAGAAAAAAAATCAAGAAAATTGCCAGGTTCTCTCCAGGGAAGGCCTGGGAATTGCACGTCGTTTAGGAAAGTTTTGTCCTGTCTTTATCGGCTCTGTGCCAGACCTGGAAGGTTTTTTTTTATTTTATTTATTTATTCAGAGAATTTATAGAGCCACCCTCCCGCTTTCACTGACCGACCGTCAGTTTACCGAAATTATAACTTTCCTTGGGAAAACCAAGCCAAGCATTTCCTTCTGATCATCTTTCTCTGAATTTAGGGGGATACATGTGGTCCTTGATTTACGACTGCAGCTGGGATCAGAACATCCGTCACTAGGGGATACCGTCATTAAGCATTTTAGGAGCTTATTTTTTTTTCAGGGGGGGCGGCCAGGTCATTAAGTGAACCGTGCCGTCATTAAGTGACCCCTGGCTTCCCCCGTGGACTTTGCTTTTCCGAAGACTCTCGGGAAGATCACAAATGGAGATCAGTTTGACCACGGGATAAATACATGCTAGTGGCCAAGGAGCTGGATTGCAATTACGTGACCGTGAGGACACAGCAACAGAAGATGTAAGAATGAGGACCAGTCCTAAGTTACTTTTTTTCAATGGGAACAACACCCCCCTCTCTTCTAGCACTGATGACGTTACCTAGTCGGGTCATGAAATGTCCACATGAAAATAACCAAGCTCAGAGAGCACCAAGGACCCCACAGTCCTCCTCCTCTTCCTCCTCCTCCTCCTCCTCCTCCTCCCCCTCCTCCTCATCTCCTCCTCCTCTTCTTCCTCCTCCTCCTCCTCCTCCTCCTCCTCCTCCTCCCTTCTAGCACTGATAATGTTCCCTAGCTGGGTCATGAAACGTCTGCAGGAAAACCACCCAGGTCAGAGAGCACCAAGGACCCCACAGTCTTCTTCCTCCTCCTCCTCCTCCTCCTCCTCTTCCTCCTCCTCCTCCTCCTGCATTCTAGCACTCATGATGTTACCTAGTTGGGTCATGAAATGTCCACATGAAAATAACCAAGCTCAGAGAGCACCAAGGACCCCACAGTCCTCCTCCTCCTCCTCCTCCTCCTCCTCCTCCTCCTCCTCCTCCTCCACTCCTCAGCACCCCTTCCTTCTATTACTGATGGTGTTACCTAGCTGGGTGATAAAACGTCTGCAAAAGTCACTAAGCTCAGAGAGCACCAGGGACCCCACAGTCACCATTGTCCTCCTTCTCCTCCCTTGCTCCTCTTTCTGCTCTTTATCCTCTGGCTTCTCTTTCCCTTCCTCTTTCTCTTCCTTCTACTCCACTCCACAAGAACTGATGACGTTGCCTAGTTGGGTCATGAAATGTCTGCAAGGAAGCCACCATGCTCAGAGAGCACCAAGGACCCCATGGATTAAACTTCGGTGGACATCCTTCAGTGAAGGAGTGGGGGGGGAATGGGCTCTGCTCCGAGAGCGACCTCACCACCACCCCCTCCTCCTCCTCCTCCTCCTCCTCCTCCTCCTCCTCCTCCTCCTCCTCCTCCTCCTCTCTACAAATCCCATTCCCTTCAAGCACTGATCGTGTTACCTAGTTTGGGTCATGAAATATCTGCAAGAAAACCACCAAGCTCAGCACCAAGATCCTCACAGTCCTCCTCCTCCTCCTCCTCCTCCTCCTCCTCCTCCTCCTCCTCCCTTCTAGCACTGATGATGTTCCCTAGTTGGGTCATGAAACATTTGCAATAACCAAACTCAGCACCAAGGACCCCACAGTCGTCTCCTCCTCCTCCTCCTCCTCCTCCTCCTCCTCCTCCTCCTCCTCCTCCTCCTCCTCCCCCCTTCTAGCCCTGATGAGCTTCCCTAGCTGGGTCACGAAACGTCTGCAAGAAAACATCCCAGCTGAGAGAGCACCAAGGACCCCACGGATTAAACTTCGGTGGGCATCCTTCGAAGGAAACGGGTTGGTGGTGGTGGGGGGGGGGGCGGGAAACGGGTTCTGCTCCGACAGCGACCTCGCCTGCAACCTCGTGCAAAGCCTGCCTCAGATTGGGCTGCGGGAAGAGGTGCTCCAGAGTGCCCCCTTGCCCCACCCGGCCAGAGGGGTCCCTGCCCCGCTCCTGCGCCCACCAGGCACCGACAGCCGAGAGCGCTGTGCAGCCAGCTGCCCGCCAGAGAGCTGGCAGAGGCGGGAGGACAGAGGACTCCTCCTCCTCCTCCTCCTCCTCCTCCTCCTCCTCCTCCTCCTCCTCCTCCTCCTCCTCCTCCTCCTCCTCCTCCTCGTGAGCTCCGAGGCGGCCTTTGCAAAGAGCCCCAGGTCTGGGCAGGCAGGCAGGCAGCGCAACGACGGGACAGCGGGCGGGAGCCCCGCGTCTCCCCGAGCGATGGGCGCCTAGGCTGGGCGGCGGCAAGAGCAGGCATAGCACCATGGCCATCAACGCGGACGCACAGCTGGGCAAGGCGCTGACCGGCTCCCCGCCGCCGCCCGCCTCCTCCTCCTCCTCCCCGCAGGAGATGGAGCAGCTGCTGCAGGCCGGCCCGTCGCCCCCCAAGCCCTGCCCGGACGAGAACGGAGTGGCGGAGGTGGCTGCCGTCGGAGGGGCGGCGATGGAGCCCAACGGACACGGCCTGCTCTACCGGGCGGGCTCGGAGGGGCCGCTGGAGGCCACCTCGCTCTCCCCGTCGCGGCTCAGCCTGGGACGCGCCTCGTCCACCGCCACCACCTCCAACCTGCCCGAAGCCGGGCGCTCGCCGGACTACCTACCGCTGGCCATCCTCTCCTGCTTTTGCCCCATCTGGCCGGTCAACATCCTGGCCTTGGTCTTCTCCATCATGGTAAGGGCAGATTGAAAAACCTTTACATCTTCACGACTGGATATTTTTTTTCTCCCTCTCCTCCCAGGTTTTATTCGGGTGGGGGGGAGTCCTCTGATTTAGGGGCAAGAGGGCGGCCTAGGAATTCCAGAACGAATTCAGAAAGATGCTCAGCGCAAGCGGCGCGCCCAAGGCGCACGGGCCACCGCCCCGCCAGCGCCTCTCCTGCCGTGCGCCCTGGGCGCATCGGAGCCGCCGCCGCTGCTCTTCCCGGGATCCGGACAGGTGGAGGAGGGCAGACAGGTGGAGCCTCTGAGTGTTGGACGGGTTCAGGAAGGGGTTCCCCCCCCGACGAGGGCCCGCAGAGAGCCCCCTCCCAACCGCGACCCTTTCGGAGCAGGCTCGGCTTGGAGAGCGGGCTACTTCTCCACCTGTCCAAACCTTCCCAAAAGCGCAGCAGCGTAAAGTCGGCAGGTTGTAAAACAGGCTGGAGATTCAGCTAGGAGCGGCGACGAAATCCGGGTGTGTGTGTGGGGGGGGGGGCGTGAGGGAGAGGAAGAATCGATCCTTCTTTAAACTAAGCGACGCGAGGCAGTTTTTTTTTAAAAAAGCAGAAGTTGCAAGGGCAGCAAACTTTTCCCTAACGCAGCGCTGGTGGGACTCCAAGGGAGCGCCCGGTTAGGGCCCCTCCATTTAGGCAAAGCTTTTTTTAAGAACAGAGAATCGGAAAATGAGATTCTTTCCAGAAGGCCTGGAGGTGAAACGTCCCAGGAGAAGCTTGTTCTGCTGGGAAGAAATAAAAGAAGGGATTTGGCTTTTATTCTGGAGAAAGTTGATGTGCTTTCTTCCATCGATTGATTTCAAAGACTGTGATAAATAACTTCCATTCCTGCCCATTTTGTGTGTTTTTTTTAAAAAAAAAGAGAGTGAGAGAGAAGCAGAGAGGAGGGAGAGAGAGAGGAGAGAGAGAGAAGGAGAGAGAGAAGGAGGGAGAGAGAGAAGGAGGGAGAGAGAGAAGGAGAGGGAAAGGGGCAGAGAGAGAGAAGGAGGCAGAGAGAGAGAAGCAGAGAGAAGAAGGGAGAGAGAGAAGGAGAGAGAGAAGGAGAGAGAGGGAAGGAGAGAGGGAGAGAGAGAAGGAGGGAGAGAGAGAAGGAGAGGGAAAGGGGCAGAGAGAGAGAAGGAGAGGCAGAGAGAGAGAAGCAGAGAGAAGAAGGGAGAGAGAGGAGAGAGAGAGAAGGAGAGAGAAAGAGAGAGAGAAGGAGAGAGAGAGAGGGAGAGAGAGAAGGAGAGAGAGAGAGAGAAGGAGAGAGAGAGAGAGAGAGAAGGAGAGAGAGAGAGAAGGAGAGAGAGGAGAGAGAGAGAAGGAGAGAAGGAGAGAGAGAAGGAGGGAGAGAGAGAAGGAGAGGGAAAGGGGCAGAGAGAGAGAAGGAGAGGCAGAGAGAGAGAAGCAGAGAGAAGAAGGGAGAGAGAGGAGAGAGAGTGAAGGAGAGAGAGAGAGAGAGAGAGAGAGAGAGAAGCAGAGAGAAGGAGGGTGAGAGAGGAGAGAGAGAGAAGGAGAGGGAGAGAGAGAAGGAGAGAGAGAGAAGGAGAGGGAGAGAGAGAAGGAGAGAGAGAGAGAGAGAGAGAAGGAGAAAGAGAGAGAAGGAGAAAGAGAGAGAAGGAGAGAGAGAGAGAAGGGGAGGGAGAGGATTCACTTTAAAAAGGCTTTGCTTTAGATCTGCCCAGCTGGTCGGTGGTACAGAAAAGAAAGCGGGGTGGGGTGGGGCGGTTGTCTTGTTCTTTGTCACCCTGGAGGGCAGGATCTGAACCATCAACTTGGACTAGATTTCGGTTATCAATAAAGGAGAATATTTGTAGCGCAAGGTTGAAAGGAGGGGTCTTTGCTGCTCTTTGAGCTTTAGTGGTTTTCTTGCAAATGTTTCATTACCCAAACAGTGCTAGAAGAGGGGTGTGGAGGAGGAGGAGGAAGAGGAGGAGGAGGAGGAGAAGAGGAGGAGGAGGAGGAAGAGGAGGAGGAAGAGGAGGAGGAGGAGGAGAAGAGGAGGAGGAGGAGGAGGAGGAGGAGGAAGAGGAGGAGGAGGAGGAGGAGGAGGAGAAAGAAGAGGAGGAGGAGGAAGAGGAGGAGGAGGAGGAAGAGGAGGAGGAAGAGAAGGAGGAGGAGGAAGAGGAGGAGGAGGAGGAGGAGGAGGAGGAAGAGGAGGAGGAGGAGGAAGAGGAGGAGGAGGAGGAAGAGGAGGAGGAAGAGAAGGAGGAGGAGGAAGAGGAGGAGGAAGAGAAGGAGGAGGAGGAAGAGGAGGAGGAAGAGGAGGAGGAGGAGGAGGAGGAAGAGGAGGAGGAAGAGAAGGAGGAGGAGGAAGAGGAGGAGGAGGAGGAGGAAGAGGAGGACTGTGGGGTCCTTGGTGGTCCCTGGGCTTAACTGCTAGTGTGTTGATGTTACTTAGTTTGGGTAATGAAACATCTGCAAGCAAACGAGCAAGCTCAGAGAGCACCAAGGACCCCCTCAGATTCAGCTTCGATATTAGGAGAAATCTCCAGGTGATAAGATCAGATCCAGTGGAACCAGCTGCCTCATGAAATGGCCTTTTCTCTTTGCTAGAGTCATTTATTAAATTAAATTATTAAATTAAATTAAATTTCAAACACAGGCTGGATAGCCCTTTGTCTGACATGCCTTTCGCACATTTCGCACTGAGCACGGGTTGAACTAGAATTAACCTGGGGGGTGGGGGGGTCCCCCCACTTTTATAACTCTGTAAATTAGGCAGCCTTCCTCTTGGTTCTTGGAAGCTTTGTGTGCAGCCTCTGCATGAGGAGAGGTGATGCAAGATACTAGGTATTCTGACAAAGCTCCGGTCAGTTTCAACAATGCCCTTATCAAGACAGAAGATCTGCAGAACTTTGGCCAGAGAGGAGAACCCCCCCCCAGTCACTCTCCGTGGCAATCAGTTCCCTAGATAAATAATTGCACGGTGTAAATACACCTCCCCCCCACACACACCTCCACTCAGTCCGGTTCCTAATTTTCAAACGGACTCTGAATTTCAGCAGCGTGGAAAAGAACTGACTGTTTCTGCCCACTCCAGATGTTGTAGCCTTGCCTTTGACAAGGCCAGATGTTGTCTGTTTGGAAGGAAGCCACGTAAGGAAGCAAATCACTCTTCTTTCAGCCTTTCCATTGAAGAGTGGGGCCTCTCCTGTATTCAGCGGGATTGACTGCTTGATTGATCACTTGAAGGTGACAAGAAGCAAAGGGTGGAGACTAATCAAGGAGAGAAGCAGCTAAGAACTAAGGAGAGAAAGAGGGAGGAAGGGAGGAAAGAAGATGGAGGGAAGGAAGGAAGGAAGGAAGGAAGGAAGGAAGGAAGGAAGGAAGGAAGGAAGGAAGGAAGGAAGGAAGGAAGGAAGGAAGGAAGGAAGGAAGGGCAACAGATGGAGACTAATCAAGGAGAGAAGCAACCTAGAACTAAGGAGGAAGGAAGGAAGGAAGGAAGGAAGGAAGGAAGGAAGGAAGGAAGGAAGGAAGGAAGGAAGGAAAGGCAACAGATGGAGACTAATCAAGGAGAGAAGCAACCTAGAACTAAGGAGAAACTTCCTGACAGTGAGAACAATTAACCATTGGAACTCCTTGCCTCCGGAAGCTGTGAATGCTCCAACACTGGAGGTTTTCAAGAAGAGACTGGACAGCCATTTCTCTGAAATGATACAGGGTTTCCTGCCTGAGCAGGGGGTTGGACTAGATGACCTCCGAGGTCCCTCCCAACTCTGTTATTCTGTTTTCCAACTACTACACTTCCCATCTCGCCAGAGGCGACTCTAGGCGGCTTACAAACGTTGAATAAAATGCTGAATAAAACATTAAAGCGGTAAATCAAGTTCTGCAATTTAAAAATAGAAACTAAGCAGGAGGGAGCTAAGGATATTTACAATATTCAGGCCAAAGTTTTCCTCCCCCCCCCCACTCAGATTTGCAATGGGGTCTGTTTGTCTGCACTGTAACCAGCCTCAGCTCTGCCTGCCCCCAATGCAAAGACAGTTCGTGCTGATCTCTCTCTCTCTCTCTCTCTCTCTCTCTCTCACACACACACACACACACACACACACACACACACCACACAGCCCTGGTGCTCATCCTTCCAGCCTTCCCCACCCATCCAGGCCATTTTCAGAGACAAAACCGATGGCGATCCTTTTGTGTGACCCATTCAGAGCGGTCAACAAAGTGGCAGATGTTATTTTGGAATAATTGAGAGCGAAGGGTGTAGTTCTGGTTGTGGGTGTGTGTATATGTGTGCGTGACACACACACACACACACACACACACAGACACAGAAGGAGGGAGAGAGAGAGGGAGAGAGAGAGAAGGAGAGGTTCTGGGTGTGGGTGTGTGTATATGTGTGTGTGACACACACATACACACACACACACACACACACACACACACACACAGAGAAGGAGGGAGAGAGAGAGAGAGATGAAAGTGGAAGTATGGCTGAGAATGGAAAGACCAGCTTTGTTAATGGATTTCTGCTCTGCCCTTGATCCTAAGATTGCAAAATGGCCTTTGCATTTATTAATTTTATTACAATGGCTTCTTTGCCACTTTTCCAGAAAACAATTCACACACACACACCCCGCAAGGCATTTGCTAGAAGGTGAAACCTGGGTGAATAAATACGGAATAGCAATTATTTAAACAAACAGCAAACTCTTAATAGTAACGGGCCTAATGCCGACATCCATAATGCTCGTTGTTCAGCTGCGATTAATAATACTAGTATAATTTGGACCACTCTTCACATCTCCTTAGTTAAAAATAAAAAATCAGAGTTCTGGTGACATCTTTTTTCAGGTCTTTTGATACAGGGGGTCCTCGGCTTACAATAATTCGTTTAGTGACGGTTTGAAGTTACAATGACAGCTAGAACAATTAACCTGGGGAACAGCCTCTAGAAGTTGTGGGTTGCTCCACCCCTGGAGGTTTTTAAGAAGAGTCGAGACAGTACGTTTTTCACACTTACGACCCTCGCAGGATCCCTGTGATCAAAATTCAGAGGCTCGGCAACTGATTCCTATTTACGACGGTCGCAGCGTCCTGGGGTCGCGTGATCCCCTTTGGGGAGCTTCTGAATGAGCGAAGTCAGCAGGGAAGCTGGATTTGCTTAGCGACCGTGTTACCCACTTAACAACTGCAGCGATGCGCTGAAAAACTGTGGCAAGGAAGGTCGTGAAGTGAGGCAAGAATCCCACGTAACGACCGTCTCGGAAGGAGGCCGCAAGAATGAAGAAGGGCGGGAAGCCCCTTTTTTCAGGGTGGTGTTAACTTTGAACGGTCGCTAAACGAACGCTTGTAAGTCGAGGACTACCCGCATTACTTTTCTACCGCAGCACCAAGCGAAAGTTGAAGTGATTGAAATTTATCCTGGAATTTTTTTAGCATAGGCAGGAATCCGGCTGTTTCCGATTTAAATCCAGGCCAGCGGACTCGGCTTCCGGAGATTCAGGAAAAGCTCCTACTCTGGTTTGAGCCATGCCTGGGTGGGGGGGGAGGAGGAGGAGGAGGAGGAGGAGGAGGAGGAGAATTGTAATGTCCTTGGTACTTTGAGCTTGGTTTTGTTCTTGCAGACATTTCGTGACCCAACTAGGCCAGGGCTTTACAACCAGTGGTACGGGTACCACCTGTGGTACATGGGCACCTGGCAGGTGGTACATCCTAGGAAAGTGGTAGCGGGGGAGGGGAATGAGCTGAACCGGTGGCAGCACCGCACAAGCCTGAGCGAGAGACGGCTGGAGCTGCAGGGCTGTCGGCTCAGCGGAAGCGCCAGGATCAGCGCCGGGATCCAGCTGGAGCTCAGCACCGATCCTGGCACTTCAGCTGAGCCCAGAAGAAGCGCCGATCAGCTGGAATGTTGCAGCATCTCCAGGGTCTTGTGACTTACATTCGGATGCTTGGCAACCGATTCATATTTATGACGGTCACAGTGTCCCCGGGTCATGTGAAGTGACCAAAACCTGCTGCAACCACCCAGCAGACCGAGGGGGGGCGGGATAAAAAGCAAACACCCCCCCACCCCACCCCCGCTGCCGATCCTCAACAGAAATGCTCACAGCAATGATAACCTCGGACAGGAGGAAGAGTGCCGCCGGGCGGGCAGGCGGGTGTCTTGCTCGGCTGTGGCTTGGGGGGCACTTTTTTCAGGGCCATTGTAACTTCAAACAGTCACTAAGCAAACTGTTGTAAGTCGAGGACTACCTGCACTTCATCACTTTTGTACTTTTTTGGGGTCATCAAGTTTTTCACCCCTTGCTAGGCGACTGGTGGTCCTCGGATGTTGCCATATCCTAAAAGTGGCACAGTGGGCGAAAAGGTTGAAAAGGCCTGGACTAGGTAACATTATCACCTAGCAGAGGGGGAGACTTTGCTGAGAGGAGGAGGAGGAGGAGGAGGAGGAGGAGGAGGACACCCTAAGGTCTTAGCCAGGCATAGTTGATGGGACACGGGGCCGTGTGTCCCGACAGTGACGTACAAATAGGCAGCCTGGGACTCTGACTCCGTTGGGAAGCAGAATTTCACTGCCAAGTGTTCCTTTTAAGGACCGTCCCGCCCTGCAAGGGGCAAATGGCTGTCCATGGGCCAAGAAGGCGGAACAGGAGGTTTGCGGGTCAAAAACAGATCTGCACGAACAGATCACAAGTTGTCAGGGTCTGTGGGAAGGAAGGACCTCAGGGTGGGGGCAGGAGGGAGAGCCTCAAACTAGGCAGCGGTCCTGAGCCCAGGGAAGGAAAAGGGGCGGGGCAAAGGCCTCAAAGGTGGGGGGGAGAAGGATGCACCTCCCTTTTATTATCTAACCTAGAGCGAAGCAGAAATTGCCTGACAGTGAGAACAATTAACCCGTGGAACAGCTTGCCTCTAGAAGTTGTGGCTGCTCCATCACCGGAGGCTTTTAAGAAGAGATTGGACAGTCACTTGTCTGAAATGACCAAAGGGTTGGACTAGAAGACTATCTATCTTTTCTTTTTTTTCTTTCTTTCTCTTTCTTTCTTTCTTTCTTTCTTTCTTTCTTTCTTTCTTTCTTTCTTTCTTTCTTTCTTTCTTTCTTTTTCTTCTTTCATCTCTCTATCATCTATCATCTATCATCTACCTTCTTTCTTTCTTTCATCTTCTCTCTCTTTATCATCTATCATCTCTTCCATCTATCTATCTATCTATCTATCTCTACCTTCTATCTTATCTTTCTTTTCTTCTTTCAACTTCTCTCTCTCTATCATCTATATCTTTTCTTCCTTCCTTCCTTTTCTTTTTAAAATCTTCTCTATCTCTCATCTATCAACTAGCTTTTCTTTCTTCCGTCTTCTCTCTCTCTATCATCTATCCTCTATCTCTTTCTCTTTTATCTATCTATCTATCATCTATATTTTCTTTCTTTTCTTTCATCTTATCTATCTACCATCTAACATCTTTCTTTCTTTCTTTCTTTCTTTCTTTCTTTCTTTCTTTCTTTCTTTCATTCTATATCTATCTTTTCTTTCTTTCTTTTTTCTATCTATCTCTATCTTCTATCTTTTCTTTCTTTCTTTTCTTCTTTCATCTCTATCATCTCTCTTTTCTTTCTTTCTCTTTTTTCTTTCTTATCTATCTATCTATCTATCTATCTATCTATCTATCTATCTATCTATCTATCTATCTATCTATCTATCTATCTATCCATCCAATATCTGCCACAGGCACACCCTGCCCTCTCCCTCACAAGGGGGACCTTGAAAGATTCTTTTAATGTAAACTTACAAGAAACAAAAGAACTGACTCTCCTTGTCTGGCCTACCTCGCAAGGCTGGCCCAAATGTTCTTCCATTCCCAAACTGCCCGTTTCTCCTCTCTTCTCTTTGCACAGTCAAGGAACAGCAACCTCCAAGGGGACGTGGATGGGGCCCGGCGCCTGGGCCGCGTGGCCAGGTTCCTCAGTATCCTATCCATCGTGCTGGGCTCGGTCATCATCATCATCTGTGCAGTAAATGCTGCAGGTAAGGAGACCCCCCCCCCGACCCCCTCCCCGCCAGGCAGGGCCTACATGGGTGGAGTGGCTGAGTTTGCTTTCAATCAAAAGAGCCAGTTTGGTCTAATGGTTAAGGCACCATGCTAGGAACTGTGAGTTCTAGTACCACCTTGTGCACGAAAGCTGCCTGGATGACTGTAGACCAATCACCAGGAGACGGTGAGTTCTAGTCCCACCTTAAGCATAAAAGCCAGTGGGGCGACTTTGGGCCAATCACCAGGAGACGGTGAGTTCTAGTTCTGCCTTAGGCATGAAACTCAGCTGGGTGACTTTGGGCCAGTCCCTCTCTCTCAGTCCAACCCACCTCACAGGGTTGTTGTTGAAGGGAAAAATAGGAGAAGGAAGGAGTGTTAGGTATGTTCGCGACCTTGATTTATTTGCACAAGCAAGAAAGAGGGGACACTAATAAATAAATAAATCACAGATAGGAGGATAATATTTTGATGCAGCTCCTCTCTGTCAGGTGGTGGCACATGGGTTTTGTAACCATACCTAGGACATTACCCAACTTGCTGGAATGTCTGGATGCAGGTGATCAGAAATGGGACAATCTCCCACTGACTCCTTCATGTTGCACTTCCTTAACTGGAAATATTTATATGGAATGGAATAGAATAGAGTAGAGTAGAGTAGAGTAGAGTAGAGTAGAGTAGAGTAGAGTAGAGTAGAGTAGAGTAGAGTAGAGTAGAGTAGAATAGAATATAGAATATAGAATATAGAATATAGAATATAGAATATAGAATATAGAATATAGAATATAGAATATAGAATATAGAATATAGAATATAGAATATAGAATATAGAATGGAACGGAAGAATTAGAGTAGAATAGAATAGAACAGAACAGAACAGAATAGAACAGAATAGAATAGAATAGAATAGAATATGGAACGGAATGGAATATTCTTTATTGGCCAATTGTGATTTGATGCACAAGGAATTTGTCTCTGGTGCCTAATCTCTCCGTGTACATACAAGCAATAGTAATAAATCATGACCTTAATCAACATAAAAAAACACATTCATCATAAATCATGAAATACAACTCATTCATCATAAGTCATAAGATGCAACCTTTAGTGATAGTCATAGGATACTAGCTAAGTAAACAAGATAAATCATACTAGGATCCTAAAAAAACCAATATAAATTGTACGATGCAATCAGCAAAGTTATAGTCCTGAGTCAATAAGAAGATAGATAGGTAATAGGAAAGGTGACAAGAATCATACTAATACTGCTTTACTAAGTAGTTTGGCAAAGCTATATTCCAGGGGTGTCAAACTCAATTTCATTGAGGGCCGCATCAGCATTGCGGTTGCCCTCAAGGGGCCGGGTGGGTATGGCCAGGGTGGGCGTGGCCTACTGGGTGGGCGTGGCTAGAGTGCGTATGGCCTACTGGGTGGGCGTGGCCAGCTCTACATCATTCGCATCAAGGGTGCCTATGGGGACCTGGGCAGGAGTGGGACAGATCTGAGGGTCTCTGGCAGAAGGAGGGTCTCTGGGCCAGGGCCAAGGCAGTGGGGGCCGTTCCCTCACTGTTTCCAAGATGGCTTCGCGGGCCAGATGGAACCACTTCGCGGGCCGGATCCGGCCCCCGGGCCTTGTGTTTGACATGTCTGCTATATTCCTATTACTCTCCTCATCTTTCCTATTACCTCTTCTTGCAATGGAATAAAATTGGAGAAAGCTGTTGGACCCCCTTTGCCCTCAAAATGAAAATCTGGATTCTTTTCACTACGGTCCCCTAAAAAAAATTATTATTATTTACTGATTTAATAACCTCTAAGCGAGGACAGGGGAGAACTGCCCCAGATGTAAAACTCCCAAGACCTAAAAAAATAATAATCTTGGAGGTCATCTAATCCAACCCTCTGCTCAGGCAGGAAACCCTATACCATTTCAGGCAAATGTCTGTCCAGTCTCTTCTTAAAAACTTCCAGTGTTGGAGCATTCACCGTTTCTGGAGGCAGGTTGTTAATAATAATAATAGTTGGAAGGGACCTTGGAGGTCATCTAGTCCAACCCTCTGCTCAGGCAGGACACCCTATATTATTTCAGACAAATGGCTGTCCAGTCTCTTCTTAAATACTTCCAGTGATGGAGCATTCTCAGCTTCTGGAGGCAGGTTGTTAATAATAATAATAAAGTTGGAAGGGACCTTGGAGGTCATCTAGTCCAACCCCTGCTCAGGCAGGAAACCCTATATTATTTCAGGCAAATGGCTGTCCAGTCTCTTCTTAAAGACTTCCATTGTTGGAGCATTCACCGCTTCTGGAGGCAGGTGGTTCCACTGGTTAATTGTTCTAACGGTCAGGAAGTTTCTCCTTAGTTCCAGGTTGCTTCTCTCCTTGGTTAGTTTCCATCCGTTATGATAATATGTACCAGGATTTTGATTACATTTCCGATCCAGTTACTTTTGACGTCCTTGAAGGGAGGGATCTGCCAATGTAGGTTAGATTGAGTTGGGGGAATTGTGGGTCACCTTTGTTTGGGACTTCCCCCCACTTTTTTTTTTGTATGAGCATTCAGGTAGTTGTATGTATGTCTGAACTATTGTATACAGGTAGTCCTCGGCTTACAACCATTCTTTTAGTGGCTGTTTCAAAGTTACGCCGACACTGATTTGTGACTGTTTTCACACTTGGCCTCCCTGTGGTCAGGGGATCAAAATTCGGATGCTTGGCAACTGGCATGCACTGATGACTGTTGCAAGTGTCCCGTGTGTATGTGTGTGTCGGGCAATCCCCTTTTGCGACCTTCTGACCCGCAAAGTCAGTGGGGGAAAGCCGGATTCACTTAACGACCAGGTGACTCTCTTTACAACGGAGGGGATTCACTTAGCGACGCTGGCAAGAAAAGTGGGGCAAAGCTCACTTCACAGCCGTCTTGCTTAACGACGGACCCTTTGGGCCCCCCTTGCGGTCGTGAGCCGAGGGCTGCCTGTCCTCTCCAGCTGACTTTCTCTCTGACCTTTTTCTGCCTTCCCTTGTTCCTTAGGGCTGTTCAAACGAAACTAGCCTGGATGGAGAGCCCCAAAAGCAGATGTGCGCAGCTGGTGGACACCTCTGCACGAGGACGGCAGTGGCAGATGCGACTTCGTCAGCCAGAGAGCTGGTGTGGGGTGTGTGTTTGTGTGTGTGTGTGTGTGTGTGTGTGTGTGTGTGTGTTTATCCTTGCCTCGTCCAGTGGATTTTCGGAGCCCCACGATGGCATTTCTGGATCCCAGCAGCCAAGGCAGAGAGAGATCGATCTTCTGTCCATCTTGGCTGGACATCTTGGCCTCCTTGGAAGACAAGGATTGCCCCAACAGAAGAGGATGAGGTTGACCCCTTCTCAAGAGAAACAAGGGCCGATCCTTCTGTCTCGTGGCCCACGGTGTGGGGGGTTTTGTACCGTTTTTGACCCACCCACCCCACCCCACCCCTCGGTGGGAAAAAAAACAGAGAAGAAGAAGAAGAATTTCTGAGTTGGAACGGTACTCTGGAGATCCTTCAAAGCATGCAGGACTGACTTCATCTTTAATCCTCCTCTGAGGGAGTCCACAAAGGATGGAAAAACCCGTCGAGAATGTTTGCATTTTAGATAAATAGTAATAATAATAATACTAATAATAATAATAAAAAGCCACCAAGTCCATTTGCACGCCTGTAGGAAAACCCTTGGTGGGATCAAAGTTCGTTTTGCACCCAAATACGGGCTGGTGATTGCCCTCGATCAGCCTTGAAGCATCTTGGTCCCTCTGATTGCCCCCAGGTTTTGCCCCTCTTCAGTTCACCCTCTCTCCTTTGGGATTCCCCGAGGGGGGGGGATATTCAGTCATCGCACCCACAATTATTTTATGCAAAAAGCTTGACAATGAACTCAGCTGGGTGAGAGGCAGCCGAAGACGCAGAGGTTGACAAAAGGCTGTTTTTGCAACAGCTCGAAAAGTTTTAACCACAATAAATTATGCTTAGCCCTTGTTGAGCGGGTCTGTTTTGTGAAACCGTCCCCAAATCATCTGGGAATCTGACTACCCCTTCTGAAGAAGCAAAGAGACACCCCCCCCCAAAAAAAGAGAATCCGGGCTCGGTAATTTGGTATTTTAACAGGGGAAGAAAAAAAAAAGGAGATTGGGAATGAAACCGTAACAGACTGCTTTACGATATTAGCAAAACAGCGCTCTTTAAAAATGACACTGTGTATGCAGGTTTGATTGTTGTTTGAGAATTAAATTCCCCGAGCAGAACACCCCTTTGGGGACCAATTATGATCCCTGTAAATCGAATTTATCTCGGCTTGGGGAGGGTAATTGCAGCTTCACACAGCTATGGTTCACCGACCAGCTGAGTAGCTTCGAAAGAGATCCCAAGATGTTCCTCGTGGTTAAACCCAGGTTTCCCCTGTAACGTTGAATCGTCCGGGCTGTTGCGTCCTTAGCACGCTGCTTTCTGGATTCTCACAGCCTCCTGATGTTAACACCAAGGGTGGGCGGGCTGCATGGTCAGCATCTGTGGGTGGGCCAGATGGTTATGCGCCCTTTATGAAAACTGGAGGGACGCGGTGGCTCAGTGGGTTAGGACGCTGAGCTTGTCGATCGGAAGGTCGGCAGTTTGGCGGGTCGAATCCCGAGTGCCGCGTAACAGAGTGAGCGCCTGTTACTCGTCCCAGCTTCTGCCAACCTAGCAGTTCGAAAGCACATAAAAAATGCAAGTAGAAAAATAGGGACCACTCCGGTGGGAAGGTAACAGTGTTCTGTGCGCCTTTGGCATCTAGTCATGCCGGCCACATGACCGCGGAGACGTCCTCGGACAAGAGCTGGCTCTTCGGCTTTGAAACGGAGATGAGCACCGGCCCCTAGAGTTGGAAACGACTAGCACGCATGTGCGGGGGAACCTTTACCTTTACCCTTACCTATGAAAACTGGAAATGTGACATGAGAATGAGAGCAGTGAAATAACCCGATGAGGAGGCTCTGTTCTTTAAGGCTGCGCCCGTTTTTGTCGAAGCAAAGAGTTTCCTGTTGGAGTGTACAGCCCAAAATTTCAAAGGTAGGATGAAAACGAGGGGTCCTTGGTGCTCTCTGAGCTTGGCTGTTTTCTTCCAGATGTTTCATGGCCCAAACTAGGCAATATCAACAGTGCTACTGATGCTAGCACGGATGATGGTGACCTAGTTGGGTCATGAAATGTCTGCAAGAAAACCACCCAGCTCAGCACGAAGATCCTCACAGTCCTCCTCCTCCTCCTCCTCCTCCTCCTCCTCCTCTCTACAAATCCCACTCCCTTCAAGCACTGATCATGTTTACCTAGTTTGGGTCATGAAACGTCCGCAAGAAAACCACCATGCACAGCACCAAGATCCTCACTGTCTCCTCCTCCTCCTCCCTTTTAGCATTGATGATATTCCCTAGTTGGGTCATGAAACGTCTCCAAGAAAACCACCAAACTCACAGCACCAAGGACCCCACAATTCTCCTCCTCCTCCTCCTGTCCAGAGTCTGCTGCTTGAGCAGGGGGTTGGACTAGAAGACCTCCAAGGTCCCTTGCAGCTCTATTCTGATTGATTGATTGATTGATTGATTGATTGAAATGATCTAGGCTAGGGTCTCCCGTTTGAGCAGGGGGCTGGACTAGAAGACCTCCAAGGTCCCTTCCAATTCCGTTATTCTGTTGGAGAGAGACGGGTGCCTTACAGTTGCTACAGCTTGTAAGCCTCAGCCTTCCAAAGCTCCGAGTAGACCTTTTCTCCTCATCCATTACACAGACGCCAAGAGGCTGCATTGAGTCGCCGGAAGAGAAGGCTTGCCACTTAATCCATTTGCGTGAGAGTGGATCACAACGGCTTTCGTGTCCAATAATACATTAGTAAGAAGTTTGCCGAAACCTCAGCCAATTCCCTTCTTGCCGGCGGTTCCTGCCTTCGGACGGGCGAAAGTCCAGCCTCTCCTGGAAAAAAATGAACCAGGAGTTTAGCACTGATGAAACGGGTGACCCATTGGTCCATAAGGCTTGGAGCTACTACACAGTCATGCATACTATGAGCTTACTACAGGTAGTCCTCGACTTACAACAGTTTGTGATCGTTCAAAGGCAGGGGGGAAAGGGACTTAGAACTGTTTTTCACACAACCGTTGCAGCATCCCCGTGGTCACGTGATCAAAATTCAGACGCTTGGCCACTGACTCGTACTTATGACGGTCACAGTGTCCCAGGGTCACGTGATCCTCTTTTATGACCTTTTATGACCAGATAACACCCACAGTGCTTTGCTTACCAATGGTGGCGAGAAAAGTTGTAAAAACAGGGCAAAGTTCACTTAAAAACTGTCTCGCTTAGCGATGGTAATTTCAGGCTGAATTGTGGTCGTAAGTCGAGGACTTGAATTCCAGATGCCCTTTGACCCTGGCTGACCTTTGGCTACGTCCGATCAGAAGCTTCTTCCTTCACTGCCATGATGTTGGGTGCAGATCTTCCAAGATGCAATTATGCAGAAAAAAACATTTGGAATATTATTCTTCAAGATTAGTTTACACCCTATATTAGTCTACCGTGAGTCCTCAAGTTATGCTTACTACAGATTTCCGGCAAAGAAAAAGAAAAACCCATCCCGTGGCGAACAATGAGTTCGTTTTACGACAGCCGCGTTGGCTGAAAGACCTTTGCAAAAAAATAAATAAATAAATCACAATTTAACGTCACGTGATGATTTTGCAACCGTCGTAGCCAGGCTCCCTTAATCGTCGTTAAGTCGAGGACTTCCTGGGATGCCGGTGAATCTTGCAAACTGAGGTTGAGGTGACCATATATGATGATCCCAGCTTGAGTTTCGGGAAGGTTTAAATTTTAATTTTTTTGTACCAGGAAATGCTGAGACACTAGCTAGGATTGTTTTTTTCCCCAATGCTGGTTGCAAAACCACTTGCAGCTGATTTGATATATTGCAAAGGTGGCCAAGCTTGGCAACACTTGAAGACCTGTGGACTTCAACTCCCAGAATTTCCCAGCCACAGGGTCTTAAAAGTTCTCCAGGTTGGATAACCCTGACGTGTTGCATCAAGAGATTAGATTAATCGGATCTTAATTCATTAGCAGAGGCAGCCTCCACCCTTCCTCTCTCCCCATCCCTGTATCTTCCATTTGCTCAGGGTTCAAGCGTCATTACAAAGGATACGGTCCTTTTTGTTTGGAGTCGTAGCCTGCATTTTCTTGCTCCTTCATGGGGATCTGGTCAGAAAAGGCAAGAGGGCCGCCATGACAATAGGAACAAAACACCTCTTTTTTTCCTGACTTGGTTGGACTAGAAGACCTCCAAGGTCCCTTCCAACTCCAAAAAAAAAAATGCCTCAGATATGGCATGCACCTAAACAACGGCGCTGGGAGGGGCTTGATTGCACTGCTGTGGGCGCCATCTTGACTTTTTTGACCTCATCCCCCTCCTTCTGGGGAATTGGGGCTGCAGCCTCCTTAAAACCTGGCAGCCATCCTTGACTTTTGCCATTCAGGATGATTGACTGATTGATTGATAGGACCGGGGTGGGGGAGTGGGGTTTATAAGGACGGTAGAGACTTCCTTGGGCACCAAATGGGCTTCGTCGTCTTTCCATTTCTGCAAGAGGCTATACTGTGTTTTGTTTTTAATCTTTCTTGGCATGATGGGGGTGGGGGAAAATAATTTTTTTTTTAAAAAAACCCACCACGCGTGTTAAAGATTGAGTCTGCTTGGAGCGATCATCGGCGTCCATCCTGGGCCAAAGGAAAACAAAACGACAAAAAACGTAAACACTCATAAAGTCAGCTTGCGGGAAGATAGGCAGCCTATAAATTTTTATAAACCAACATTTCAAACTTCCAGGAGCCTGATTTCTCACATTCTTGCTCGATTCTCAAGACATTTGGCTGGGCTATCTTCTCTTTCATTGGCGTTGATGTGCATTTTCGTGTGTATTTAATGGATGCTGATATGCATTTTCATTGATGTCGATGTGCATTTTGACCGCCATCGACGTGCATTTTCATTGACAGTGATGTGTTTCCAATGACAACGATCTGCACTTTAATTGATGGCGGTGTGCATGGTCATTGACATCAATGTGCATGTTCATTGGCGTTGATGTGCATTTTCGTGTGTATTTAATTGATGCTGATATGCATTTTCATTGATGTCGATGTGCATTTTGACCGCCATCGATGTGCATTTTCATTGACAGCATGTGTTTTCAATGACAACGATCTGCACTTTAATTGATGGCGATGTGCATGTTCATTGACATCAATGTGTATGTTCATTAACATTGATGTCCATGGTCGTTGACCTTGATGTGTTTCCAATGACATCAATGTGCATTTTAATTGATGATATGCGTGTTCATTGACATCAATGTGCATGTTCATTGACGATGTCCATTTTCATTGCCATCGGTGTGTTTCCATTAACATCAATGTGCATTTTAACTGATATAGATGTACATTTTCATTGATGTCAATGTTCATTTTCATTGACATCGATGTGCTCCCTCCATTCTACCACTGATGATAGAAGGCTCGTACAGAATGCAGCCGCGAGAGTTGTTGTATTGTATATGTAAACATTCTTTCAATGGAAGTGTATATATGTTAACAAGTACAAATATTAGGGCATCGTCAAAGTATATAAGTAAAGCCGCTTGACAGGAATACACGCGGGAACTTTGACAGCTGTCAAAGTTCCCCGCACTGCGCAGGCGCCTCCACTGACAGCTCGCGGCTGTCAAACTCCGGACCGTGAAGAAGCCTGAGCTGTCAAAGCGTCCACCGCACAGCGCAGGCGCAACCACTGACAGCTCGCGGCTGTCAAAACACCACACCACGCGAAAGCCGGAGCTGTCAGAAGAAGACGACGTTGATTGGTCCCCGTCTGACACGGCGCCAAAACAAACACTTCTGATTGGTCCTCGCGACCAGCTGCCGGCTATAAAAGCCGAACAAGTCATTCAATGTTGCCTTGCTCTAAATAAACTTGTTGTTAACTAGCCTGTCGTCCCGAGCGGTCCTTTGGCTACTTCACTGGCGACGAGGATGGGATCGCTCCGGAGCTGAAGTCACGGCCGAGGAAGAGAGTTCCCGGCAAGAGCTGACACGGAAGTTTTAACTTCCATCGGAGCAACCCAGGACCGGACGACATGGCAAACTTCGGCCGTGTGAGGGAGTTTGATACCCGCCATCCCGAGAGATGGCAATCACACCTCGGCCAAGTTGAAGGATTTCTCCTCGTCAGTAAAATCACTGACGACCGAGCAAAGGCCGCCGCCCTGCTGTACATCAGCGGGCCCCCGGTGTACGACGCAGCCGTCGGGCTGTTCAGCCCAGTGCCCATCACGGAAGTCTCCTACGCGGACCTGGTGGACCAGCTGAACAAGTACTACATGCCGGCTCGCTCGGAACTGTACTGGCGGGTGCAATTCGCACAAAAGAAACAACGGCAGGACGAGCCCGCCAACGAGTTCATCGCCGGGGTCAGACACGCCGCGCGGAACTGCTGCTTCCCCGACCTGGAAGACCGCATCAGAGACCAGGTGGTGATCGGTCTGAGGGACGAGAAGCTACAAAAAAAACTGACGTCCAAACCCGACATGAATCTGGCTGAGCTGACCAGGGAGATCATGGCATACGAACACAGCCACAAAAAGAAGCCGACGAACACGACCCCAGAGACCCCGGCGACCGTCTACCAGGAAAGCGCAACCTTCAGCGACAGCGGAGAGTCGGTAGATTTCACCGATGGAGAAGCCCTACAGCGCAGGATGGAGCACCGACAGCCGAGGAGGGGAAAAACGTCGGACCGCCGAGGATTCAGGGACCCTCCACCGCCACCCCCGCGTTACGTGCAACGAGCCGCCTGTGCCAGCTGCGGGGGCAACCATGCCCGAGGAAGCTGCCGCTTTAGGAACGCAAAATGCCACAACTGCGGGAAGACTGGCCACATCAAGCCGGTGTGCCGCAGCAAGGGCCGGGACAACGTCAATGAGGTGGAGGCAAACCCCCCAGGTAGGCCGGCTGCCCAGGCCAACAGGGAAACCCCACCAGGCAACCGGGTTGAGACAATCGATAGGGTAAACTGCATAAGTTCCAAGGTTAAGGTCTGGGTCAGAATTCAGGGGGTGCCTTGCCACATGGAGGTGGATTCAGGGTCAGCGGTCTCCTTAATTTCGCTAACAACCTATCAGGAGATCTGTCAGAAAGGCCGAAGACAAATTCCCCTGAAACAAACTCAGGTTCACCTTGCAGACTTCCAGAAAACCCCTATTCCGTTGGAAGGGAAAGCCAAGGTCCTTGTACAGTATAAGGGGTTCAAAGGTCCCCTGGAGGTTTTAGTTACGCCAGGGAACCGTACCAACTTGATAGGGCTTAACTGGTTCACTCCACTAGGCATCGCCTTATCAGGGGTTAATACCATTCAAACACCCAGCCTGGAAGCCGTTTGCGAAAAGTACGCCGACGTTTTCGATGGCACTTTAGGGAAATATACAGGTTCCCCCATTTCCCTGCAATTAAATCCAGCAATCCAACCAATTAAAATAAGAGCTAGGAGGGTACCCTTTGCCCTCAAAGAAAAAATTGAAAACGAGCTTGACCGACTCGTGAGTCTAGGGGTGCTTGAGCCAACAGATGGGGGAACCTGGGAGACCCCTATTGTCACCCCAATCAAACCTAATGGCGAAGTGAGAGTATGCGCTGACTATAAGGCGACAGTCAACCTAGCCCTCAGCCCCCATGCTTACCCGGTGCCAGCGGTAAGGGACGTATTTGCTTCCATCCGCTCTGGCACCATTTTCGCCAAGCTTGACCTCACGCAGGCGTATTTACAACTGCCTGTTACAGACGACACCGCGGAAGCGCAAACTATTGTCACCCACCGCGGTGCTTTTAAAGTTAAGAGGCTTCAATTCGGCATATCTGCAGCCCCGGGTATCTTCCAGGGTATCATGGAAAAGACCCTGAAGGGAATACCCGGGGTCTGCCCCTATTTCGACGATGTTCTCATCGCCGGAGAAAATGAAGCTAGTTTAGCTGACAGGTTGTCAGCTGTGCTGAGCCGGCTCAGAGAAGCCGGTCTCAAACTTAAGCGGGAAAAGTGCTCCATTGGAGTCACTTCTACAGAATTCCTAGGGTATAAAATCGATAGCCAGGGCATCCACCCCACCTCTGAGAAACTAAGGGCTATTCAAACCGCACCCAGCCCTAGGAATAAGCAAGAGCTTCAATCCTTTTTGGGACTGTTAAACTTTTACCATGCTTTCATTCCCCACAAAGCCACTATTGCAGAGCCTCTCCATAGGCTCCTTGACAAGGGTACAACTTGGTCCTGGACCAAGGAACATGAAAATAGTTTCCAATCGTTAAAAAAGATTATCTGTCAAAGCTCAACCATCACCCTTTTCAGAGAAGACACCCCAATATGCATCGCTTGCGATGCCTCTCCCTACGGAATTGGGGCAGTCTTAAGTCACCTATTCAAGGATGGCACACAAAGACCCATAGCCTTCTATTCTCGCACTCTGACCAAACCTGAAAGAAACTATGCACAAATTGACAGGGAAGCCCTAGCGATAGTAGCAGGGGTCAAAAAATTTCATGATTATCTGTATGGAAGACCATTTACGATATTTACAGATCACAAACCCCTGCTAGGCATATTTACTTGGAATAAAATTACACCACAAATTCTCTCTCCGAGAATCTTAAGATGGTCAACGTTCTTAGCAGCCTATTCTTATCAACTAATACATAAACCAGGTAAGGAATTGGGACATGCTGACTGCCTCAGCAGACTGCCCATTCAAACCAGGGACTCAGACCCAGCCCCAGCCAGCCAAATTTTAGCAATCTCTCAACTTCCTGAATGCCCCCTGACTGCAAACATTATAGCTAATAATTCAGCAAAAGATAAAATACTTGCCAGAGTCCTCAAATGGGCCACAACAGGGTGGCCAGCTCAAAACCCACAACCCAAATTCCAACCTTATTATAATAGGAAAAACGAGATTTCAACACATAGAGGATGCCTGCTATGGGGAAATAGGGTCATCATACCAGAGGAAAACATAGACCAAACATTACACATTTTACATGAAGGGCACCCTGGAATTGTAAAAATGAAAGCAATGGCTAGAAGTTACGTGTGGTGGCCTAGCATAGATAAACAAATTGAAAAGTATGTGGGTGGGTGTTATACCTGTCAGGAGACCAGGAATGAACCCCCCCAGGCCCCGATCCATAAATGGGAGACTACAAGGAACCCTTGGTCACGTATACATATAGATTTTGCAGGGCCTATCCAGGGCCAAAGTTTCTTAATAGCAGTGGACAGCTATTCCAAGTGGCTGGAAGTCACGCCCCTTAGGAAAACAACGTCCGCAGCCACTATTCAAGCCTTACGGAAAATATTCGCAACACACGGCCTACCTGACACCATAGTTTCCGACAATGGACCTCAATTCACCTCTCGTGAATTTCAGATCTTCGCTACGAGGAATTGTATTAGGCTGGTCACGTCGGCGCCGTTCCACCCATCGTCGAACGGAATGGCAGAAATTATGGTACGATCCACGAAAGAAGCGTTAAAAAAATTCGTTAAAGGGAACTGGCAGAGGCAACTCAGCCAGTTCCTCTTAGCACAACACACAACGCCATGCTCCACAACCGGCAAATCACCAGCGGAATTAAGATGGGGAAGGAGGCTAATAACACGTCTCGACAGACTGCACCCCGACACATACCCAGAAGAACCACAACACCCCCGCCCCGGCCGCACACTTAACCCTGGTCAACTAATATGGGCAAGATCATACACAGATAAAAACAAGTGGGTCCAAGGGACTGTAATAAAACAAACAGGGCCCATCTCATACCTTATAGCTACGCAGGCACAGGGCAACATACGCCGCCATATTGACCAGCTCAGACCCAGACAACCACCACACAATGCTGAGCAACCAACCAGTGCCGACGTACAACCCCCACCGGAAATGCTGCCTATCCCAAACCAGGAAGTTGAACATCAAAATGAAGAACTAGACCCAGACCACCCACCACCCCTTCGCCGATCAACCAGGAATCGGAAACCACCCACCTATCTAAAAGACTATCAGTGGTCAGGTTCAAACATCCAAGAGGAAAGAAACGCACCAGGGGAGGGGTAAGGGGTGTATTGTATATGTAAACATTCTTTCAATGGAAGTGTATATATGTTAACAAGTACAAATATTAGGGCATCGTCAAAGTATATAAGTAAAGCCGCTTGACAGGAATACACGCGGGAACTTTGACAGCTGTCAAAGTTCCCCGCACTGCGCAGGCGCCTCCACTGACAGCTCGCGGCTGTCAAACTCCGGACCGTGAAGAAGCCTGAGCTGTCAAAGCGTCCACCGCACAGCGCAGGCGCAACCACTGACAGCTCGCGGCTGTCAAAACACCACACCACGCGAAAGCCGGAGCTGTCAGAAGAAGACGACGTTGATTGGTCCCCGTCTGACACGGCGCCAAAACAAACACTTCTGATTGGTCCTCGCGACCAGCTGCCGGCTATAAAAGCCGAACAAGTCATTCAATGTTGCCTTGCTCTAAATAAACTTGTTGTTAACTAGCCTGTCGTCCCGAGCGGTCCTTTGGCTACTTCAGTTGTACTGGGAGTTTCCCGATACTCCCATGTCACACCTTTGCTCCGCGAGCTGCATTGGCTACCAGTTGTCTTCCGGGTGAGGTTCAAGGTGTTGGTAATGACCTACAAAGCCCTTCATGGCATGGGTCCGGAATACCTTGGGGAGCACCTGCAGCCGGCGTCAACTTCCCTCCGCCCAGTACGCTCCCACAGAGAGGGCCTCCTCAGGGTGCCACCGGTCAAAGAATGCCGACTGGTGGCCCCCAGGGGGAGGGCGTTCTCTGGGTGCACCGGATTTATGGAACCATCTTCCGGTTGAGCTCCGGATGGCGCCCGATCTCCGCTCCTTCCGGCGCGATCTTAAAACCCATCTCTTTAAACAAGCTGGCCTGGCCTGATGGGACGGGGTGGGATTTTTAATTAATGAATTTTAATCTTAAATTTGTATTAATTTTATGGGCATTGTTTAATTATGTTTTAATAATCTTAATTTTTGTATCTAGTTTTTTATGTATTGCCCTGTTCACCGCCCTGAGTCCCCAGGGAGAAGGGCGGTATATAAATTAAATTAATAAATAAATAATAAATAAATAAATGATGTTACTTAATTGGGTCATGAAACGTCTGCAAGGAAACCACCCAGCTCAGAGGGCACCAAGGACCCCACAGTCCTCCCCCTCCTCCTCCTCTTCTCCACAACCCCCTCCCCTCTTTTAGCACTGATGATGTTCCCTACTTGTGTCACAAAACGTCTGGCAGGAAAGCAACCAAGCTCAGAGGGCACCAGGGACCCCACAGCTTTCTTCCTCCTCCTCCTCCTCCTCCTCCTCCTTTCCAGCACTGATGATGTTCCCTAGTTGGGTCATGAAACGTCTGCAAGGAAACCACCCAGCTCAGAGAGCATCAAGGACCCTACAGTTGTCCTCCCCCACTTCTCCTCCTCCTCTTCTCAACTCCACAACCCCCTCCCCTCTTTTAGCACTGATGATGTTCCCTAGTTGGGTCACGAAACATCTGGCAGGAAAGTAACCAAGCTCATAGGGCACCAGGGACCCCACAGTTGTCCTCCTCATCCTCCTCCTCCTCCTCCTCCTCAACCCTCCCTCCCTTCTAGCCCTGATGATGTTCCCTAGTTGGGTCATGAAACATCTGGCAGGAAAGTAACCAAGCTCAGAGGGCACCAGGGACCCCACAGTTGTCCTCCTCTTCCTCCTCCTCCTCCTCCTCAACCCTCCCTCCCTTCTAGCCCTGATGATGTTCCCTAGTTGGGTCATGAAAGATCTGGACTAAGGATTTCTGATTTCAGTCCTGAGCTATAAACATTCTCCTTTATTGGTAAGTAGCTCTTTCAAGTAACCATAAATATGGTAGAGAGAGTAACAGATTGGAAGAGATCCTGGAGGTCTTCTAGTCCAACCCTGCTCCAGCAAAATTATTCTTCTCTCTCTCTCTCTCTCCCTCCCTCCCTCCCTCCCTCCCTCCCTCCCTCCCTCCCTCCCTCTCTCTCTCTCTCTCTCTCTCTCTCTCTCTCTCTCTCTCTCTCTCTCTCTCTCACACACACACACACACACACACACACACACACACACACACTGAATGCGTTCTTTGCACAAGCTCATGAAGTGCTTTCTTTGATCTTGGCTTCCAGGTTGGGTGTTGCCAGCCAACGAAGGCTTACTGAGCCAAAACTTAATCTGTGCGATGCAGCTAGCTCTGCCCCCTCCCAACAGAGGCATTATAGAGGCCTTACTTCTCCTGAGTAAGCAGCATATTGTCCTGGGGGGGGGCAGCTTTTGGTTAGAGTCCCACTGGCTTCTTTCTTCCTAATGAGAAAATTCAGCAACAGCAAGCAAGGCACTTTTTGCATTACTGCAGGAAGTGGATGAAACTCGGTGGGTGTGGACCTTGGAGGCCTTCTAGTCCAACCCCTTGTTCAAAGCAAGACTCTCATACCATCCTAGTTAAATGGCTGTCCAATCTCTTCTTGAAAACCACCCACAACTTCTGGTGGCAAGCTGTTCCACAGGTTAATTGTTCTCACTGTTAGGAAGTTTCTCCTTAGTTCCAGGTTGCTTCTCTCCTTGATGAGTTTCCATCCGTTGCTTCTTGTCCTGCCTTCAGGCGCTTTGGAGAACAGCTTGACTCCCTCTTCTTTGGGGCAGCCCCTGAGATATTGGGACACTGCTATCATGTCCCCCCTTGTCCTTCTCTTCATTAAACTAGGCAGATCCAATTCCAGCAACTCTTCCTTGTATGTTTTAGCCTCCAGTCCCCCGATCATCTTCGTTGCTCTTCTCTGCACTCTTTCTAGAGTCTTGACATCTCTTTTTACACCGTGGTGACCAAAACTGGATGCCGTATTCCAAGTGTGGCCTTACCAAGGCCTTGTACAGTGGTATTAGGACCTCACACAATTTGGATTGACTCCCTCTATTAATGCAATTTAGGACTGCATTCGCTGTTTTGGCTGACGCTGCACGCTTGCTGGCTCATCTTGAATTGATTGTCCAGAAAGACTCCAAATTCCCTCTCGCAGCTGCTTGACCTTACCCAGGCTGGTATAGGGACAACTAAAGGGCCAAAGTAAAATTCCCAGGTCTAGTCCAGGCTAACGGATCTTCCTGGTCATCTGGACATCGCCCCCCCCCCCACAGCTGTGGGGCGAAGTTAGCCAGAGCACCAAGGAGGAATTTTTTTTAAAAAAGGAGGTGGGGGTGGGGGGAAACTGAGGCAGATTTCCCTGGCCACCCAAGGCAAGGCATGAGCTCTGGACTGTCAAAATATTAGACCTGATGGTTTTTCGGGAGCGCGAAAGTACTTTGGCCTGCTCAATTATTAATCCATATCCACCAACTTAACGGCGGATCCTGAATAATTGATTCCGATCGGAAAGCCAGGCAGCCAGAACAAAACCCAAGGAGGACACGAGCCGGATGTGTTTTTCTGCCCAGAGTGTGAAAACAGATTCCTTCGTTTTAATAGTCGCCGCTGCCTTTTTTAAACTGATTTAAGTTTTGCAGAAAGAAGCCGGGAACGGGGATGGGCGGGTGTCCAAACTGAAAGGGAAGACACCCGCACGCACGCACACACTGGGAAAGTTTCAATCAATCAATCAATCAATCAATCAATCAATCAATCAATCAGAATAGAGAGCTGGAAGGGATCTTGGAGGTCTTCTAGTCCAACCCTCTGCTCAAGCAGGAAAACCTAAGGCCCCCAATCTTTTGGGCACCAGGGGCTGGTTACGTGGAGAGAGGTTTTTCCGTGGACTGGAGGAGGTGTGGTTTTGTGTGCTGCATGCATCCCACGGATGGGGCTTTGCTCATTTGTGCGGACCAGTTGCTGGCATGCCGCGGCCCAGTACCGATCCACAGACTGCAGGGTTGGGGACCACTGCCTTAGGGGTTCTGCCTCAAGACACCTGGAGGGGGATCCAGTGGGGGTCTTCAAGCACGGATGACAATAACAGAGCTGGAAGGGACCTCGGAGGTCTTCTAGTCCAACCCACTGCCCAAGCAGGAGACCCTACACCGTTGCCGACAAGATGGTTGCCCAGTCCCTTCTCGAAAACCTCCACTGATGGGATACCTACAATGTCTGGTGGCAAGCTGTTCCACTGGTTGTTTCCACGGTCGGGAAATTTCTCTTTAATTCTCTCCTCGATCCGTTTCCATCCGTCGCTTCTTATTCTGCCTTCTGGTGCTTTGGAGAATAGGGGGAACACCCCACCCCCGCTCTTCTTTGGGGAAGCCCCTTAAATGCTGAAATTCTTCAGGGAATCATACTATAGCAGTTCGAAAGCACGTAGAAATGCAAGTAGAAAAATAGGGACCACGACGGTGGGAAGGTAACAGCGTTCCGTGCGCCTTTGGCGTCTAGTCATGCCGGCCACGTGACCACGGAGACGTCCTCGGACAAGCGCTGGCTCTTCGGCTTTGAAACGGAGATGAGCACCGGCCCCTAGAGTCAGAAACGACTAGCACGCATGTGCGGCGGAACCTTTACCTTTATTCTTTAGGGAATCATACTATTATAACCCCTAAAGAGACAGCTATGTTATATAAAAAGGTAAAGGTTCCCCCGCACACGTGTGCTAGTCGTTTCCGACTCTAGGGGCCGGTGCTCATCTCGATGAAGGGCCCGAGTTCTGGGACCCTGAGAGATGGCTGGGCAGGGGCAGGGGCCGTCAACACAAATTTAATAGGAGGCCCCTGATTAATTTTTTATCGAAATTTTTTATGAGGTTAGGGACAGGGGTGGGAGATGGGAGTTGTTTGGCTATGGGGGGTGGCCAATCAACCATGGCTCAGGCCAGACTTGGGTCTGACCGCGCGGGGGGAGAACAGGGTCTGGTTGTCTCCGGGGCTCATGAGCGGGTCGTGGGATTACTGATTCCCACGACGGGGAATGGCAGCAGGCGGATAGACAGAGGGCCGTATCGCTACCGGGAGGGCCGTCTCCGCTATTTGCAAGCGGTGAGGCGCTCCGACCCTCTGCTTCTTCCCCGAGGTTCCAGGAGCGAGGATGTGCAGCCTCCTGAGCTCAGGCTGGTGTACCTGAATGCCAGGTCCGTGGTTAATAAAGCTCCCCTCGTTAGGGATTTAGTTGAGGGTGAGCATGCGGACCTGGCTTGCATCACGGAGACTTGGTTGGGCCCAGAGGGTGGGGTCCCTTTGGTTGACCTTTGCCCACCAGGTTTCCGGGTGCTACACCGGCCACGAGCTCAAGGTAGGGGTGGGGGTGTGGCGGTGATTATTAGGGAGACCTTACGTCCGTGGGAGACCACCGTTCTTCAGATAGTCGGGTGTGAGTCTCTCTTTGTGAGATTTGGTTCTGGGGCGCAGTTGGGCTTGCTGCTGGTGTACATTTCGCCTAGTCGCGCAGCGGCAGCCCTGCCCGAGCTGCTCAATATCCTCTCGGGGTTGGTGATTGAGTTCCCCAAACTTATAGTTTTGGGGGACCTCAATCTACCATCCCTGGGAGGCTCATCTGAGCTAGCTCGGGAGTTCATGGCTTCCATGACGGCCATGGACCTGACGCAAGTAATTTCTGGACCAACTCATGAGGGAGGCCACACCCTTGACCTGATTTTTTTATCTGGATGGTGGTTGGATGATCTTGGTGGGGGCTCTCCATTTATTATGCCCCTGTCATGGACCGATCATCATCTCCTGCGGCTGGTCTTCCGTTTTGCCACCCCCCGCCGTGGGGGTACGGAGCCAATTAGATGGTACCGCCCCAGACGCTTAATGGATCCTGATAGATTCCAAGCGGCGCTGGGGTCCCCACCTGCCTCCACTGCTCACAACTCGGCGGATGCCTTAGTGGAAGCCTGGGAAAGGGCAGCCACTGAGGCACTGGACCGAGTTGTACCCCTGCGGCCCCTGACCCGGTGCAGATCCCAGCGAGCTCCATGGTTCTCTGCGGAGCTCCGGGAGATGAAGCGTCGGAAACGGGGCCTAGAGAGCTGCTGGAGGTCTAGCCGATCCGAACCCGACCGGTTGCGGTTAAGAACCTATATTAGGTCTTACCTCGCAGCGATGAGGGCGGCGAGGTGTAATTACTTCTCTACCCTCATCGCGTCCGCAGATAATCGCCCAGCCGCCCTGTTTAGGGTGACCCGCTCCCTCCTTAATCAGGAGGTGAGGGAGGATCCCTTGCAGGGTCGTGCCGAGGAATTTAGTCAACATCTGTCGGATAAAATCGCTGGGCAGAGTCTGACGATCAGGACACGGGCGGTCTTGTCAATGTTATCTGGGAGGAGTTTGATTCTGTGACCCCTGATGAAGTGGACAGGATTATGGGGAGGCTGAGCTCCACCACATGTTTATTGGATCCGTGCCCTTCTTGGCTGGTTTATGCAGCTAGGGAGAGGACACGAGGCTGGCTCCAGGCGGTTATATCAGCTTCCTTGAGTGAGGGTAATTTCCCCACCGTCTTGAAGGAGGCGGTGGTGAGACCTCTCCTCAAGAAGCCTGCCTTGGACCCAGCTGTATTGAACAACTTTCGTCCAGTCTCCAACCTTCGCTTCCTTGCGAAGGTTGTTGAGAGTGTGGTGGCGCATCAGCTCCCTCTGGTCCTGGATGAAGCGGATTATTTGGACCCGTACCAATCGGGTTTCAGGCCCGGGTACAGCACGGAGACGGCATTGGTCGCTCTGGTGAATGATCTCTGGAGGGCTCGGGATAGGGGATACTCCTCTATCCTAGTCCTATTAGACCTCTCGGCGGCTTTCGATACCATCAACCATGGTATCTTGCTGCGGCGTCTCAGGGGATTGGGAGTGGGAGGCACAGTTCTTCAGTGGTTCTCCTCCTATCTCCTGGGACGTTCGCAGTCGGTGTTGGCAGGGGGGCAGAGATCGGCCCCTAGGTCTCTCGTTTGTGGAGTTCCTCAGGGGTCGGTTCTCTCGCCTCTCCTGTTCAACATCTACATGAAACCGCTGGGTGAGATCATTTGTGGTTTTGGAGTTGGGTATCATCAATACGCCGATGATACCCAACTTTTCATTTCGACCCCAAACCACCCCAGTGATGCCCTCGCTGTGATGTCCCGTTGCCTGGAGGCGGTTCGGGTCTGGATGGGGAGGAACAGACTTCAACTCAACCCTGACAAGACTGAGTGGCTGTACATTCCGGCATCCCGGGACATTCAAAATGTTCCATCGCTTTCTATGGGGGGTGAGCTCTTACCCCCCGTGGATAGGGCTCGCAACTTGGGAGTCCTCCTAGATTCACGACTTACTCTGGAAGATCATATAGTGGCCGTGACTAGGGGGGCTTTCGCCCAGGTTCGCCTGGTGCGCCAGTTGCGGCCCTATCTGGACCGGGATGCCCTGTGTACGGTCACTCATGCGCTCGTGACCTCTCGCCTAGACTACTGTAATGCTCTCTACATGGGGCTTCCCTTGAAGACCACTCGGAGGCTCCAACTGGTACAGAATGCGGCCGCGAGAGTTGTCCTGGGAGTTTCCCGGTACTCCCATGTTACACCTTTGCTCCGCGAGCTGCATTGGCTACCAGTTGTCTTCCGGGTGAGGTTCAAGGTCTTGGTTATGATCTTTAAGTCCTTACATGGCATGGGTCCGGGTTACCTCGAGGACCACCTGCTGCCGGCGTCAACTCCCCTCCGCCCTGTGCGTTCCCACAGAGAGGGCCTCCTCAGGGTGCCTCCGGTCAGGGAATGTCGACTGGTGGCCCCCAGGGGGAGGGCCTTCTCTGTGGGTGCTCCAGCATTATGGAACCAACTGCCGGTTGAGCTCCGGATGGCATCAGACCTCCGATCCTTCCGCCGCGGGCTGAAGACCCACTTATTTGAATTAGCTGGTCTGGCCTGATGGGGGAATATGGGTTTTTAATTGGTTTTTTAGTATTTTATTATTGTTGTATTTTAATTGGGCACTGGTTTAATTTCCTTTTAACTTTTGTACCGCTATTTATATATGCCCTGTGAACCGCCCTGAGTCCCTCGGGAGAAGGGCGGTATAGAAATCAAATAAAACATAAAACATAAACTCTGCTACGCGGCACTCGGGATTCGACCCGCCAAACTGCCGACCTTCTGATCGACAAGCTCAGCGTCCTAACCCACTGAGCCACTGCATCCCTCTGCTATGTTATATAGCATAAATGCTGCTATAATATATTCCTTAGGGCTGACGTCCCCAACCTTTTGGGAACCAGGGACCGGTTCTGTGGATAGGTTTTTCCGCGGACCGGAGGGTGTGTAGTTTTGTCTGTCGCCTGCATTCCGCAGGTGGGGCTTTGCTTGTTTGTGCGGACCGGTTGCTGGCGTGCCACGGTTCAGTACCGGCCCACGGACCGGGTGTTGAGCACCCCTGCTATAGACCCCCATCAAATCAATCATAGTTTAGTTTCATCTGCTGGGCAAACTCAGCCTCAGATTTCGAATCATTTTTACACTGTTCCATCGAAACCCAGAAGGAGTAACCAATGAAAGAACAAGAATCTTAAGATTAAAGAAATACATTTTATTCAGAGATAGCGCTTTTTTCCCCCTTTCATTTTTGTTAGCCAGGTAATGCAACCAAATCTTTATTTTCTTATTAATTTATTAATCAGATAACCCTTTTCCTATCTCAGCAGAACGCAACCACCAAGGCGGAAAGAAAAGACGAGTTTAAAAAAACAACAAAAAACCACCAGAATAAAATAAAAAAACTTCCAGCAGCGGTTTCTTAACTCAAGAGGTCTTAAAACAAATTTAAATTCACCTCTGAAACTTTTGCTTTGCTCCTATTCTGGAATAAACGGTTTATTTGCAAAAGGAAGTATTCTCTAATCTCGAGCAATCTCTTTGCAGCCAAACACCCCCCGCCCCATCTTGTCATTTTTTTCTTTTTACTTTTATTCGTAGCGTTAACGGGATTAGACAGATTTGCGAACCCGAAAGAGGATGAATAGTTTTATTAATTTAAGAAGTTGACGCAGGTCTTTTGTGCTATAGTGGCTAGCTAGTTTCTGGAATCTATTCGAACAAAACCATTGTAAGCTAGTATTTAATGCAGGAACGGGCCCCTTGGGCCCCTTAATGACCTGTGGACTTCAACTCCCAGAATTCCTGAGCCGGCCATATTGGCCGGCTCAGGAATACTGGGAGTTGAAGTCCAAAGATTATAAAGCACCATAGTTGCCCATCCTGGTTTAATGTCACCACGGAGGAATGGAGGTGACAATCAGGGCTCCCCGACTCACTCTTCCCACCCTTGAATCCATTGGGACTCCATGTCCCATGATTCCCCACCGGCTAAGCTAATAAATGCAAATTGCCGATAAAAAGTCCAAATCTCTTGATTTCTCTCCAAGAGTATGTAATAGAAATCTCTTTTTTTAAAATTTTATTTCTGTTTCGAAGCAAGGGTGGGCGGGCGCCATCCGATATCTTTGTTAGGACGGGAACCAAACCAAAGTCGGACAAACAAGGCGAGAGGACTTGCAGGAAACTCTTTCGGTCGAGATTATCCCTTGCGAAAACGGCCCGCCGATTTGGTTGCCTAAATGCCACTCGCTCTCTTTTAATCCCCATCGCTGTTTGGGGAGCTCTCGAGACGAGGAACGCGCTTCACTCGTTTTCCGGGGGGGATCTGTCGAAACATCAACCGCTTTCCCAGTTTGGTGAAGGGTCTCCGCCGAGGGTCCGTCTCACGAATGCTCTCCATGTCGAAAGGAAAGAGCCGGTCTCTTGTTTGGGGACATTTTCCCGGCATCGGTGAACCGGCGTGTTTGGGCCGTCCTCGACGTCGTGGGAAAGGGGATCGGAAGGAAGTGGTCTTCTCCAAAACGGCGAGATACTTACCAACTCAGCCCTTGAGGATCACCTTCCTCCAAAATATATAGATATATATATGTGTGTGTGTGTCTGGTGAAGAATTTCTCTCCGTGGATCTCGGCTCTCCAACCGGGCCAGGCCCACGTTTTAAAGTCGCAAAGTCAGGGCGAAGTTGGGTTACAATTTACGAGAGGGGTTTTTTTTCGGGGAGGCGGGCTGGAAAAAGGGAGAAATTAAGGTTCTCCTCTGGCAGGTGAACATGACAGCTGAATTGGGGCGAGTGGAGTGGGGTGGGGGGCAGGCAGGCCGGGCCTTCCTCGCCTTCAGAGGAGAGCGAAATGGTAGAAAAGGGAGAAGACATTTTACGGGCAGAAGGGAAGCTGCGTCCCTCAGTATAAGAGAGCGGGACGGGGGATGAACAGGGGGTCACCTTCGGCACCCGTGGCCAGCTGTTGTGGAAGAAAGAAGGAAGGAAGAGAATCCAGCTGCCAAGGTCACTTGGTCTCCACGTCCCCAGATTGAAAGGGGTGGGGGGGTGGGGGGTCCCGCAGCAGTCTGCCCGCCCCTTCGCAGGGCCAGATCGTGGTCCCAGGAGTCTCTCTCTGTGCGCGGCCTCCTCCATCAATGGAAAGCATACAGCAGCAGGAGGATGGTGCAGATGCTGATCACGCCCCCCAGGATGAGGGTGTCCCGTCGCTTGCGCAGGTTGATCCGCTGGATGAGGCTGTTCACCGCCGGGAAGCGGTCTGGGTTGGGGCAGCCGAGTTAAGGGCGGCAAGGAAAAGGGCCGGCCGGCCACCCACCCACCCACCCTATCCAGTGGTGGGGTTTTCAGCCCTCTTTTGAGAAGGCATGGGGCAGGGTGCCCCCCCAAGTCTTTGTTTTTCTCTGTTGACATTCTAGGGGCTTTTTTGAGGGGGGGGGAGTTTGGGCCTGTTGGGCACCGTCACATTCACGTTTGTGCAGTGACTGTGGTTTGTTTATTTATTTAAAAAATGTCCCTAGGTTTTGGTAGGGAAAGAGAAAGGAAAGCAAGGAGAAAGAAAAGAAAAGAAAGAAAGAAAAAGAAAGGAAGGAAAGAAAGAGGGAAGAAAAGGAAGAGAAGAGAAGGAAGACAAGAAAAGAGAGAAAGTGAAAAAGAGAAGGAAGGAAGAAAGGAAGGAAGGAAGGAGAGAAAGTGAAAAAGGAAAGGAAGGAAAGAAGGAGAGAAAGTAAAAAAGGGAAGGAAGGAAGGGAGAGAAAGTGAAAAAGAGAAGGAAGGAAGGAAGGAGAGAAAGTGAAAAAGGAAAGAAGGAAGGAGAGAAAGTGAAAAAGAGAAAGAAGGAAAGAAGGAAGGAGAGAAAGTGAAAAAGAGAAGGAAGGAAGGAGAGAAAGTGAAAAAGAGAGGGAGAGAAAGTGAAAAAGGGAAGGAAGAAAGAAAGAGAGAAGGAAGACAAGAAAGAAAAAGAAGACAAGGAAAGAGAGAAAGTGAAAAAGAGAAGGAAGGAAAGAAGGAAGGAGAGAAAGTGAAAAAGGGAAGGAAAGAAAGCGAAAAAGGAAGGAAGGAGAGTGAAAAAGAGAAGGAAAGAAGGAAGAGAAAGTGAAAAAGGGAAGGAAAGAAAAAGTAAAAAAGAGGAAGGAAGGAGAGAAGAAAGGAAGGAGAAAAAGAAAAAGGGAAGGAAGAAAAAGAAAAAGAAAGAAAGGAAGGAAGGAAGGAAGGGAGGAAGGAAGGGAGGGAGGGAACTGCTGCCCCCAAAGGGAAGCACTCTGCCCCTTAAGCCAGGGTTTCCCCTCCATCCTGGCTCTGTTCTCCACTCCTGCCTGTCCACATCCTTTGTGAATCTCCCCCCCCCCGCTTCACCTATTTATTCTATTCAAAACATTTCTATAGCTGCCCACCTTTCGACTAACTCTGGGTGGATCCTTCCGGGCCCCATCACAAAAAGTTGGCTCCCTTCGGCTCCTCCCTGATCTCACACCTCTTAAATTTGCTACGGTTGGGAAGCCCTGCTCTAGTGGATGCAGTGTGTTTGTGTGTGGGGGGTTGGACTGGATGACCTCTAGGCTCCTTCCCAACTTTCTGATTCCAGTGAACGTTCGGTGCCCGGCAGGTGAAAAGCAGCAGCAGCAGCAGCAGGAGAAAGGATACTGGCCAAGGTGTTCATCTTACTCTGTATGGATTTCATCATTCCTCGCTGCGAAGTCATGTTTTCTTTCGTGGCCATGGCAATGCTGAGGTGGAGAGGAAGCAGAGAAAGGGCAAAAAAAGAGATTGGCCATTTAATACTCAAGGTAACTCACTACAGCTAATCCTTGACTTACGACCACAACTGAGCCCCAAATTTCTGTTTCTAAGCGAGACATTTGTTAACTGAATTTTGCCTTACCACCTTTCTTGCCACACATCTTAAGTGAGTCACTGCAGTTGTCAATCACACAGGTCTGAAGTGAACCTGGCTTCCCCGTTGCCTTGGCTTGTCGGAAGGTTGCACAAGAGGGGATCACATGAGCCCAGCAGAGTGCAACCGTCGTAAATAGGAGTCAGTTGCCGAGGGTCTGAACTTTATAATCGTGTGACCGCGGGGATGCTGCAACGGTCGTTAAGTGTGAAAAGGGGTCCCGAGTCATTTTTTTGTCAGTGCCGTTGTAACTTTGAACGGTCACGAACCAAACTCTTGAGGATTACCGGCACTTGAAATAACTGAGGCTCTTACGCTTCGATAAGAGGAATAATATTTTATTTGTACAAATCTGTTCCGGGCCCTCAAGGCTTCTCCCATGGCATCCTGGGATTTGTAGTTTAAAGGGGGGGGGGGAAGGCCGCGAGGCATCTGAAGACATAAAACTTTGGCCTACCAAGATGGTCAGATCAATCAGATCAACTCTAGAAAGGGTACAGAGAAGAACAACCAAGATGATTAGGGGGCTGGAGGCTAAAACATATAAAGAACGGTTGCTGGAATTGGGTATGTGTAGTTTAATGAAGAGAAGGACTAGGGGTGACATGATAGCAGTCTTCCAATCTCTCAGGGGCTGCCCCAAAGAAGAGGCAGTCTAGCTCTTCTCCAAAGCGCCTGAAGGCAGGACGAGAAGCAACGGATGGAAACTAACCAAGGAGAGAAGCGACCTGGAACTAAGGAGAAACTTCCTGACAGTGAGAACAACTAACCAGGGGAACAATCTGCCTCCAGAAGCTGTGAATGCTCCAACACTGGAAGTTTTTAAGAAGAGACTGGACAGCCACTTGTCTGAAACGGTACAGGGTTTCCTGCCTGAGCAGGGGGTTGGGCTAGATGACCTCCGAGGTCCCTTCCAACTTTATATTATTATTATTATTATTATTATTATTATTATTATTATTATTATTATTATTATTATTATTATTATTATTATTATTATTATTAACAACAAACTGTGAGCTTCTGTGTTGCAGGGGATGAGTACACGTCTCCTAGGCAACCCCACCCGGGATTTGGGCCTGATCCATCTCTACCCGGGGGACACACACACACCCCCTTGGAGAATTGGGGCTCGCCCAGGAAGGAGCAAAAAAGCAACCCCAGGAGGGATGCTCCGTTCCCGGGCCTTGGGAGTGGCAGAGAGAGAGAGAAAGCTGCTTGAAAAGGCGAAGTGACGTGGCAGGAGGAGGAAAACCTGAGCCACTTAAGACACGGGCAGAGATGCAAATAGGTTTCTGGGTGCTGGGAAAACTTTAAGGGCTACAATGGAGAGAGAGGAACCGGTGGGTAAATTGGACAATGGGCTACTTTGGTTCCGACGAGAGGGGGAAAAAAATGGAGTCGTCGACCAGCCAAGCTCCTCTTTCTCACACGGACCCAACACAGCCGCCTCTTCATAGCTAGGCCTGTGGCTTTTCAATGCCTTATGGCAGGGGTCTCCAAAGTTTTGGGCCAATCGTCAGGTGCTGGTGAGTTCCAGCCCCGCCTTAGGCACAAAAGCCATCTGGGTGACTTTGGGCCAATCACCAGGAGACGGTGAGTTCTAGTCCCACCTTATACATAAAAGCTGGCTGGGTGACTTTGGGCCAATCACCAGGAAACAGTGAGTTCGAGTCCCGCCTTATGCATAAAAGCTGGCTGGGTGACTTTGGGCCAATCACCAGGAGACGGTGAGTTCGAGTCCCACCTTAGGCATAAAAGCCAGCTGGGTGACTTTGGGCCAATCAGCAGGAGACGGTGAGTTCTAGTCCCACCTTAGGCATAAAAGCTGGCTGGGTGGCTTTGGGCCAATCACCAGGAAACGGTGAGTTCTAGTCCTGCCTTAGGCCCAAAAGCCAGTTGGGCGACTCTGGGCCAGTCCCTCTCTCTCAACCCAACCCACCTCATAGGGTTGTTGTTCTGGGGAAAATAGAAAGGAGTATTAAGTCTGTTCACCGCCTTGAGTTACTTAAGAAAAAATTGGTCAACCGTTTGTCTGAAATGGTATAGGGTTTCCTGCCTGAGCAGGGGGCTGGACTAGAAGACCTCCAAGGTCCCTTTCAACTATTCTATTCTATTCTATTCTATTCTATTCTATTCTATTCTATTCTATTCTATTCTATTCTATTCCATTTTTTATTGTATTCTATTCTATATTCTGCGGAGGCTCAGTGGGTTAGGACGCTGAGCTTGTTGATCAGAAGGTCGGCAGTTTGGCGGGTCGAATCCCGAGTGCCGCGTAACAGAGTGAGCGCCTGTTACTCGTCCCAGCTTCTGTCAACCTAGCAGTTCTAAAGCACGTAAAAATGGAAGTAGGAAAATAGGGACCACTCCGGTGGGAAGGTAACAGCGTCCCGTGCGCCTTTGGCGTCTAGTCATGCCGGCCACATGACCACGGAGACGTCCTCGGACAAGCGCTGGCTCTTCGGCTTTGAAACGGAGATGAGCACCAGCCCCTAGAGTTGGAAACGACTAGCACGCGTCTGCGGGGGAACCTTTACCTTTACTTCTATTCTATTCTATTCTATTCTATTCTATTCTATTCTATTCTATTCTATTCTATTAACTTATAAACTCATAAAGGCAGGACAAAAAGCAAGCAAATACATATAATAAATAAACTCCTGCAGCCCCCTGCAGTGCGGGCCAACTCTTGCCTATATCAAGCAACGCAAAAAAGCCATTTCCTCCTTCACACAATCCTGTCCCTTTGAAAGCCGTCAAGAGCCCCCACCGGGAGCGAAGACCGTGGCTCTTTCCCACTGTCCTCCTGGCGCGCTCAGCGCCAGACTGGATGGGAGCAGGCAGGCAAAGAGTGTATTTGTGGCTATATATGCAAACACAGGTCGTCCTTGACTTACAGCCGTTCAGTTAGTGACCGTCCAAAATTTTTACAGCCCTGAAAAAAAAACCTGACTTAGGACCGTTTTTTCCACACAGAGCATCCCCGTGCTCACGGGATCAAAATTTGGACGCTTGGCAACTGACTCGTATTTTTTTTCCTCACCCTGGAATTGCATTTTGTTCGGTAGGGCCCCGGGTTCAAGTCTGCCGAGGCTCTTCCGGATCTTGAGTCTACCACCTGAATGCCATGGAATAAACCGCCACGGCTATGGCTTGAGGGAAAGGCGGGGGGGGGGGCTCTCTGCTCCTGAAAACTGGAATCTCAGCCCCGGTTCGTTTAGCGACTGTTGAAAGCTGCAACAGCACTGGGAGAAAAAAATGACTTAGGACCGTTTTTCACACCGATGACTCGAAAGCTTGGCGACTGGCACGTACTTGTGACGGTTGCAGCATGCCGGATCCCCTTTTGCGACCTTCTAACCAGGAAAGTCAATGGGGGGAAGCCGGATTCGTTTAACGGCGTGTTTGTAACTGAACAACAGCAGGGATTCCCTTACCAGCTGTGACCAGACAGGTGGTAAAATTAATTAACCAGCGGAACTGCCTGCGTCCAGAAGTTGTGAATGCTCCAAACCTGGAGGTTTTTAAGAAGAGATTGTCTGAAAATGGTACTATAGGGTTTCCTGCCTGAGCAGGGGGTTGGACTAGATGACCTTCCAACTCCTCCTCCTCTTCTTCTTCTTCTTCTTCTTCTTCTTCTTCTTCTTCTTCTTCTTCTTATTATTATTATTATTATTATTATTATTATTATTATTATTATTATTATCATAAAATAATGAAACTCAGTCAACTGAACACTCAAATTGACTGGCGCTGATGGTTGACACGGGTTGCTGCCAGCATCCTAGGTACCAACCAGGTATCTCCTTAAAATGTAAGATGCTCCGAGGAGCGCAGTTTTTTGTAGCTTTGCTGGAGTTATTGCAGGAAGCTGCAGTTTCTTGATGTGTTTTGCAAAGTTTTTGGACATAGCTCCTGGTACCCTGATGACAATGGGTATCACTGTTACACGTTTCATCCATAATTGCACAGTTTCGATGGCCAGGTCGCGGTATTTCGTTGTTGTTGTTGTTATTATTATTATTATTATTATAAAACTTTTATTCATAAAACATGAAACTCAGTCAACTGAACACTCAAATTGACTGGCACTAATGGTTGACACGGGTTGCTGCCAGGATCCTAGGTATCAACCAGGTATCTCCTTAAAATGTAAGATGTTCCGAGTAGCGCAGTTTTTTGTAGCTTTGTTGGTGGTCTTCTTCTTCTTCTTCTTCTTCTTCTTCTTCTTCTTCTTCTTCTTCTTCTTCTTCTTCTTCTTCTTCTTCTTCTTCTTCTTCTTCTTCTTCTTCTTCTTCCTTCCTCTTCCTTCTTCATTATTTATTGTTATTATGTCGTAAAATGGGGCAGAAATCTCCAAACAACTGTCTTGCTTAGCTAGGGAAGTTTTGGGCTCAATCGATCCGTGGTGGCTGCCTGCAGCCCACAGCTGCGTGATTCAGAGGCACCAAGCCAAGCGCTAATGTTAAATACATTTTAGCCTGTCTCTCTCGCTCTCCGAAAGCCGCCATCGCTCCACTTTTTCCAGGGGAAAACAAGATGCTGCCAGATGACTCTGGAGGAGGAGAGGAAAGGAAAGGGAAAAAATCAGCCGAGCAGACCCCATTAAGGAAAGGGTTTTGCAAGGGCTGCTTTGGAAAAGGCAAACTTGTAAAACCTCCAATTTCCAATCAGCGGTACATTCAGGAAGCCAGCAGAGACATCCCAAGTGGCCTCCACCACAAAACCCATCCTCTCCAGACAAGTGGCTGTCCAGTCTCTTCTTAAAAACCTCCAGTGTTAAGAGCACCCACAGCTTCTGGAGGCCAGGAGTTCCACTGGCTAATTGTTCTCACTGTCAGGAAGTTTCTCCTTAGTTCCAGGTTGCTTCTCTCCTTGATGAGTTTCCATCCGTTGCTTCTTCTCCTGGCTTCGGGCGCTTGACTCCCTCTTCTTTGGGGCAGCGCCTGAGATACTGGAAGACTGCTATCATGTCCCCCCTCATCCTTCTCTTCATTAAACTGGACATATCCAATTCCTGCAACCGTTCTTTATATGTTTTAGCCTCCAGTCCCCTGATCACCTTTGTTGCTTTTCTCTGCACTCTTTCCAGAGTCTCGACATCCTTTTTTGGCATTGTGGCGACCAAAGGAGAAACAATGAAAGACAAAGTTCCTGGGGCACCATCTGTACCCTCATCCACCCACCCCTGATCTATAAACCTCCGAAACAGGGGAGCCCCAATTGGGAGGGAGGGGAGCAACCCCTAGGCAAACATTAGCCAATGTCAAAATCTATGTAATATGCAGGCCTGGTTGGTGCTTGGATGAGACAACGCCAGGAAATCCCAATGGGATGATGATGATGATGACGATGATGATATTATTATTATTATTATTATTATTATTATTATTATTATTATTATTATTATTATTATTATTATTATTATTATTATTGAACCTCAGTCAACTGAACACTCAGATTGACTGGCACTAATGGTTGACACGGGTTGCTGCCAGCATCCTAGGTATCAACCAGGTATCTCCTTAAAATGTAAGATGTTCCGAGTAGCGCAGTTTTTTGGAGTTATTGCAGGAAGCTGCAATTTCTTGATGTGTATTTTTGCAAAGTTTTTGGACCTCGTTCCCAGTGCCCCGATGACAATGGGTATCACTGTTACACGTTTCATCCATAATCGCGCCATTTCGATGGCCAGGTCGCGGTATTTCATAATTTTTCCCAGTTCTTTTTCTTCGACTCTGCCATCTCCTGGTACAGCGGTATCAATCAACTGTACGCTTCGGTTCTCTACGACTGCGATATCTGGCGTGTTGTGTTCCAAATGGCGATCTGTCTGTATTCGGAAGTCCCACAAGATCTTCACCCTCTCATTCTCGACAACTTTTTCCACCCTATGTTCCCACGACTTTTCGGACACGGGCAAGTCGTATTTTTTACACAACGCCCAGTGGATTAGTTTAGCAACTCGATCATGTCTGCAACTCGGTCATGTCTGGCTTTGTAATCAGTTTGCGCGATTTTGCTGCACTCACATATTAGATGTGAAGGAGTTTTAACTTTGTTGTTGCAAAGTCGGCAATTTGGATTGTCAGTGGATTATTATTATTATTATTGATCATCGCACAGTCAGCCAGATGTTCAGACTGGATTTGGCATTTTTGTCTACCTATCGAGTCCTTCCCAAGGACCTGGGATAGGCAGATGTGGATGTTTGATGGTATTGTAGATCTCGTCGCAGAATGGAAGCAGTTCCTAGTAAGGCCGCCTTTTGCAATTGACTGATGGCGCATTTGTCAATGCCAATGATGGTGCCCAAGTGGTGCTCCAGTTGTTCTGGGATTGCACCCAAGGCGCCTATGACTATTGGTGCCACCCTTGCTCGCCTTTGCCACAGTCTTTCTATTTCTATTTGTAGGTCTTTGTATTTTGTTATCTTCTCCAGTTCTTTCTCGTCTATTCTGCTGTCTCCAGGCACTGCCACGTCCACTATCCAGACTTTTTTGTCTTTCTTAATCGACAGTTGTCAAGTCCAGGGTGTTATGTTGTGCAGGTGCTTGTCTGTTTGAATTCTGAAGTCCCAGAGCAGTTTAATTTTATCATTTTCTATGACTTTCTCTATTTTATGATCCCACCAGTTCTTGCTTACAGGCAAATGATATTCCTTGCGGATCTTCCAATGCACCATTGTTGCTACTTTGTCATGCCGCTGCTTGTAGTCAGTCTGTGTGATGATGATGATGATTATTGCAGGTAGTCCTTGACTTATAACCGTTTGTTTAGTTTAGATGCGGAGGCTCAGCGGTTAAAGACAAGGAGCTTCTCAGATGGAAAAACGACAGCCCGCGTTTGAGACCCGAGCACTGCAAGACAGGGTGAGCTCCTGTTCCTGGCTGCAGCTCCTGCCCGCCCAGCGGTTTGAAAGTGTTTAGGAATCGCTCCGACGCCTTGATCACAGGCCAGTCCTCGACTTACGACGGCAATTGGGCCCAAAATGTCTGTGGCTCAGTGAGAGATTCGCTCAGTGAGTTGGGCCCCGTTTTACGACCCTGCTGGCTGCCATTAAGTGAAACCCTGCGGTTGTTAAGTGAGTCACACCGTCGTTCAGTGAATCCGGATTCTCCCTTGAGTTTGCTGGTCAGAAGGGGGCAAAAAAGGGATCATCTGACCCCGGGACACTGCAACTGTCATAGGTACATGCCGAGCATCTGAATTTTGATCACATGCTGCAACGGCTGTAAGTGAAAACCGGTGACAAGTCCCTTTTTTCAATGCGGTGGTAACTTTGAACCGTCATTAAACGAAGGGTTGCTAATTCAAGGACTACCTCTTCAAGGGGTTAATTCTTCCAGAAGGCCTTTTTTTTGGAACGGGGGAATTTGAAGAGGCAGAAGAAAAGCGGGGTGGGTGTCTTTTATTTATTTATTTATTTATCTATCATTTTTTTAAAAAATTGATTTTCTAATTTTACATTTAAATATTTAAAAAGCAACGTGGCGGCTGAGTTAATTGATAATTCAATAACACACAAGTATCTTTAGTACAAGTCTCAAACTACTACATTAAGTATTTCCTCTCTTTTCCCCTTAGCATTTATTTACTGTCTCCTGTTTAATGCAATTCTTACTACACCAATTAAATAAAAATGACTTTCTTACCTTTTATCAATAATTCTTAGTTTATACATATCCTGGTTATTTTAACATTCAATCTCTATAGACAATCAATGTCCTAGTTAGTTTTCCGTACGTAAGCTACAAAAAAATATATATTGATAAACGTAACAAATATGTTTTTACTTAGCTGTTATAATAAAAATTGCTAGCTTAAATATGAGATGGTAGACATCAGGAGAAAAAGAGGGGAAGCGTTTAATGTTGAAAGAAGAGAAAAATTTGGGTTACTAAATTTAAGACACTTGGAAATTAACAGAAAATAAGAACGTTATAAAGGTAAAGGTAAAGGTTCCCCCGCACATGCGTGCTAGTCGTTTCCGACTCTAGGGGCTGGTGCTCATCTCCGTTTCAAAGCCGAAGAGCCAGCGCTTGTCCGAGGACGTCTCCGTGGTCATGTGGACGGCATGACTAGACGCCAAAGGCGCACGGAACGCTGTTCCCTTCCCACCGTGGTGGTCCCTATTTTTCTACTTGCATTTTTACGGGCTTTCGAACTGCTAGGTTGGCAGAAGCTGGGACGAGTAACAGGCGCTCACTCTGCTACGCGGCACTCGGGATTCGACCCGCCAAACTGCCGACCTTCCGATCGACAAGCTCAGCTTCCTAACCCACTGAGCCACCGGGTCCCTATAAGAACGTTATACTGTATGATTAATTAGTTGATGTAAGGTGGTGAGAATTAGAATATATTTAAACAGATAAGACGTGTATTCTGAATATTAGATTTTGTGACGAATTGGGATAAAGGGAACTGTGGTCATTTAAAATTTGGAAATTATAAATATTAAATGTTAAACTTAAAGGTGTGTGTGGGGGGTGTCTTTTAATGCTCGGGTGTTATTTCTAGGGGGTGGGTGGGACAGGCAACGCCAGGATCCCCCAGGGTTAGGTGCCGATTGAAGCAATGGGACGGATCCCTTTCCCAGCCTTACCTTATTGTGTCTTCGATCAGTCGTTCGGAGCTGAAAGGAAAAGCAAAATGTTTTTAATTTTTACAGCTCGCTTTCCCTTAGGCCAACCTGCAAAAATAAAACCGGCGTCCGAAACAGGAAGCAAATTGAAAGAAAAGAACCGAGGAAACGCATTTATTTTGCAAAGAGGGCTGGCAGTTTTGAGTCTGGGCCCAAGGCAAGAAAACGCAGAGATGGTGGTGGGGGAAAAGAGCAAAGAAAAAAAAAAAGACGGTTCCCTGCAATTCTCTATCCCAAAGGTGCTTTTTTCAGGAGGTAGCTGGATTTTCGTCTTTTTCCTTTGAAGACGTTTCCCTTCTCCTCCCAGAAGCTTCTTCGGCTCTGACTGGATGGCGGGGAATGGAAGGATTTATACTCCTTGCAGACAGCCGGTCATTTGCGTCCTCTTAGAGAGTCGTCGAGGCCACTTGGATGCTGACCTGTGTCCTCGGGGTCACCCGAGTGGTGCAAATGGGTGTGGAGCCTCCTTGGAACTGCGGAAAGGACTGTGTTGCAGACGGGAGGTGGATGATGTTGTATCCTTCCCCCCCTCTCTGGAGGGAGGGCTGTTCAATTTGGATCTAGATGGCCTCTTTTTAACCCTCTTTGTAACTTGGTTTGCACCATTTGCACCCCTCAGGTGACCCTGAGGACACAAAGGCCTCCGTGGTTCTCCAAAAGAAGGCAAAGGACCGGCTGTCTGCAAGGAGTATAAATCCTCCCATTCCCCACCATCCAGTCAGAGCCGAGGAAGCTTCTGGGAGTAGAAGGGAAATGTCTTCAAAGGAAAAAGATCCTTGGTGGAGCAGTGGGCTAATGCCTCCTTAAGTAACACCAGCTGCCTGCAATTAGTGCAGGTTCGAGTCCCACCAGGCTCAAGGTTGACTCGGCCTTCCATCCTTCCGAGGTAGGTAAAATGAGGACCCAGATTGTTGGGGGCAATTAAGCTGACTTTGTAATAATGCCGCTTGGGTGTGTGTGTGTGAAAGCCCTAATAAGCAGGCATATACGTCCCTCCGTCCAGTGCGCTCCCACAGAGAGGGCCTCCTCAGGGTGCCGCCGATCAAAGAATGCCGATTGGTGACCCCCAGGGGGAGAGCGTTCTCTGTGGGCGCGCCAGACCTTTGGAACCGCTTACCGGTTGAGCTCCGGACGGCCCCCGACCTTCGCTCCTTCCGGCGCGATCTTAAAACATTCTTTTTCGAACAAGCTGGCCTGGTCTGACGGGATGGGGTTGGGTTTTTAAAATTAGTTCTTAACTCAATATGTATTGATTTTATGGGCATGATGTTTAATTGGTTTTTAATGGTTTTTTAATTTTTGTATCTGATTTTTATTGTGTATTGCCCTGTTCACCGCCCTGAGTCCTTCGGGAGAAGGGCGGTATAGAAATCAAATTATTAAATTAAATTATTAAATTAAATATACATAGAATGAAGGCTACTGCTAAGCACATTGATTTGTGCTAAGCTTGTAAGCCGCCCTGAGTCTTCGGAGAAGGGCGGGATATAAATGGGATTTAAAACAAAAACAAGAAAGTCTGGTTGCCTCCTAAAAAAGCACCTTTGGGAAAAGGAAGGAAGAGGAAGAGGAGAAGGAAGATGGGAGGGAAAGAAGGAGAAGGAGAAGAGAGAAAAGAGAAAGAGAGAGACAGAGAAAGAAAGAAAAAGAAAGAAGAGGAGGAGGAGGGGGAAAGGAAAAGGAAGAGAAGGTGAAAGGAAAGAGAAAGGAGGAGGAGGAGGAGGAAGAGGCCTTTTCAAATGGCCTCAAGGACTCTCTAAAAGGAGGCAAAGGACCGGCTCTCTACAAGGAGTATAAATCCTCCCGTTCCTCACCATCCAGTCAGAGCCGAGGAAGCTCCTGGGAGGAGAAGGGAAAGGTCTTCAAAGGAAAAACAAGGAAGTCCAGTTGCCTCCTGAAAAAGCTCCTTTGGGAAAAGGACGGAAGAGGAAAAGGAAGATGGGAAGGAAAGAAGGAGAAGGATAAGAGAGAAAAAGAGAGAGAGAGACAGAGAAGAAAGAAAGAAAGAAAGAAAGAAAGAAAGAAAGAAAGAAAGAAAGAAAGAAAGAAAGAAAGAAAGAAAGAGGACAAAGACGAAAGAAAAAGGAAGAGGAGATGAAGGATAAGGGAAAGAAGAAGGAGGAGGAGACTTTTTCAAATGGCCTCGAGGACTCTCTAAGAGGATGCAAACGACCGGCTCTCTACAAGGAGTATAAATCCTCCCATTCCCCACCATCCGGTCAGAGCCGAGGAAGCTTCTGGGAGGAGAAGGGAAACGTCTTCAAAGGAAAAACAAGACAGTCCGGCTGCCTCCTAAAAAAGCTCCTTTGGGACGACCACGACCTGGATGGCTGAGCATCTCCGTAGCCCATGGAGCTAGGATCAGCCAGCAGAGAAAAACAACGACAACATGCACATCAGCTTCGCAACTGTCCTAACTCGGGTGGGTCTCTGGAGCCCACCCCCCCAGGGGGAGGGAAAGTAGATACAAGCAGTCCTTGACTTACGACCGCAGTCGAGCCTTAGAATTCACGTCGCTAAGCCAGAAATTTGTGAAGCGAGCTTTTGTCCCGTTTGGCAACTCTGCTTGCCGGCTTTGCGAATCGCTGCGGCGGTTAAAAATAGTCACACGGTTGTGATGCGAATCAGGCTACCCCCCCTCCCCTCCCCCCCAATTGACTTTGTTGGTCGGAAGGTCGTAAAAAAAGGGGACCACGAGACATTCCCGGGGGGTGGGGGGGGGGACGCCGCGACCGTCATAAATCCAAGGCGGTTGCCGAGCGTCTGAATTTTGATCATGCGACCCATGGGGAGGCTGTGTGAAAAATGGCCCCGAATCACTTCCTTCAGCGCTGTCGTAACTTCGAGCAGTCACTAAGCGAACTGTCATAAGTCGAGGACCACCTGCAGCCCAGATCAGGGAGTGGGGACATCTGGTCCAAGCATCCATCTGGATAAAATTACATGAAGCCGACGAAAAGAGATGGCTGCACGCAAATTGCCAGAGCATGGAGGTAAAAGGTGGATGCAGTTCTTAAAAAAAGGGACAAAGGTGTGGTTTTTTTCCAGGCATGCGCACAAGGGGTCCTCGACTTACGACCAGTTCATCCCCAAATGTCCACTGCTCTGCAAGGCAGTCATTGAGTGAGTTTTGCCCCATTTTATGACCTTTTTTGCCACAGTTGTTAATTGTTGCAGATGTTAAGTGAACCATGAGGTCGTTAAGCGAATCAAGACTTGCCCCACTGATTCCGCTTGTCGGAAGCTGGCTGGGAAGGTCGCAAAAGGGGATCACGGGACTGTCATAAACACGATTCAGCTGCTCAGCATTCGAATTTTGACCAGGTGACCCAGAGGGACGCTGCAGGAGCCGTTGGGGTGAAAAACGGCGCTAAGTCCCTTTTTTCCCTGCCGTTGTAACTTCGAACGGTTGCTAAACGAAACGGCTGTAAGTCAGGGACTTACCTGTACAGTGCTTGGCTTCCAAAACCAGCCCCCTCTTGGTTTCCCAACCCAGGTAGTCCTCGGGTTACAACTGAGCCCTGTCAAGGTACAGATGGAGAACGGGGGGGGGGGGGCAGGGTGTCACCAAGGGATGCTGAGTCCAGCCCCTGACCTGACTCTACCAACAACTGGGGTGGGGGGAGAACTAGCCAGGTTTCCAAGCAAGATGACCAACTGAGTGCAAAGGGGATGACTGTGGCTGTTTACGGTCAGCCCTGGCCCCGGAGGAAAGGAGAGTCACGGGTTCCAAAACAGCCAGCTGGGTGAGTCACTCCTGAAGCGGCGAGACTGACGTGGGTATCACAGGGACCCATTTCTGGGAAGCTGGTGATGGAGTCAAGGCAGAAAGGCTCTCTCATTCTTGGGACCAGCGTCCGATCCTCAGATACAATGCCATTCCAGCTGGAGGCTCCCTTCGGAATTTTTATTTTTATTTTTTTATTTTTTATTTTAATTCCATTTATATCCCGCCCTTCTCCGAAGACTCAGGGCGGCTTACAAGCTTAGCAGTAGCCTTCATTCTATGTATATGCCTGCTTATTAGGGCTTTCACAGAATACAGGTAGACCTCGACGTGCGGCCAAAACGGAGCCCAAAGTTTCTGTGGCTAAGCAAAGACAGTTGTTAAGGGAGCACTGCCCCATTTCATGACCTTTCTTGCCCCCAGTCGTTAAGTGACCGACTGCAGTTATTAAATTGGGGATGCGGCTGTTAAGTGAATCTGGCTTCCCCACAGCTTGTCAGAAGGTCGCAAAAGAGGACCCCGAGACATTGCGACGGTCATAAATACTGTCTCTCTTTTTCAGGCGCGAACCATCAGATCTATGGGCGAAGACTTCAATTAACTACCGTGTTTCGCCAAAAATAAGACCGTTTTTTTTTCTTTTTTGCCTCCAAAAGAGGCACCAGGTCTTATTTTCTGGGTAGGCCTTACTTCACCTCCAGCACTGACAGCATCACCCAGCCGGTCCACTTCTTCTGGGGCCGAAGTTCTGCAGCTGCATTCGGGCTTGCATTTTGCAGTGAGGCCTTTCCGGAAGGCCTAAGCAGCCGAGTACCGAGCTATGGATTCAGTCCATAGCTTGGTGCTCAGCTGCTGAGGTCTTGCAGAACCGAGCTAGGGATTGAATCCATAGCTCGGTTCTTGGCTACAGAGGCCTTCCGGAAAAGCCTGTGACTGAGAAATGCAGGGTGCAGCATGCATGGGGCAGCTCCATACCCCCGCCCTAACTTGGTTTTTAAGTCCGTGCCTTGCCCCAAAACTAGGGCTTATTTTTGGGGTAGGGTTTATATTAGGCCCACCCCCCAAAATCAAGCTAGGGCTTATGGTTGGTGTAGTAGGCCTTACTTTTGGGGAAACAGGCTCAAGCCTATAATAGAGGAATCTTCCCAGACTGGCTATTTGCATCTGGGCCAGTCTAGATAAGGTTCAACGGCATTCAAGGGACTTTGGACTCTGGTGTCTATGTAAGGATTCCAGACTAATTCCCTGCTTGACTCCATCCCGTCTCAAGTAGGCTGTCTCCAGCCATCTTCTGTCTTTGCTGGTTGCTCCTAACTTTCTCAAGCTTCGAAGCCCCACCCCCCAGTTCCAATTCTGATAAGCATCTTCTTAGACTTTAAGAAAAAACCAGTCACTTATCTGAAATGGTACAGGTTCTCCTGCTTGAGCAAGGGGCTGGACTGGAAGACCTCCAAGGCCCCTTCCAACTCTGTTTATTCTATTCTATTCTATTCTATTCTATTCTATTCTATTCTATTCTATTCTATTCTATTCTATTCTATTCTATTCTATTCTATTCTATTTTCCATTCTTTATTCTCTTCTCTTCTCTTCTCTATTATATATTCTATTCTATCCTATCCCATAATTCTATTCTATTCTATTCTATTCTATTCTATTCTATTCTATTCTTTCTATTCCATTCCATTTTCTATTCTATTCCATTCCATTTTCCATTCCATTTTATTCTATTTAATTCTAATTCTATTCCATTTTCCTTTTCCTTTTTCCATTTTCTATTCTATTCTATTCTATTCTATTCTATTCTATTCTATTCTATTCTATTCTATTCTCCATTCTTTATTCTCCATTCTATATTCCATTCCATTCCATTCCATTCCCCATTCCCCATTCCCCATTCCCTATTCATTATTCTATTCTATTCTATTCTATTCTATTCTATTCTATTCTATTCTATTCTATTCTATTCTATTCTATTCTATTTTCCATTCTTTATTCTCTTCTCTTCTATATTATATATTCTATTCTATCCTATCCCATAATTCTATTCTATTCTATTCTATTCTTTCTATTCCATTCCATTTTCTATTCTATTCCATTCCATTTTCCATTCCATTTTATTCTATTTAATTCTAATTCTATTCCATTTTCCTTTTCCTTTTTCCATTTTCTATTCTATTCTATTCTATTCTACTCTATTATTCTATTCTATTCTATTCTATTCTATTCTATTCTATTCTATTCTATTCTATTCTATTCATTTTCTATTCTATTTTCTATTCTATTCTCCATTCTCCATTCTTTATTCTACATTCCATTCCATTCTCTCCGGAAGACCAGTTCCAGCGGACAGTGACTCTCCCTTGCAATAACAGCCAATTCCCCCAAGGAACAGGTCTAAAATGAACTTAAAAACAAAGCAGTGGGCATTAATGTAAGGCATTACCACCAGCTACATCTGTCAGAACGAATTCCGGTAATTTGCTAATGGACCAAGCCGAGTTTTCCCACAGTCTTGGGGGGTTAAGGAGGCAGAGACATTCGCTGGGCAGAAAACGGCCGCGGATGCCATCTGGACAGAGCGAAGAGGCGATAAAATGCCATTACGGGTGGGGAAACAAAGGAAAGAGGGAAAAAAATCCAACAACCCAGAAAATGTGGGAGCTTTAATACCTGAGATGGGAAACAATTAAAAAGGTTACCGCAAAGGACAGGAAAAGTCAGACTGAAGACGGGAGGGAGAATCGGAAAAATCGAGGAAAAAAAAGATAGGTTCCTAACGTGTGTAAACAAATATGGGTAGTCCTTGACTTACAACAGTTCATTTAGAGACAAACACCCCACTCCCCCCAAAAAAACTACAAATCCCAGGATGCCGTGGGGAAAGCCTCGGGGGGGCAAATCAAATATTGCTTGTCTATCAAAGCGTTAAGAGTCATAAAACGGCTCAATTAGTTCAAGGACAGGCAGTCCTTGACTTGCAACAGTGTAATGGCGTAGTAGGGTCTCCTGTTTGGGCACGGGGGTTGGACTAGATGACCTCTAAGGTCCCTTCCAACTCTTGTTATTCTGGTTCTGATTCGGCATTGGAGAAAATAACAGCGTTGCGTTTGGTTAGTGACCGCTCAGTTGCAACTGCACTGAAATGACTTAGGACTGTTTTTCACACTTACGACGGCTGCACCATCTCCGTGGTCACATGATCAAAATTCAGGCGCTTTGGCAACTGGCTCATATTTGCAACGTCCCGGGATCGTGTGATTCCCTTTTGCGGCCTTCTGACAAAGCCCACAGGGAAGCCAACCGTATTAACAACTTAAAAAACTGCAGTGATTGACTTTTAAAAAGCGTGGCAAGAAAAAGCTGTACAACGGGGTGAAACTCCCTTAACAGCCGTCTCGCTTAGCAACGGAAATCTTCGGCTTCATTTACCTGCACTCCATATCTGGAGGGAAAAAAAATACTTGATACCTGGAGGCAGAACAAAAGGCACACATCAGCTGTCAAAATCCTTGCTCTCCCTCTAAATCAGGGGTCTTCCAACTTGGCCCTTTTATGGCTTGTGGACTTCAACTCCCAGAATTCCTCAGCCAGGCACACTGGCTGAGGAATTCTGGGAGTTGAAGTCCACAAGCAGGGGTCTTCCAACTTTGCCCTTTTATAACTGGTGGACTTCAACTCCCAGAATTCCTCAGCCAGGATGCTTTAAGACAGGGCTCTTCCAACCTGGCCCTTTGATGACTTGCGGAGTTCAACTCCCAGAATTCCTCAGCCAGGCACGCTGGCTGAGGAATTCTGGGAGTTGAAGTCCACAAGCAGGGGTCTTCCAACTTGGCCCTTTTATAACTGGTGGACTTCAACTCCCAGAATTCCTCAGCCAGGATGCTTTAAGACAGGCTGCATGCCTGGCTGAGGAATTCTGGGAGTTGAAGTCCACAAGTCATCAAAGGGCCAAGTTGGAAGAGCCACACTGGGGAATTCTGGGAGTTGAAGTCCATACCTCTTCAGATACCCAAGCTTGAGAAACACTGCTGCAGAAGCTGAACTGGACAGGGTCTAGACAGTTTCTGATACTTTCCCCCTTATTTTTCTCATGCTGCTAGGGTCTTTTTGAGAAAAAAAGGCTGTTTTTCCAAAGCCACAAAGAGTAAAACAAAGAAAATAAATAAATAAAGATACGGGCCGGGAGGAGGTAGACCAAGAGAATGCTGACTGGGGAAAAAAAAAATCTATTTGTTGCTTTGGCCTAAAAGCCGCTAAGTAATCCCATCCCGTCCCAGAGCCAGAAACAAGAGAATGAGAAGGATGCCTTTTGCCAGCAGGAAGGAGAAGGGGGGGGGGGGAAATATCCCTTTTTTGGCAAGATGAAGTTTGGCCTCAGACACAGCCAATGAACCGCTGGTGCAAAGCCTATCAGAAGGAAGGAGATGAACAGATGTGTTTTTTTTAAATCATCAACTTTACAGGATTATCAATAAAGGGTTATTCTCTCCCCCCCCCCTTTTCCATTTTATAATAAAAGCTTTGCGGTTCCTCGTTGCAAAGATGTTAAGATTAATGGACCTTCAAAATGAACACCATCGTTTGGCAGGCAGGTGTTGTTGTGGAAGTTGAGGAGGAGGAGGAGGAGAGGAGGAAGAGAAGGAAGAAGAAGAGGAGGAAGAGGAGGAGGAGGAGGAGGAGGAGGAGGAAGACAACTGTGGGGTCCTTGATGCTCTCTGAGCTTGATGGTTTTTTGAAGACATTTCATGACCCAAGTAGACAACATCATCAGTGTGAGGAGGAGGATTGTGGGGTCCTTGATGCTCTCTGAGCTTGGTTGTTTTCTTGCAGACATTTCATGACCCAACTAGGGAACATCATCAGGGTTAGAAGGGATGAAGAGGAGGAGGAAGAGGAAGACCTGTGGGGTCCTTGATGCTCTCTGAGCCTGGTGGTTTTCTTGCAGACATTTCATTACCCAACTAGGTAACATCATCAATGCTAGAAGGAAGGGGGGTTTGCGAGGAGGAGGAGGAGGAGGAGGAGGAGGAGGAGGAGGAGGAGGAGGAGGAAGACCTGTGGGGTCCTTGATGCTCTCTGAGCCTGGTGGTTTTCTTGCAGAGATTTCGTGACCCAACTAGGTAACATCATCAAGTCTAGAGAGATACTGACATGCTACTTACAACAATTCATTTACCCACCATCCCAAGTCATAACGGCACTGGGAAAAAAAGTGACTTATGACCGTCGCACCATCCCCATGGGTCACGTGATCAGAATTTGGGCCTTTGGCCACAGGCATGTCTTTGCAACTGTTGCGGCGTCCCGGGATCATGTGAATCGCCACTTGCGAATTTCTCAGCTGTCTTCCGATAAGGCAAAAACTCAGTTAACCAGTGGAACTGGCTGCCTCCAGAAGTTGTGAATGCTCCGTCACTGGAGGTTTTCAAGAAGAGACTGGACAGCCTTTTGTTTGGGCAGGGGGTTGGACTAGATGACCTCCAAGGTCCCTTCCAGCTCTGTTATTCTGTATTCTGACGGGGATGGACTAGAAGACCTCCAAGGCTCCTTTCAACTGTATTACTCTGTTATTCTGACAGGGGGTTGGACTAGAAGACCTCCAAGGCCCCTTCCAACTCTGTTATTCTGTATTCTGATGGGGATGGACTAGAAGACCTCTTAAGGAACCTTCCAACTCTTGTTTTGTTCTGTAATCCCGCGCCTTAGCAGAATCCCAAAGAGACGCTGAGATACTTCCGCGATTTAGCATCCATTGCACCGTTTCCCCCAATCAGAAGCGGGGGGGGGGGCAATATCCTGTATGATTTACTTTATTCACACTTCATTACACAACACCGCAAAGACTTTGGGGGGAACCAACGTATGACAACTTCCCCAGAGAGACAATTCCTGAAGAACTAGCGCCCCCTTGAGGCGAGATGTGGCAGCTGTCTTAGAAAGTGGCTGCTTTATTACACAATAACAAAGAGCTGGAAGGGACCTTGGAGGTCTTCTAGTCCAGCCCCACATCAAGACAAATGGCGGTCCAATATTAAACCACGATACAAACCCTGGCTGTGTCAACCAGGGTAACTATATGTAAAATTAGATTAGATTGGACTAGATAACCTTTATTGTCATTTTTTTCCCCTGGGGGCACAACGGCACACATTAAAAATGAAATTTAGTTGCTTGCTCTCAATGTGTACACACACACACAACGCGCATTTAAAACATCCGATGTACAACATATGTATAGACCTGCACCCTTACATATAAGCAACGTGCAAACATTATTCACTGTCCATCTGGAATCGGTAGAGGAAAATGCAATCCAGCAGATAATTTAAGTTGGAAAACTTAAAAGCAAAGTCCTGGGGGAAAGGCAGATTCATTTAAACAAGCACGTTACTAACCACTGCCGTGACTCACTTAGCAACGGTGGTAAGAAAGATCGCAAAACGTGGCCAAACCAACGGGCTCGTGCTAAATTTAAAAGGGGATAAAAAGTTTTAAACTTTAGCATGAGCAAATTGCATCCAGCCGAGAACCCACAGCCATCTAGGATGGTGCACCGCAAAACAAAAAGTGGTAAAAAAACGGATCCGGTCTCACAGTGACTCATTTTACGACCGTCAAGACTTACGACCAGAATGGGGCCAAACTCCATTACTGTCCTAGGTTGAGGATTACGATATGTAGATCAACTAAAAGTCAGTATCTCTACGCCATCCAGATCCTGGTTGTCCCAAAGGGGCTTTTTCAAGAGGCAAATGGACTTTCCCCCCCCCCGAAGATGTTTCGCTTCTCATTCAAGAAGCTTCCTCAGTTCTGACTGAATGGCGGAGGGTGGATTTTTATTCCTTGCAGTCACCTGGTCGTTAGTGCTCCCTCTGAGAGTCATCAAGGCCACTTGGAGGGGTCCCCTGAAGACATGCAGTCCTTGATTTACAACGGCTCGTTCAGTGACTGTTCAAAGTTACAACAGCACTTGGAAAAAAGGGACTGATGGTCGTTTTTCAGTTACGACTTTTCCAGCATCCTCCTGGTCATGGGATCAAAATTCACGGCTGGCAACTGGTTCATACTTATGACCGTTGGCTGTGTCCCAAGGGTCACGTGATCCCCTTTTGCGGTCTTCTGACAAGCAAAGACAACGGGGAAGCCCGATTCACTTAACGGCCGTGTAACTGACTTAACAACTGCAGTGATTCACTTCATGGCTGTAACAAGAAAGGGCGTCACGCGGGGGCAAAATTCACTTAACAAACGTCTCGCTTAACGACCGAAACTTTGGGCTCAATTGCGGCCGTAAGTTGAGGACTCCCTGAATGGTGCAAATGGGTGTGGAGCCTTCTTGGGACTGCTGAAAGGACTGCGTTGTTAACTCCTTTCAGCAGTTCCAAGAAGGCTCCACACCTATTTGCACTTTTCAGGTAACGCTGAGGGGAAAAGCTAAACCAGGGGTAGGCCACCTTGGCTCTTTTATGACTTGTGGACTTCAACTCCCAGAATTCCTGAGCCAGCCATGATGAGGGGAAAGGGAGAAGTTGCCATGCTGGCTGAGGAATTCTGGGAGTTGAAGTCCACCAGTCATGAAGGGGCCATAGTTCCCCCATGCTGGCTCAGGAATTCTGGGAGTTGAAGTCCATGAGACATAAAGCGGCCTAGGCCAGGGGTAGGCAACCTTGGCTCTTTTATGACTGGTGGACTTCAACTCCCAGAATTCCTGAGCCAGCCACGCTGAGGAGAAAGGGAGAGGTTTCCAAGCTGAGCCATGCTGGCTCAGGAATTCTGGGAGTTGAAGTCCACCAGTCATGAAGGGGCCATACCATAGTTCCCTCATGCTGGCTCAGGAATTCTGCCAGTTGAAGTCCACCAGTCATGAAGGGGCCATAGTTCCCCCATGCTGGCTCAGGAATTCTGGGAGTTGAAGTCCATGAGACATAAAGCGGCCTAGGCCAGGGGTAGGCAACCTTGGCTCTTTTATGACTGGTGGACTTCAACTCCCAGAATTCCTGAGCCAGCCACGCTGAGGAGAAAGGGAGAGGTTTCCAAGCTGAGCCATGCTGGCTCAGGAATTCTGGGAGTTGAAGTCCACCAGTCATGAAGGGGCCATACCATAGTTCCCTCATGCTGGCTCAGGAATTCTGCCAGTTGAAGTCCACAAGTCATGAAGGGGCCATAGTTCCCCCATGCTGGCTCAGGAATTCTGGGAGTTGAAGTCCACCAGTCATAAAGGGGCCATAGTTCCCCCATGCTGGCTCAGGAATTCTGGGAGTGGAAGTCCACGAGTCATGAAGGGGCCATAGTTCCCCCATTGCTGGCTCAGGAATTCTGGGAGTGGAAGTCCACGAGTCACGAAGGGGCCATAGTTCCCCCATGCTGGCTGAGGAATTCTGGGAGTTGAAGTCCACAAGTCATGAAGGGGCCATAGTTCCCCCATGCTGGCTGAGGAATTCTGGGAGTTGAAGTCCGCCAGTCATGAAGGGGCCATAGTTCCCCCATGCTGGCTCAGGAATTCTGGGAGTGGAAGTCCACGAGTCATGAAGGGGCCATAGTTCCCCCATTGCTGGCTGAGGAATTCTGGGAGTTGAAGTCCACAAGTCATGAAGGGGCCATAGTTCCCCCATGCTGGCTGAGGAATTCTGGGAGTTGAAGTCCGCCAGTCATGAAGGGGCCATAGTTCCCCCATGCTGGCTGAGGAATTCTGGGAGTTGAAGTCCACCAGTCATAAAAAGAGCCAAGTTTGCCTACTCCTGAACTAAACCTTCAAGTGGCCTCAAGCCAGTCTCAGAGAGAGTACTAATGACCAGATGACTGCAAGAAATGGAAATCCTTCCGTCGGAACGGAAGAAGCTTCTTGGATGAAAAGCGAAATGTCTTCAAGGAAGAACGAAGGAGGTCGAGTTGCCTTTGGGAAAAGCACATTTGGGACGAGATAAAAAAGTCAGCATGTCGAGTGATTGGTAAAAAATAATAAAGGCGGGGGATAGAGATAAATTAACAAATACAAATTAGGAAGCGAGGAAATTAGCAAGCAAGGACACCGACAGCTCGCAAGAGGAAAAAGGCCAAGCGTGGGACGACGGCGACTTACTTTCGGAGATGGTCGTTCTCCTTCAAGAAGAGTTCCGTCCGTCTGTTGTTGACACCACACCCACTTTTGTAGGACCTGCAAGGTGTTGACAACAATGGAAAATGGGTGAAAAAGAATTCAGACTTTAAGTACCGGTAACTGACGGCAGGGGTGGGCAACCTTGGCTCCTTTATGACCTGTGGACTTCAACTCCCAGAATTCCTCAGCCAGTATGGCTGGCTCAGGAATTCTGGGAGTTGAAGTCCACAGGCTCGGCCGCACGGCTGGCTGAGGAATTCTGGGAATTGAAGTCCACAGGCTCGGCCGCACAGCTGGCTGAGGAATTCTGGGAATTGAAGTCCACAGGCTCGGGCGCACGGCTGGCTGAGGAATTCTGGGAGTTGAAGTCCACAGGCTCAGCCACAGGGCTGGCTGAGGAATTCTGGGAGTTGAAGTCCACAGTTTAGTTTAGTTTAGTTTAGTTTATTAGACTTATATACCGCCCTTCTCCCGTAGGACTCAGGGTGGTTCACAAGATTTTTTAAACGAAACAATACTACAATTACAAAAGTTAAAACAATTAAAATGATTATATTAAACCTTGAATATAAAAAACCTAGTTAAAAACCAGTTAAAACCCCAATTAATACCCTCAGTCCAGGCCAGAAAGCTCAAAGAGCCAGGTCATAAAGGGGCCACAACTGCCCACTCCTGACTTATGAGGACACCCCCCCCCTTCCCAAATTTGGAAAACTCCCAGCCTCACTCCTTTCTTTGGAATACGACTTTTCCAGCCCATTTCAGCAGAGGCCCCTTGCGTGTGTTTGTGGCCACGGCAACTTCAACATTGGGTCATGAGTAGCTTTGGGGGCTCTGTAATTTTGAACGGTCACTAAGTCGAGGACTATCTGCACTGGACACAAGGCCAAGTTTGCAATCCTTCAGGTTGTGTGCAAATAAAACACCTCTCTTCCTCTCTCAAACACAGACACAAATACACACACACACAGAGTTGCTGATTACAAGACCACAACACCCTGTTGTTATTGGGAGAGTGTAAAGTTCAAAGTCTCCAAGGAATATATCATGTTATTTGAAGTTCCGGGATCAGAGCTGTGCAAACAGTAACACAATGCAAAGTCTTAAGAGCAAGTCAATTACTCTGTGAACAGCCTTGGGAGAGTCTGCAGAGGCCCTGCAAACAGAAGTCCCAAACTCAAAAGGCCTACAGGTAGCCCTTGACTCACAACCATTCGTTTAGTAGAATGGAATAGAGCTGGGAGGGACCCTGGAGGTCTTCTAGTCCAGCCCACTGCTTGAGCAGGAGAACCTATACCGTCTTAAGACAAGTGACTGTCCAGCCTCTTTTTAAAAATCTCCAGTGATGGGTGTGCCCAGGATTTCTGGTGGCAGGCTGTTCCACTGGTTCGTTCTCCTGTCAGGAAGTTTCTCCTTAGTGACTCTTCGAAGTCACGATGACAACGAAGTAAAAGTGGCTTAGGACTGTTTTTCACACTTACGACCACTGCAGCCTCCCCAGGGTCACGTGATGTAAATTCGGATTTATTTTTAAATTCGCATTTATTAAGGCAGGACAAGAAGCAACAAGGAGAGAAGCAACCTAGAACTAAGGAGAAACTTCCTGACAGTGAGAACAATTAACCAGTGGAACTCCTGGACTCCAGAAGTGGTGAATGCTCCAACACTGGAAGTCTTTAAGAAGAGACTGGACAGCCATTTGTCTGAAATGGTATAGGTTTCCTGCCTGAGCAAGGGTTGGACTAGATGACCTCCAAGGTCCCTTCCAACTCTATTATTATTATTAACAACCTGCCTCCAGAAGTGGTGAATGCTCCAACACTGGAAGTTTTTAAGAAGAGACTGGACAGCCATTTGTCTGAAATGGTATAGGGTTTCCTGCCTGAGCAGGGGGTTGGACTAGATGACCTCCAAGGTCCCTTCCAACTTTATTATTATTGTTAACAACCTGCCTCCAGAAGTGGTGAATGCTCCAACACTGGAAGTTTTTAAGAAGAGACTGGACAGCCATTTGTCTGAAATGGTATAGGGTTTCCTGCCTGAGCAGGGGGTTGGACTAGATGACCTCCAAGGTCCCTTCCAAATTATTATTATTATTGTTGTTGTTATCCCTTGATTTACAACTGCTTGTTTATTGACCATCTGAAGTTACAACAGCGCCGAAAAAAGTGAATTATGAGCTTTTTCTACACTTAACAACTGTTGTAGCATTCCCCACGGTCACGTGATTTAAAATTCGATTTATTTTTAAATTTGGATTTATTAAATTATTATTGTCGTTGTGGTTGTTGTTGTTATTATAACACAGGGATTCCCTTAATAACTATGGCAACAGAACACGCCTCACATTCAGTAAAGCATTCACTGACAAGAGCATGAAAGACGGGTGTCACGTAATATTGGCACTTTTTTCTGTGCCCATTGTAACTTCAAGTGGTCACTAAATGAACTGTTATAAATCGAGGACTACCTGTAATAATAGTAATAATAGTAACAATAACAATAACAATAACAACAATAACAATAACAACAATAACAATAACAACAACAACAACAAAACAACAACAACAACAACAATAATAATAATAATAATAATAATAATAATAATAATAATAATAATAATAATAATAATAATAATTGCAATAATGGGTCCTCGGTGCTCTCTGAGCTTGCTTGTTTTCTTGCAGACGTTTCATTACTCAGCTAAGTAACACCATCAGGACCAGCAGTGATGATGCTACCTAGTTGGGTTATGAAACGTCTGCAAGAAAACATCCAGTCGTCGTCATACTCCTCCTCGCACTGATGATGCTACCTAGTTGGGTTAGGAAACGTCTGCAAGGAAACATCCAGTCGTCGTCCTCCTCCTCCTCGCACTGATGATGCTACCTAGTTGGGTTATGAAACGTCTGCAAGAAAACATCCAGTCGTCATCCTCTTCCTCCTCGCACTGATGATGCTACCTAGTTGGGTTAGGAAACGTCTGTAAGAAAACATCCAGTCGTCGTCCTCCTCCTCCTCGCACTGATGATGCTACCTAGTTGGGTTAGGAAACGTCTGCAAGAAAACATCCAGTCGTCGTCCTCCTCCTCGCACTGATGATGCTACCTAGTTGGGTTAGGAAACGTCTGCAAGAAAACATCCAGTCGTCGTCCTCCTCCTCCTCGCACTGATGATGCTACCTAGTTGGGTTAGGAAACGTCTGCAAGAAAACATCCAGTCGTCGTCCTCCTCCTCCTCGCACTGATGATGCTACCTAGTTGGGTTAGGAAACGTCTGCAAGGAAACATCGTCGTCGTCCTCCTCCTCCTCGCACTGATGATGCTACCTAGTTGGGTTATGAAACGTCTGCAAGAAAACATCCAGTCGTCATCCTCTTCCTCCTCGCACTGATGATGCTACCTAGTTGGGTTAGGAAACGTCTGCAAGAAAACATCCAGTCGTCGTCCTCCTCCTCCTCGCACTGATGATGCTACCTAGTTGGGTTAGGAAACGTCTGCAAGAAAACATCCAGTCGTCGTCCTCCTCCTCGCACTGATGATGCTACCTAGTTGGGTTAGGAAACGTCTGCAAGAAAACATCCAGTCGTCCTCCTCCTCCTTGCACTGATGATGCTACCTACTTGGGTTAGAAAACGTCTGCAAGAAAACATCCAGTCGTCCTCCTCCTCCTCGCACTGATGATGCTACCTAGTTGGGTTAGGAAACGGCTGCAAGGAAACATCCAGTCGTCGTCCTCCTCCTCGCACTGATGATGCTACCTAGTTGGGTTAGAAAACGTCTGCAAGAAAACATCCAGTCGTCGTCCTCCTCCTCACACTGATGATGCTACCTAGTTGGGTTAGGAAACGGCTGCAAGGAAACATCCAGTCGTCGTCCTCCTCCTCGCACTGATGATGCTACCTAGTTGGGTTAGAAAACGTCTGCAAGAAAACATCCAGTCGTCGTCCTCCTCCTCACACTGATGATGCTACCTAGTTGGGTTAGGAAACGGCTGCAAGGAAACATCCAGTCGTCGTCCTCCTCCTCGCACTGATGATGCTACCTAGTTGGGTTAGGAAACGGCTGCAAGGAAACATCCAGTCGTCGTCCTCCTCCTCGCACTGATGATGCTACCTAGTGTTGTGACTCAGGGTCAGCCTGTGGGTCCGACAGCCGGCTCCGATGTATCGGAGGACTCAGATGTGGGGGAGGAGGGAAACGAACCGGCTGATGATGATTTGGAGACTTTGCAGAGTCCTCAGCCGGGAACCTCTGCTCAGCTGTGTGAGCCCGAGAGTGCGGAGGATGATGACCCACAGCTGGCCCTGTTCAAGGACGCCCGACGCAGGAGGCAGTCGAGCAGGGACAAACAAAGGAAGGCTATGGGACTCCTCGGGAGGAGGCACAGGGAGACCACGCCCTGAGCTCTCTATAAAAGGAGTGTTTGGGGAGGGGCTGGTTGCTGAAAGCAACTCTTTTGCTTGAAGATAAGCTCTTGTGTGTTTACTATTAAATCTTGGCAGAAGCCTTTTAGCCTTGGACGCTTTTCAGTCTCTTCTTTTGATTAGGGGTGCGAGAAGAGGGCTGGTTCAGAACAGTTTGCTTTCAGCCACCCACCCCTTAATACTACGATGGAGCAGCTTCTTGCCGAGAATGCCCAGCTCAACCAGCAACTCACCTTGCTGGCCACTCAGGTGGCACAACTGCAGGCTCAGGTACATGCTGCCCCCCCACCCAGGAGGAAATGTCAGATAGCTATGCCGGATAAATTTGCTGGTAAACCAGAACTGTTTCCTGCCTTCCTGGGACAATGCCAGCTTTATATCAGCGTGAGAGCAGCTGATTTCCCCACTGACCGAGATAAGGTGGGATTCGTGTTGAGCCTTCTGTCGGGAGATGCAGCTCGTTGGGGCACGCCTCTGTTGGCACAGCCTAGCCCTTTGTTGGATAACTTTGGGGGGTTTTGTGACCATATGCGCCTCATGTACGAGGACCCGATTAAGGCGCAGACCGCCACCCGACGCCTGAAAGCTTTGAGGCAGGGTCAGCGCCCTCTACAGGCCTATATCAGCGATTTCCGGCTGCTTAGCCAGGATTCCGCCTGGAATGAGGCTGCGCTCGTGGATGCCTTTCAGGATGGCTTGTCAGAGGAGATGTTGGATGAGCTGGCCCGCGTGGACATTCCCTCAGACCTGAATGGGCTGATCCATCTTTGTCTGCGGATCGATGCCCGGCTGCAGCAGCGTAAGAGTCGCCGTGCCACCCCACAGACCCCTGCCGCCCCTGTTGTGCGTGAGCCCCCAGTCCAGAGGGAGGAGCCAATGGAGCTGGGTGCCGCCAGGTCCCGTCTATCGGTGACGGAAATGGACAGACGACGATCGGAGGGGTTGTGTTTTTACTGTGGGGACCCTGGACATTTGGCTGCTTCTTGCCCGAAGAAGCGTCAGCGGGCGTCAGTGACCAAGCCTGCCCCGAGAAAGTCCCCTGCTTTGCTATCGGGAAACGGCCCGAGCCCGATCTAGACGGTGTGAAAGATCGGGCGACCCACAACGATCACGCCGAGCGACGCCGTTCCGACGGTGCCTGTGAACCTCCACGGCATTTGATTCTGGAGGCACGACTGATCCTTCCTGGCAAGCCAGAGGGGATTCCGGTCCATGCCTTAATTGACTCTGGGGCTACCACTAACTTTATGGATTCGGCCTTTGTGGCCAAATGGGCTGTTCCCCAGTGTCCGGTGGATCCGCCCATGCTTGTGGAGACCATCGATGGTCGAGTGCTCCTGTCCGGGCCTATCACGGCCGCCACGCAACCCGTGTGTATGGCCATCAGTACCCATGTGGAGGCCATTCAGTTCTACGTCACTTCGGATCTGCACTTCCCCGTGGTCTTGGGACTGGCGTGGCTCCGGGCGCATGATCCACAGATCTATTGGTCTCAGAACTTGGTCACCTTCCCAAGTTTGCAGTGCGTGGACCACACCCGCCATATCTGTGCCGGCCAGGTGGAGGGTTCCCCAGGGGTTTCCTTGCCTCCCGAACTGTCCGACTTTGCTGACGTGTTCAGCGAGTCAGAGGCGGACCAATTACCCCCGCACAGGCCCTACGACTGCTCCATTGACCTAGTCCCTGATGCGCCTCTCCCAGTGGGGCGTTTGTACTCCATGTCGGAGCCCGAGTTGGCTGCATTGCGGGACTTCCTGACAAAGAACTTGGCTCGTGGTTTCATCCGGCCCTCGTCCTCGCCAGTGTCTGCGCCCGTGCTCTTCGTCAAAAAGAAGTCGGGCGAGTTACGGCTTTGCTGTGACTACCGGAAACTCAACGCTATCACGGTGCGTAACCGCTACCCGCTGCCCCTCATCCCCGAGCTCTTGGACCGACTCCGGGAGGCTAAGATCTTCACGAAACTGGACCTGCGTGGAGCTTACAACCTCGTCAGGGTTCGGCCGGGTGATGAGTGGAAGACGGCGTTTGGTACTCGCTATGGACATTTCGAGTACACGGTGATGCCGTTTGGCCTGACCAACGCCCCCGCTGTGTTTCAGCATTTTATGAATGACATCTTTCGGGATCTGTTGGACCAGTTTGTTGTGATTTACCTGGACGACATCCTGATTTACTCCCCGTCGCGTGAAGCGCATCATCAGCATCTCCGTCAGGTCCTGCAGCGCCTCCGGAAACATCGGCTGTTTGCCAAGTTGGAGAAGTGCCAGTTCTACCAGGTGACCATTGATTTCTTGGGTCACCGCATTTCTCCTGAGGGCATCGCCATGGAACCGAGTAAAGTTGAGTCGTTGCAGAGTTGGCAACCCCCGCGTCGCGTGAAGGATATTCAGCGACTTCTTGGATTTGCCAACTACTATCGGACATTCATCCCTGGCTTTGCTGCCTTGACAGCCCCCCTCACCCGGCTCCTGCAGAAGAAGACTCGGTTCCAGTGGAACGCCCCCGAACAACAGGCGTTCCAAGCTTTGAAGGACGCCTTCATGAAGGAGCCCATCTTGAAGCATCCTGACCCGCAACGGCCGTTTGTCGTGGAGGCGGACGCCTCCGACATTGCCATTGGGGCCGTGTTGCTCCAGGCAGCGACGCCCAACGGTACCCTTTTCCCTTGCGCGTATCACTCTCGGAAATTGAATCCCTCGGAGCGCAACTATACCATCTGGGAGAAGGAGCTGCTGGCCATCAAGGCGGCGTTCGAGGCTTGGAGGCATCATCTGGAGGGGGCGCGGCATCAAATCGAGGTCCGGACGGACCACAAGAATCTGGAAAGCCTGCAGACCGCTCGGAATTTGAACCAACGCCAGATCCGGTGGTCCCTCTTCTTTGCGAGGTTTGACTTCCGGGTGCGGTACATACCAAGCGGGCACAACCAGAGAGCGGATGCTCTGTCCAGGAAGCCCGAGTACACCCGAGTGGAAGACAAGCTTCCGCCCAGGACCGTGATCCCCGTCGAGTCTTTTGCTGCGGTGCGGGAGCCGGTGGATATACGGGCTCGGATCCGGGAGGCGCAGCAGCAGGAGGCGTGGGTGGCTCAGCGGAAGGAAGAGGTGGGGCCAGATTCGCCTTGGTCGGTCACGGATGGACTCCTGTATTATCGTGACCGGCTCTATGTTCCAGGAGGGCCACTCAGGGGACTCGTCCTCAGCCAATGTCATGATAACCCGGCTGCGGGGCATTTTGGCCTGTTCAAGACTCTGAACCTGGTCTCCCGTACCTTCTGGTGGCCCCGAGTCCGACACGATGTCCAGTCTTATGTCACCTCCTGCGTCCCATGCAGGCAGGCCAAGTCAGCGACAGGGGCCCCGCCTGGTTTACTGCAGCCTTTGCCAACGCCCAAGAGACCCTGGGGGGCTGTGTCCATGGACTTTCTGACGGATCTACCCCCATCCTCCGGCTTCACGACAGTGTTTGTGGTGGTGGACATGTTGACCAAGATGGCGCACTTCATCCCCTGTCGCGGCTTACCGTCAGCTCGCGCCACTAGTCGCATGTTCATCCAACAGGTGTTCCGGCTGCACGGCCTTCCCGATAGAGTCGTCTCCGATAGGGGGGCCCAGTTTACAGCCCGCTTCTGGCAGGAGTTGATGCGGGCGTTGGACATTAAGGTTTGCCTCTCGTCCGCGCATCATCCTCAGACCGACGGGGGTACCGAGAAGGTCATCGGCATCTTAGAGCAGTATCTGCGCTGCTACGTTAACCTGCAGCAGGACAATTGGGTGGACTATTTGGCCATAGCCGAGTTTGCCTTTAACAACTCGCAGCACACCTCCACGCAGATGACACCGTTCTTGGCCAATGTGGGTTATCACCCCCGGTTTTTCCCCCTTTCTCCCGTGGACTCACCGGAGCCGGCAGCGAACGAATTCATGGCGGAGTTACAGGCGATCCATCGGTTGGTGCGACGGCAGCTGGAGAAGGCCAAGGCCGACTACAAGAGGTTCGCCGATCGGTCGAGAAGGGATACGCCTCCACTATCGGTGGGGGATCGGGTCTGGCTGTCCACCAGGAACCTACCATCCACTCGGCCGGCGAGGAAGCTGGACCACCGTTACCTTGGACCGTTCCCAGTCGAGGCCGTCATCAACCCGGTCGCCTATCGTTTAACTCTGCCACGTTCCCTGCGCGTGCACCCCGTCTTCCATCGGTCCTTGTTGGTCCCCGAACAACCGGCTTGTCCACTTCGCCAAGCGGAACCTCCCCCATCAGGACCTCGTGATGGCGACAGCACCCCCGAGTACGAGGTCGCCAGCATCAGGGATTCCCGCTGGCTGAAAGGTCGCTTCCAGTACCTGATCGAGTGGAAAGGGTACGGGCCGGAGGACTTCACATGGGAAGACGCGACCGCCGTTCATGCCCCTGCGTTGGTGACTGCGTTTCACGAACAGTTCCCATCCCGACCGCATCCGGATCGGCAGACCCGGGGGAAGGGCCCTGCGGTGCGGGATAGTGTTGTGACTCAGGGTCAGCCTGTGGGTCCGACAGCCGGCTCCGATGTATCGGAGGACTCAGATGTGGGGGAGGAGGGAAACGAACCGGCTGATGATGATTTGGAGACTTTGCAGAGTCCTCAGCCGGGAACCTCTGCTCAGCTGTGTGAGCCCGAGAGTGCGGAGGATGATGACCCACAGCTGGCCCTGTTCAAGGACGCCCGACGCAGGAGGCAGTCGAGCAGGGACAAACAAAGGAAGGCTATGGGACTCCTCGGGAGGAGGCACAGGGAGACCACGCCCTGAGCTCTCTATAAAAGGAGTGTTTGGGGAGGGGCTGGTTGCTGAAAGCAACTCTTTTGCTTGAAGATAAGCTCTTGTGTGTTTACTATTAAATCTTGGCAGAAGCCTTTTAGCCTTGGACGCTTTTCAGTCTCTTCTTTTGATTAGGGGTGCGAGAAGAGGGCTGGTTCAGAACACCTAGTTGGGTTAGGAAACGTCTGCAAGAAAACATCCAGTCGTCGTCCTCCTCCTCCTCGCACTGATGATGCTACCTACTTGGGTTAGAAAACGTCTGCAAGAAAACATCCATTCGTCGTCCTCCTCCTCACACTGATGATGCTACCTAGTTGGGTTAGGAAACGTCTGCAAGAAAACATCCAGTCGTCCTCCTCCTCCTCGCACTGATGATGCTACCTACTTGGGTTAGAAAACGTCTGCAAGAAAACATCCAGTCGTCCTCCTCCTCCTCGCACTGATGATGCTACCTAGTTGGGTTAGGAAACGGCTGCAAGGAAACATCCAGTCGTCGTCCTCCTCCTCGCACTGATGATGCTACCTAGTTGGGTTAGAAAACGTCTGCAAGAAAACATCCAGTCGTCGTCCTCCTCCTCACACTGATGATGCTACCTAGTTGGGTTAGGAAACGGCTGCAAGGAAACATCCAGTCGTCGTCCTCCTCCTCGCACTGATGATGCTACCTAGTTGGATTAGGAAACGGCTGCAAGGAAACATCCAGTCGTCCTCCTCCTCCTCCTCCTTGCACTGATGATGCTACCTAGTTGGGTTAGGAAACGTCTGCAACATCCAGTCGTCGTCCTCCTCCTCGCACTGATGATGCTACCTAGTTGGGTTAGGAAACGTCTGCAAGAAAACATCCAGTCGTCGTCCTCCTCCTCCTCGCACTGATGATGCTACCTAGTTGGGTTAGGAAACGTCTGCAAGGAAACATCGTCGTCGTCCTCCTCCTCCTCGCACTGATGATGCTACCTAGTTGGGTTATGAAACGTCTGCAAGAAAACATCCAGTCGTCATCCTCTTCCTCCTCGCACTGATGATGCTACCTAGTTGGGTTAGGAAACGTCTGCAAGAAAACATCCAGTCGTCGTCCTCCTCCTCCTCGCACTGATGATGCTACCTAGTTGGGTTAGAAAACGTCTGCAAGAAAACATCCAGTCGTCCTCCTCCTCCTCGCACTGATGATGCTACCTAGTTGGGTTAGAAAACGTCTGCAAGAAAACATCCAGTCGTCGTCCTCCTCCTCACACTGATGATGCTACCTAGTTGGGTTAGGAAACGGCTGCAAGGAAACATCCAGTCGTCGTCCTCCTCCTCGCACTGATGATGCTACCTAGTTGGGTTAGGAAACGGCTGCAAGGAAACATCCAGTCGTCGTCCTCCTCCTCGCACTGATGATGCTACCTAGTTGGGTTAGGAAACGGCTGCAAGAAAACAGCCAAGCTCAGAGGGCACCAAGGATCCCTCATTTCAACCCGGAGCTACAAATATTCAATAATAATAATAATAATAATAATAATAATAATAATAATAATAATAATAATAATAATAATAATAATAATAATAATGATGATGATGATGATAAAGAATTAACAACTTACTCAATATCTTTCTGGACAGATCCCATAAGATTCTCTCTTTCCCGCACTGCCATGAAATTGGTTTTGGTTTTGTGGAATTCGTGGGTGTAATCCTGTCGGGAAAAATACAAAAAGGTTCCAACTGGTTAGAGGTCCAGGGGCTGAAAAGAGAATCTGCAGCCCTTCAACCGTCAACGTAAGCCAGGTTGAAGTCCAAATATTGTTACAATCCTTTAAAAGGGAGATCAAGAGACACCTAAGGGAAGGGTCTCCAACCTTGGGAAGTGTTAACACTTGTGGACTTCAACTCCCAGAATTCCCCAGCCCTCCAAACATGGCCGCTTTCAAGACGTGTGGACTTCAACTCCCAGAATTCCCCAGCCGTCCAAACCTGGCCACTTTTAAGACGTGTGGACTTCAATTCCCAGAATGCTCCGGCTCCCAGACGTGGCCATTTCAAGGCTTGTGGACTTCAACTCATGGCTGGGGAATTCTGGGACTTGAAGTCCACAAGTCTTAAAAGCTTCCAAGGTTGGACATCCCTGCCCTAAAAGATACTTCAGGTAAGCCTGCACTGTGCCCCAGCGTGAGAAGTTCTTGAGATCTTGGAACTACAATGTGGAGAATCATCCAGGCTACCCCGACAAGCAGGCCTAGGAGTTACAGAGGCAGAACCAAGCGACGGACTGGGCCTCCAAAATGCTTCCCGGAGACTCTGGTTCAATGTGTGCCCACCCTGGCAAACGTGGCTAATTATTTGCGCCCAATTCACAAAAGCCCGGGGTCGCAAAAATCCTGCGTTAGTTGACGTCGTGTTGGAATGACTAAGTCCTCGACTTACAACTACTTCTTTAGCGCCCATTAGAAGTTACTAGGACAGGAATTTTGCAATTAAAAAAGAATTTTAAAAAATGGCGAAACTTCCCAGATACAGCTGAAAAGCTGGGAGGAGATTGTGGCTTTGCGCCCAGGAGTTTCAAGGTCTAACCAGAAAAGGCTCGGCCAATACGAGGGAATCCTCAACCTACAACCATTTGTTTAGTGACCGTTCACAGTTAACAACGGCACCAAGAAAAACCGACTTGAGGGCCGTTTTTCACACACGGCTGTTGTTGCAATGGTCACGTAGTCGAAATAGTCGAAATATAGACGCTTGGCAACTGGCTCGTATTTATGACGGTCTCCGTGTCCCACGGGGGTGTGGGGGGTGTGGTTGTGTGTCACGCGATCCCCTTTTGCGACCTTCCGACAAGCGAAGTCAATGGGGGAAAGCCGGATTCGCTTAACGACCGTGTGTCTGACTTAACAACAGCAGGGATTCACTTTTAACAACGGTGTCAAGGAAGGTCGTAAAACGGGGCAAAACTCGCTTAACAAAGGTCTCGCTGAGCAACCGACATTTTGGGCCCCGCCATGGTCGTAAGTCGAGGACTAGCTGTAAAGAGGGGAGGGAGGAAGCCCCGTGTTCGGGGAGATTGCCTTGCCTGTAGGATGTCTCTGTGCCGTTGCAGGGTGTGCATCAGAGCCGCGTTGAGGGAGGGGACGCCGGCACTGTTGGTGTATTCGGCCATTTTGTCGTTGATCCCGGTCAGCTGCAACAGAGAGAACGAGAGAAGTTAGGGCTTTTCGAGACGAGAGCTGCGTGGATCAAACAATTCAGTAAGCCGCAAACTTTACGTGACGCCTCAAATATATGGAGACGGTGAACAGCCAAAGTTTGCTTCGCCAGACAAACAGGAGGCTGACATCTGCTCTCTCCCTGCCTTTAAAGCAAGTGTGTGTGTGTGTGTGTGTGTGTGTGTGTGTGTTCCAACCTTGGCAATTTCAAGACCTGCGGACTTCCACTCCCAGAACCCCCCAGCCAGTCATGCTTTAATATGTGTAGATTTCAGCTCCCAGAATCCCCCAGCCGGCTTGCTTCCACTCCCAGAATTCTCCAGTCAGCCTGCTTTAAGAGGGGTGGACTTCAATTCCCAGAATTCCCCACCCAGCCTGCTTTAAGAGGGGTGGGCTTCCACTCCCAGAATCCCCCAGCCAGCATGCTTTCAGAGGGGTGGACTTCAACTCTTCTCCAGCGATGGGGCAGACCCTAATGTTATCCCTGCCCCCCCCCATTCGAACACTATACAGGTAGTCCTCAACTTACGTCTACAATTGAGCCCCAAATTTCTGTTGCTAAGTGAAACATTTGCTAAGTGAGTTTTGCCTCATGTTACGACCTTTCTTGCCGCAGTCATTAAGTGAATCCGGCTTCCCCGTTGACTTTGCTTGTCGGAAGGTGACAAAGGGGAATCGCGTGACCCCTCCAGGACACGGCGACCGTCATAAATGTGAGCCAGTTGCCAAGTGTCCTAATTTTGATCACAAGACTGTGGAGATACTACAACAGCCGTATGGGTGAAAAACGGTCCTAGGTCACTTTTTCCAGTGTCGTAACTTCGATCGGTCACTAAACAAATAGTCGTTAAGTCGAGGACTATGTATAAGGCTGCAGAGGCTCCTGGGAAAATGAATCTTAGGTCTTGGATTATTTCGATATGGCCGATGCTTTGTTAGAACTGTCTTTATCTATGTCACTCTAGCCCCAAAGATGCTTTTTTCAGGAGGCAACTGGACTTTTGTTTTTTCTCTGAAGAGGTTTCGCTTCTCAGCCCAGAAGCTTCTTCAGTTCTGACTGGACGGTGGGGGAATGGGAGGATTTATACTCCTTGCAGACAACTGGTCATTTACAAATGTGTGTGGAGCCTTCCTGGAACCCATTTGCAGCACTCAGGCGACCCTGGGGACACAGATAAACCTCCATGTGGCCTCAAGGACTCTCCAAAAGAAGGCAAAGGCCCGGCTCTCTGCAAGGAGTATAAATCCTCCCATTTCCCCACCAGCCAGTCAGAGCCGAAGAAGCTTCTTGGATGAGAAGTGAAATGTCTTCAAAGAAAAAACAAGAAAGTCCGGTTGCCTCCTGAAAAGTCACCTTTGCGGAAAGGATGGAAGAGGAAGAGGAGAAGGAAGATGGGAGGGAAGGAAGGAGAAGGATAAGAGAGAAAGAGAGAGACAGAGAAAGAAAGAAAAAGAAAGAGGAGGAGGAGGAGGGGGGAAGGAAAAGGAAGGAGGTGAAAGATAAGGGGAAGGGGAAGAAGGAGGAGGAGGAGGAGGAGAAGGAGGCCTTTTCAAATGGCCTCAAGGACTCTCTAAAAGGAGGCAAATGACCGGCTCTCTGCAAGGAGTATAAATCCTCCCATTCCCCACCATTCGGTCAGAACCTGAAGAAGCTTCTGGGAGGAGAAGCGAAATGTCTTCAAAGGAAAATAAGCAAGTCCAGTTGCCTTCTGGGGAAAAAAAAGCGCCTTTGGGACAAGCATGACCTGGATGGCTGAGAAACTGCCTGGGCAAGTCACTCCGGCCTTCGTTGAAAGACCCTTCCATGTTTTAAACGGGGTCAGAGCTGGGCCGTCCGCCTTACCTTCCCCAAGAGCTGCTCCATTTCCACAGCCATGGCTTCAAACATCCGGTCTTGGCTCGATCCGTTCAGGAGAGGCGTCGTGTCAGAGCTGGAGGAACGAACAACACGGAGGTAGCGTTCCATTACATTTTAACCCAGGGCATGAAACCTTCCTTCACCTTTGCTTATTACATTTTTCTTCTTGTAGAAGTAATTCAAGGCAGCCAATGTGGGTCGTGCTTCTTTCTCCTCCTGTTTGCCTCACAACAACCCTGTGAGGCAGGTTGGGCTAACAGAGAGCGATTGGCCCTAAGTCACTTAGCCGGCTTTCATCCCTAAGGCAGGACTAGAACTCACAGCCTCCTGGTGATTGGCCCAAACTCACCCAGCTGGCTTTCATATTTAAGGTGGGACTAGAACTCACCGTCTCCTGGTGGTTGGTCCAAAGTCACTGACAGGGGGCTGGACTAGAAGGCCTCCAAGGTCCCTTCCAGCTCTATTCTATTCTGTTCTGTTCCATTCCATATTTTCTGTTCTGTTCTATTCTATTCCATATTTTCTATTCTATTCTATTCTATTCTATTCTATTCTATTCTATTCTATTCTATTCTATTATCATTATTCTATTCCATTCCATTCCATATTTTCTATTCTATTCTATTCTATTCTATTCTATTCTATTCTATTCTCATTATTCTATTCCATTCCATTCCATATTTTCTATTCTATTCTATTCTATTCTATTCTATTCTATTCTATTCTATTCTATTCTATTCTATTCTATTCTATTATCATTATTCTATTCCATTCCATTCCATTCCATTCCATATTTTCTATTCTATTCTATTCTATTCTATTCTATTATCATTATTCTATTCCATTCCATTCCATTCCATATTTTCTATTCTATTCTATTCTATTCTATTCTATTCTATTCTATTCTATTCTATTCTATTCTATTCTATTCTATTCTCATTATTCTATTCCATTCCATTCCATTCCATATTTTCTATTCTATTCTATTCTATTCTATTCTATTCTATTCTATTCTATTCTATTCTATTCTATTCTATTCTATTCTATTCTATTCTATTATCATTATTCTATTCCATTCCATTCCATATTTTCTATTCTATTCTACTATTCTATTCTATTCTATTCTATTCTATTCTATTCTATTCTATTCTATTCTATTATTATTATTATTATTATTATTTTTAATTCTATTCTTATTTCTATTCTTAATTCTAATTCTAACGTTCTAAGAATTTCCCAAGCGAGACTCCCTCAATCCTGAAATTTAAACATTTCAAATGTCCGGAAGCGCAAAACCAAAGCAAATGAAGAAAGCGGGCTGTCGGGCATGAAAAAAAAATAAATTGCAATGAAAAAAATATTGAATGAAGTAGCAGTGGTAGTACCTATTATACCTGTCGCGCCTTCCATCCTGAGTACTGCCGTGGCTGTAGCTGGTGCACAATTTACTAAAGGAGACCAGTTTGAGGTCCAGTTCGTTTTCCAGCTGCCGGGCCTGCTTCCTTAGATCTGCCGAAAGAGCCGAAAGAAAAACGATGCTTCGCTGCCCACTTACTTATTTGAGCAATCCGGCCTGGTTTGATGGGGTTGGGGTTGGGTTTTTAACATGGTTTTAATTATTGTATATATCGGGCATAATTATTTAATTGTTTTTTTAACTTTTGTACTTTGTTTTTTAATATTTATTGCCCTGTACACCGCCCTGAGTCCTTCGGGAGAAGGGCGGTATAAATATTTGCTTCCTTCCATCCCTGCAACTCTCCAGGTTCACCAACAACTGGGGTTGAAATCCCTTCTGGAAATTCTTTGCTCCTTTTAAGACTTAAATGGACTTCAACTCCCAGAATGCCCCAGCCAGCCTTTGTTTTGCCCCAGTTTACGGATCTTTTTGCCTTTTGGTCACAGGGGATAAGCAAATTGCTGCCCTTGTTAAGTGAATCAGGTGGCTGTTAAATGAATCAGGTGGCTGTTAAGTGAATCAGGTGGCTGTTAGGTGAATCAGGTGGTTGTTAAGTGAATCACATGGTTGTTAAGTGAATCGGGCCTCCTCCAGTGACTTTGCTTTCGGAAGCCAGCGGTGAAGGTCAGAAAAAGGGGACGCTGCATTTGTCACATAATACAGACCAGTTGACGAGCGGCTGAATTTTGACCATGTGACCCTGGGGAGATTGCAACGGTTGTTAAGTGTGAAAAATGGGTCATGGGTCACTTTTCCCAATGCCGTTGTAACTTGGAACGGTCACTAAATGCTATAACTTTACGAAAGTATTATCATCTTTAATACCGGTTTGGAAAAACTCAACGAATCAGACTATAATTGTGTAAATGTATAATGGCATTATTTCTTCTAAGAATTTTTTATGGATGTATCCCAGGTTATTACCAGGAGTTAAGTTTGACTTGAGGATCTAATGAGATATACTAAACGTGGTAAAATGTGCAAAATGTTTTTCAATGTGCTTGACTGATCCATGGAAGGGATTCTCTTGCGCAAAGAAGTGAACAGTGCTAACGCCATAGTTTTAGGCAGTATCACGTTTCACCACGCCATACAAATTCCACCTGAAGATTGTCTATTCTGACATTCTTGATCAAGATGAAATTCTAAAGTGGCTACAAACTTGGTTTCAGTATGGGCAATTACAGGCTAGATGGAAAGAGGACCACAAAACTGGTTTTTCAATGATCGATGAAAATTTGGTAAAGCAAATTAGAGATCAAGGTCAAGCACATATAAAAAGGATATATATTCCATTGATAGAAATTGATTCAGAGACGGAGCTTGTTAAAGATCGTATGATAAAGTGGGCTCAGAATTTTCAAGAAGTTATTACAATGGATACCAGGGAAAAGATCTGGGTTAGAAATGTAAAATTTACACAGGCCCAAAATTTAAGAGAGAATTTTTATAAAATGTTTTACAGGTGGCATTTAGATCCAAAAAAATTAGCAAGTATGTATCCGAACTGTCAGCCCAAATGTTGGAGGTGTGGTTGTGAGGACGCAACATATTTTCATATATGGTGGACTTGCAAAAAGGTTAAAGCTTTTTGGATTAAAATTTGGTGCAATATGCAAAAAATATTTAAGAAAAGGATAAAGTTTACTCCGCAATTGTTTTTATTGGGTATTATCACAGATATCACCGTTGTAGATATTAAGTTGATGTTGAATCTAATTACGGCAGCAAGACTTTTAGTAGCGCAATATTGGAAGAAGGAAGAACTGCCGACTATAGAAGAATGGACTTTAAAAGTTTCTAACTTGGCGGAGATGGCAAAGATTTCAGCGTATTTGAAAGATCAATCGCAACAGAGATACAATGTGGCGTGGAAGAGATGGATTGATTATATTCAGAATAAATATGGGACTAAAAAGTTTCACTTAGCATTTGAATAAGTAGTGGATTTATATGATGTATAATTAGCTTGTAGTTATTTTACTAAGAGTTAAAGTGCGATAGAATTTAATATTTTATTGTTGTTTGCATATTTTAGATTATGTTTGTTTGTATTTTTATACCCTGTATTTAGCTCTGGGAAGTCGGGGAGGGGGTGGGGAGGGGAGGGGAGGGTTGGGGAGAGGGGAGGGGGAAGGGGGGTTTTTTGTATTCAAAAAATGTATTCTAAAACTTTTCAATAAAAAAAAAGAAATTCTAAAGTGGCCTGTGAAAATGGAGCTTCTTCAACCACATGGTTCTATGTCTCTGCTGATTTTCCAACTGTGGCCACAGAAGTGAAAGATGACCCAAGATACTGAAAAAATGTCTCAGGGGTCGCCACGAAGAAGAGGAAGTCAAGCTATTCTGAAGGCAGGAGCAGAAGCAACGGATGGAAACTAACCAAGGAGAGAAGCAACCTGGAACTAAGGAGAAACTTCCTAACAGTGGGAACAATTAACCAGTGGAATTCCTTGCCTCCAGAAGTTGTGAATGCTCCAACACTGGAAGTTTTTAAGAAGAGACTGGACGGCCATTTGTCTGAAATGGTATAGGGCAGTGATGGCGCACCTATGGCACGTGTGTCAGAGGGGGCACTCGGAGCCCTCTCTGTGGGCACACGCACCTTGCTGTTTGCCTAAGTTTTCGCAGGAAATAGCCATTTCTCAAGCCCCTTCCTAGCCAAAACAAGCCTGGGGGGGGGGAGAGCGCTGTTTTCAGCTTTGAATTATATCAAATCTGACACTGGAAACAGACTAACACAGGCATGTCAAACTCACGATGTCACGTGACGTCATGCGATGTATCGGAACTTTTTCCCATTGCCGAAAATGGGATGGGCGCGGTTTCTCCGTGACGCTCCAGCCCGCGGGCCGGCAGTTTGACACCCCTGGACTAACAGATGACCTGAGTGCTGCATGTGTTGCTTTCAAACTTACAAAGTATGAGCCAAGCTTAGACAAAATACCAGCATGCGTACAACTGCAAAAATCACATTAATTGTTCAAAAGCATGCCAAAGGCAAACTTTTACCTTTCAGTAAAAAGTTGTTTGTATCATTGAAAGCTTTGTTATTGTGTTTTTCTTTTAAGACTAAAGATGTTAATGTATGAGTTGTTTTTTCTAAACTAAAACCTCAGTATTCAGATTAAATTGCCATGTTGGCACTTTGCGATAAAGAAGTAGGGTTGCATTTTGGGCACTCGGTCTCTAAAAGGTTCGCCATCACTGGTATAGGGTTTCCTGCCTGAGCAGGGGGTTGGACTAGAAGACCTCCAAGGTCCCTTCCAACTCTATGATGATGATGATGTAAGTCGAGGACTGTCTGTACTTTTCAAGGGTAGCCCCATGTAGAACACCTTGCAGTAATCTAACAAGGATGAGTGACTGATCAGAGAGCCTCCGTATCCATAAGGTGGAACTGGTATACAACTTTCCATGTTTTGAACCTTTTTCCCAGGTTGAAATCTTTGGGTGTCCTAGTCCAGGGGTCCCCAATCCTCGGTCTGTGGCATGGCAGCAACCGGTCCGCACAAACAAGCATAGCCCCATCCGCTGGATGCAGGCAGCACGCAAAACCACACACTCTCCGGTCTGTGGAATTCAACTGGTACCTGCCTGCTTTGAGATAGAAAGATGCAAATTCAGCTTCACCAGGCAAGGTTTTACACTTAGGGGGAAAAAACAAAGGTTCAAGTACAGGTTAGGCGAAACCTGGCTCAAAAACAGCCACTGTGAGAGACACCTTGAAGTCCGAGTGGACGATCGCTTAACCGTGAGCCAGCCATGTGTGGCAGCAGCCAAAAAAAGCTAATACAATCCTGGGTTGTGTAAACAGAGGCGCAGAATCAAGATCACGCGAGGTATTAGCACCGCTGTATAAAGCCTTAGTAAGGCCACACCTGGAATACTGCATCCAGTTTTGGTCACATTACAAAAAAGATGCTGAAACTTTGGGGGGGGGGGGGAAAGTGCAAAGAAGAGCAACTCAGATGATCCAAGGCCTGGAGACTAAAACATATGAAGAACGGTTGCAGGATTTGGTTTGGCTAGTCTAGACCTAGAGAAAAGGACGAGGGGAGACATGATAGCAGTCTTCCAGTGTCTCAGGGGCTGCCCCAAAGAAGAGGGAATCAAGCTGTTCTCCAAAGCCCCTGAAAGCAGGACAAGAAGTAACGGATGGAAACTAACCGAGGAGAGAAGCAACCTGGAACTAAGGAGAAATTTCCTGACAGTTAGAACAATTAACCAGTGGAACTCCTTGCCTCCAGAAGCTGAGAATGCTCCAACACTGGAAGTATTTAAGAAGAGACTGGACAGCCATTTGTCTGAAATAATATAGGGTTTCCTGCCTGAGCAGGGGTTGGACTAGATGACCTCCAAGGTCCCTTCCAACTTTATTATTATTATTAACAACCTGCCTCCAGAAGCTGTGAATGCTCCAACACTGGAGGTTTTTAAGAAGAGACTGGACAGCCATTTGTCTGGAATGGTATAGGCTTTCTTGCCTGAGCACAGGGTTGGACTAGATGACCTCCAAGGTCCCTTCCAACTTTATTATTATTATTAACAACCTGCCTCCAGTAGCGGTGAATGCTCCAACAGTGGAAGTTTTTAAGAAGAGATTGGACAGCCATTTGTCTGAAGTGGTATAGGGTTTCCTGCTTCAGCAGGGGGCTGGACTAGATGACCTCAAAGGTCCCTTCCAGTTTTATTCTAAGTAAAAAGGCAAGGCTAAAGAAATAATTGTGTGAAAGGCTGGAGAGATATGATTAATTACAGCAGCAGATTTATTTTTTTATTTTGCAAATTGGGTATCGTTTCTTAATGTGTAGATTTCTTCCAGCACACTAGAGGATAAGTGAACTAGTTAAAAGAGAATTTCCATTTTCTCTCCTCTAATGTTACAGCACTGATTGTAGACAGTGACTGTCAACAACTAATACCAGGAAAACTTACAATAAAAGAAATTAATATATAAGAAAGGAAAACAATCCAATCTAAACCGTCCACATATATCTGAAAAGGAAATTTTTGAAAATGAGCAGCAACTGAACAATTAACAGCCAGGAAAATTCTTCAGTATACAGAACATTTTTGTTCTAAAGATATATCTGTGCACCAATGTTGGATTAACACAATGTTTCTCAAACTTGGCAACTTTAAGACGGGTAGACTTCAACTCCCAGAATCCCCCAGCCGGTATGCTTTAAGAGGGGTGGACTTCCACTCCCAGAATCCCCCAGCCGGTATGCTTTAAGAGGGGTGGACTTCCACTCCCAGAATCCCCCAGCCGGTATGCTTTAAGAGGGGTGGACTTCCACTCCCAGAATCCCCCAGCCAGTATGCTTTAAGAGGGGTGGACTTCCACTCCCAGAATCCCCCAGCCAGTATGCTTTAAGAGGGGTGGACTTCCACTCCCAGAATCCCCCAGCCGGTATGCTTTAAGAGGGGTGGACTTGCACTCCCAGAATTTAAGAGGGGTGGACTTGCACTCCCAGAATTCCTCAGCCAGCCTGCTTTAAGAGGGGTGGACTTCAACTCCCAGAATCCCCCAGCCTGCTTTCTTGAAGATGGGGGGGCTTCCACTCCCAAAATCCCCCAGCCATCCTGTTTTAAGAGGGATGGGCACTGCTGAGTAGGGAATTCTGGAGAATTGAAGTCCCCATACGCTAAAAGTTGCCAAGGTGGAGAAACAAGCCGATTAACGCGACGCATATCTAAGTGGCCCGAATGCCTAAGTGTAAAATCAGCCTCACACTTTGCCACACCGTGCACCCGAATCACTTTTTTGGGGATCTAGTCTTCTGGGGTGTCGGGAGAAGATCCTTAGATCCTTCAGGATTGCCCTTTGCGCCCCAGATTCCCCTCCCTGGCCCGATTCCTATGGAAATCTACAGAGGCTCTCCGGCTCCTGCTGAGGCAACTGTTCGCCCTTCGTTCTGGCAAGACAAGTTTCGCCAGGCCTGCCTCTCACGAGTACCTTCAGCTGAAAAGAACCTCCATGTCCAGGAGCAGTCTACCTCTGAGCTCCCACTTTTTTTTTTCCCCCACCAGCTCTCTCAGGCTGGGGAGAGGACACCGCTGCTCCCTCGGGCAGCCTCCTCCAGCGCCTCTGGAGACCCCTCCGCAGCCCAGAGACCCTTCCTCCACCCGGGGACCCCTCCCCAGCCCCGAAAAGCCCAGCTGATTTATGCCCTGCCACCACCCTCTCTCCAGCCCCTGCACACACACACACACAAACACACACACACACACACACACACACACACACACACACACACACACACACACGCCACAAGGGTTGGAAGGAGGGGGCCTTTCTTCAGCCGCTCCACCCCTCCCCCCATCCCCGGCCTCTGGGCTCGGCCAGACGCTCTCGAGAGCCCCCTCCCCCGGCCCTGAGTTCCATCATCCTGAGCCCGCAGAGCGATGACATAACCCATTTCCTTCTGGTGTGTGTGTGTGTGTGTGAATGGGAGGGGAGGGGGGGGAATGAAATGTCATTCCCTGCTCCCTGGGGTGGGGGGGCTGGGATGGGCTGTACTGCAGCCCCGCTAACGCGGGGTTGCGGATGATGGGAGTTGTAGTCCAGCCCCCCTGCAGGCGGGGCGGGCCCCGGACGGTTTGGGGTGGGGGGTGGGGTGGGGGGATGGGCTGTACTGCAGCCCCGCTAAACGAGGGGTTGCGGATGATGGGAGTTGTAGTCCAGCCCCCCCTGCAGGCGGGGCGGGCCCCGGACGGTTTGGCCTGTCAGCTTCCAGTCCTCGAGAGGGAGGGGCGGGGGAGGGGGGGTCAAAGCGGGCGCTTTCCCGGACGCCCCTTCCGTGGAGGGTCGCCCCCTCCCGCCCCCCCGCCCCCGCACTCACCCTCCCAGTAGCTGCTGCTGCTGCCCGCCGCCGCCATCTTTGTTGACCAACGTCAGCCCTCCTCGACGCAAGCCGGCTGCGCGCTCAGCCACAGAGCCGGCCGGCCAGAGCGCCCCCCCGCCTTCACTTCCGACCATAGAGCGCCCGCGCCGTGGAGTCCGCTAGCTAGATAGAAAGGAAAGGTTGTGAGGGCTAAAAAAAACACCAACAATTAAAACCATAGAATTGAGGAAGCGAGGCGCAGACCGCCCATCTCGCCGCCGCACTGCTCCCTGTCGCCTGTAGAGCGTAAGGTCCTCCGAGTTCGATTTCTTTTCTTTTTTTTTTTTAGCTTTGGGATGAATAATCCTAAGAAAGTCTGCGGGGCGCGTCTGTTACACGTGTGGACGGTTCGCATGCGCGTGCTTAATGCAAGCGGAGGGCGTGGAGGTGGGGCTGGACGCCGGTTTAGCCCTCCTAGGTGGCCTTCGATGCTTTTGCTGCGTTCTTTGGGCTGATCGTTATTTAGTAATAGCTGATATAAATGATACGGATTCTTTTTTCCCCCCCGTTGTAAAATGAAAAGGGGGCGGGGCGTTCCTATGCTGAGGCAGAAGGTCTTAACTGGGAAAAGGTATTAATTAATTCGTGTATTTATTACAGGAGTCTTCAAACTTGGCCCTTTTATGACTTGTGGACTTCAATTCCCAGAATTCCTCAGCCAGGCACGCTAGCTGAGGATTTCTGGGAGTTGAAGTCCACAAGTCATAAAAGGGCCAAGTTTGAAGGCTCCTAATTTATTATCTCAACCGTCTTAATCTTTTTATGCTATCCTTTTATTGTGAGACGCTCACAGTAGGAGGAGCGAGATGGACAGCGAATAAAGTTAATAAATGATTATATAGGTAAGAGGGCTAGATATAAAATCAGATAAATAGAAAGATGATAGCATAGGTGGAGATGGAAAGGTAGGTAGGTAGGTAGACAGACTAAATCATATCTATTATGTGGGTATAATTGTTTCTGTATATGTGAGGGAGGGAGGGAGGGAGGGAGGTAGATAGATGATAGATAGATAGATAGATAGATAGATAGATAGATAGATAGATAGATAGATAGATAGATAGATAGATAGAGTGAGTTGTGGGATTCAGCTGGTTCGCACCACTTCGGCAGAACTAACTGGTGGCTAATTTTTTGTTGTCCAGGCCTAGAATGGACTTCCAGAAGTGGCATCCACACAGAGAACTGGTTGTTCACCTATTTGAATTCCACCACTGCATGCATACACACACACACACACACACACGTACATACATACATAGAGATCGTTTCTATTATGTGGGTATAATTGTTTCTGTATATGTGAGGTAGGTAGGTAGATAGGTAGGTAGATAGATAGTGTCAGAATCCATTTATATCACATTTCATAATTGTATAGGTAGAACAACGTGCTATTTCTGGGGATTCTGCCATCTCTCCGAGGGGGGGGGGGAGAGGATGGTTACTAAAGCGATTTTCAAACAACAGGGGATGTTTTAACTGGGGGAGGGAGGGGGACAGACAGGTCTGGATTGTATCTTCATTTACAACTGAAAAGGAAAGCAATAACCATAAAACCAAGGAGAGTTCCCTTTCCCATGGAAGGACCTGACACCTAGCAACTGACGACAGCCTGACCAAATGGATGAGGGGAGGGGCTGGAATGGGAATGGTTTATATAGGATTGAAATGTAACTTTTCTCAGATTCCGTCTTGTATTCCCACAATCGATTCCATCCTAGTAAACATTTTCCTTTTTGGACTAAACTTGCATCCAAGAGTTCTTATTTCCTAAGATGTGGATTGAGGTGGGTCCTGACAGATAGATAGATAGATAGATAGATAGATAGATAGATAGATAGATAGATAGATAGATAGATAGATAGATAGATAGAGTTGTGGGATTCAGCTGGTTCGCATCACTTCGGCAGAACTGGTGGCGAATTTTTTGTTGCCCAGGCCTAGAATGGACTTCCAGAAGTGGCATACTTACAGAGAACTGGTTGTTCACCTATTTGAATCCCACCACTGCATGCATGCATGCACACACACACACGTACATACATACATACATAGAGATAATAGAGAGAGAGAGATATGGATGGATGGATGTAGGTAGCTAGGTGAGATAGGTAGATGATAGGATGAATAGATATAGACAGATACAGAGATATAACATCAGATAAACAGATGGTGGATGGATAGACGGATGATGGATGGATGGACGGACGCTATCAGCTGTCCAGATTAGCAGGAGTGAGATGGACAGCAAATAAATTGAATAAACAAATAATTACATAAGTAAGATGGATGGATATATAAGATAAATAGAAAGATGGAGGTGGAGATAGATAAGATAGACAGATAGATGGATAATAGGGACAGAGACAGACAGACAGACAGATATAAAATCAGATAGATAATGGATGGATGTCTTTTAACACTGTTCACTGCCCAGAATCAATTTGTGGCGAGATGGGCAGTGAACAAAACAAGTAAATGTAAATAAATCTTTGTGCAATGGCTGAAGTCTCTCCCTTCTCAAGCCCACTTCTTGCGATTAACGGCTTGCCTTCAACTCCCCTCTGGGACAAACATCCCAGGATACTTATAGAAGACTTCAGCAGTGCTAGAGCTGTTGTTGCATGTTTGTGCAAGGGAAGACTCAACCGCTGTGATTATCTCCCTTGGCAACCAGCATCAAGGGAAGAGCCAAGATGTGTTTTCCACCTTGGTCTAGGTAGGCAGAAGCTAACCTGGTAATTGACTTGATTTGATGCTGGCCAATTAATTTAAACTAGGTAATAGCATCTGTCCTAGAAAGAAATGGGGTTTGTGGAGTGGTGGTGGTCATGGAGGAGGAGGAGGAGGAAAGACTGTGGGGTCCTTGGTGCTCTCCGAGCTTGTTTGTTTTCTTGCAGATGTTTCATTACTTAACTAGGTAACATCATCAGTGCTACAAGGGAGTGGGGGTTTATGGAGAAGGACTGGGGGTCCTTGGTGCTCTCCGAGCTTGGTTGTTTTCTTGTAGACATTTCATGATCCAGCCAGGTAACATCCTCAGGGCTGGAAGGCAGTGGATGGGGTCCTTGGTTCCTTTGCAGAGGGTTGAACACACCTAGAAAGTTGTGTCCAGATGTGAGCAAACTGAAGCATGAAATAAACAGTTGGTGATGTTGGGTATGATTAGTCTGGAGCAGGGGTAGGCAACCTTGGCTCTTTTATAACCGGTGGACTCCAACTCCCAGAATTCCTGAGACAGCATGGGGAAACTATGGCTCCTTTATGGCCTGTAGACTTCAACTCCCAGAATTCCTGAGACAGCATGGGGAAACTATGGCTCCTTTATGGCTTGTAGACTTCAACTCCCAGAATTCCTGAGCCAACATGGGGGAAATGTGGCCCCCTTCATGACTGGTGGACTTCAACTCCCAGAATTCCTGAGCCAGCATGGGGGATGTCAATGCTGCAAAACATTGACATATTTTTGCACTGACAATATAAGACAGCCTGTTACTTTAATTGCTTCACTTTGGGGGGAAATGTCAGCTGGACGTTTTGAGAAGATAAGAAAAGCCCGTGTACAGAATGGGAAGTGAAACTTCATATGTAAAATTAATGGGATACTGTGATTTATGTGTAGATAAGGGTGGGGATTTTGTGTGTTACAATGGGTTTGGGGGGAGGGGATTTCAGATTCTGGCATCCCTCCATGATTGTTTCATTATTAAGACTTAAATGCCTGCATTTTGTTTGAACTGTCTCATTTATCGGAACCATGACTTGGCCCTTTTATGACTTGTGGACTTCAACTCCCAGAATTCCTGAGCCAGCATGGAGAACTATGGCCCCCTTTGTGACTTGTAGACTTCCAACTCCCAGAATTCCTGAGCCAGCCATAAAAGAGCCAAGGTTGCCTACCCCTGATGTGGACATATAAAGACTAGAGGGAGACCAGGTAGTATAACCATGGTTTTTCCCACCACATGGACGAGGGTTCCTCCTATGCAAGTTTTTGGCTTTAACATCACTCTGCTTAATGAAGCATTGCATTTTTTTTCATTGTCATGCTAGTGTCTGTATATATATATATTTTTCAGAATCTTACTTCTGACAGCCACTGCTTGCAGCCAACGGTTAGTGATACAGGTCGGCCTTGACTTACGACTGACAGCTTAGCACAGTTTCAAAGTTCCGTCGCGTCCCCACCCAAAGGTACTTACAACCCAGATTCAAAGTTCTGATGGCCACTTTCCCCCCCACACACACATATATGCCCACATTTTAAGTGCTTGGCAATCAGCCTGCTTTTACAGCCGTATCTCGTGGTCACGATTTACATTTCCTTCTGGTTTCTGACCCAAAAAACCCCAAACTCCCGTAGTACACAATGAGTTTGCTTAACCATTATCAATAATTCACTTGTTGCAAAATCGGGTATGGTCACATGAATGACCCACTTGATAGCCCCATAAATGTAGGCTTAATTACAGTCATAAGTCAAGGACTAGCTGTAGAATGGATTGGTTGCACTTACGTGAGATGACCACAAGCTAATCCTTGACTTATAACCATTAATTTAGTGACCGTTCAAAGTTACAAACGGCACTGAACAAAGTGACTTTGGACCATTTTCATACATGCGACCGTTGCAGCATTCCCATGGTCACATGATCAAAACACACACACTTGGCAACTGACTCATATTTATGACGGTCGCAGGGTCCCGTGATCCCCTTTTGCGACCTTGTGACTGGCAAAGTCAATGGGTTAGACCAGATTCGCTTAATGACCGTGTGACAAGCTTAACAACCGCAAGCGATTCACTATAACATCTGTGTCAAGGTCGGTCGCCAAGTTGGAGCAAAACCCACTCAGCGACTGCCTCACGTAGCAATAGAATCTCTGGGGCTCAATTGTGTCCGTAAACCGAGGACTACGGTACGTGCAGATATTCCAGGCTGGGTCTCTTTTAAGGGCAGAGGAAAAAAACGTCGACGTGCCTCTCTCTGGAGTCGCTTTCAGACAAATTGCCAAAAAGGTAGAAAAACCAGCAAGAAATTATATACACCCTATGGCAGGGGTAGGCAACCTCGGCTCTTTTATGACTCATGGACTTCAACTCCCAGAATTCCTGAGCCAGCCAAGCTGGCTCAGGAATTCTGGGAGTTGAAGTCCATGAGTCATAAAAGAGCCGAGGTTGCCTACCCCTGCCCTATGGGATGTAGCGGATGAAGCAAATGAAAGCGCAGAGAAGAGAGAAACCAGAAAAGACTCTTTATACAGATTAGAGCTTAGCGTACATTTTAATCGATTTCACACCTGCAGAAGTCTTTTGCGTGATGCACAGACCTTCAAGTTGTCAGTGACAGTAATTGGTTTGCATTCCTAAGGTCAAGCCCTTCCCTTTCCACATTTACTTCTGAAGGCACGGTAGACGGACACCCACCCACCCAAAAAAATCAAAATCAAAATGGCGGCAAACATACACAGGTAGCTGCAACTTATTTTTCTATGCCACAAGAGGCCGAGGTTGCCTCTCAGGGTTATACAAAAAAGGGCAGCCACCCTGTTTTAATTAGGGGGGGGGAAATGTGTAAATTACTACCCAGATAAGATGCAGCCACCTGTGAACCCGACAGGACTGGCTTCCAAGTTTTGTTTCTGTCTAGATTTGAACAAGATGAAAGGATACCGTTGGCTGGTCCTCAACGCACCGGTTATTGCTGGCAAATTTAGTCCAGAGATTCTGAACTGCCTTTTTTTTTAAATAAAAAATAAAAAAATTTGAACCAGGTTATGAAGAGGATAAAGGCCATTGCAATATAGATTAAAGCAGGGGGCCTTCCAACTTGGCCCTTTTATGACTTGTGGACTTCAACTCTCAGAATTGCTGAGGAATTCTGGAAGCTGAAGTCCACAAGCCATAAAAGGGCCAAGTTGGAAGACCCCTGGATTTTTTTTTAAAAAAACACCCTATCCCACCTCCCCCCACCCCCCAAATAGCAATTTAAGGATTTAAAGCCAGTTTCTGCTTCATTTCAAAGAAAGCTCTTAACAGGTAATTGGGCGAGAAGCAGCAGAGCTGAATTAAAGCAGAACGCAAGCGGGATAACATCGCTTGAGCCTGATGGCCATCGACTGGCGTGGATGTACCGGGATAATTAATAATAATGCCAATAGACTTGAGGCACTTGGTTTAGTACTGCATACTTTCCAGCAGATGGGAGGGACTAAAATATACTGGTCAGCTGAAATTATTTTGAAGGGAAGTCCCACAATTTGCCCTACTTCGTCGAGTGTTCCAACAATGTGGCCTAAGCTTTTAGCATCTTGATACCTAAAATGTATTTATCCGTCAATGAATTTCCTGGGAATGATGAGCAGAATCCAACAGTGTTATAAATGCCCCAGTTTTAAAGTGGGTTTGACATTTCAAAACTCTTCCGAGAAAACCTTATTAAATAGAAGCAAGCGTCAGGAGAAGCCATCAAAACACGTTTTGAAGAGATGAGAGAGAATTTTTGAGGAGGCTGAGGTTAAACTTTGGGGTAGTAACAAGAATCCAGATTCCATCTAGATCCACTTCCAGTTCTTTGGAGTTGCAGATAATGTTTTCACCCATATCCTCATCCCACGTGCTACCCTATCAAGGAATAGTGGAATTTAAACCCCCCCCCCCACACAATGGGTAAATAGGAAAACGATCTTGTTTAAAGGTGGACTACGACAGCTTCTCTTCTCAAACATTTCAGCCCCTTTTTTGACATTTCACACCAAAGTGCTACCAGAATAAAAGGCCAAACTTATGCAATGTAGAATGTGAGGAACAAGTAACCGCCGTGCTGCCTTCCTTCCAGGATAGACCCACTTAAGATAGTCGGGGCCTAGTTCCAAAAAGGAATCCGAGAACAGCCTACTGTAATTCCACACAAAATTCAGCCTTTGACAGAAAGGCAGAGACTGCAGTTAAGAGACTTAATGTTGAAAAAGGGAAGGAAAAAAAAAAACGAGGCCTTTTCCTGAAAAAAGGCAGACTTTTTTCTTACGGAAAGTTGTTTTCTAGATTGTGGCTCCTGTCGAAGCAAACCGGGAACTGTGTGGATGCTCCCGCGGGCTCCAAAAAATAAATTACAGGACAACGTTTGGCACCCAAGCTGTAATTTCAAAATCCAATTAGTATTAGGCTTATCCGGAGTTATGGAAACGGACCTCCCTCTGCTATTCTATATTCTCAAAGAAAAGCGGGCAGAAATTGCGGCTTGGGGGGGGGGGAAATCTGCAATTTGCAACCTCAACTGGAGAGGGAGATAATCCCCGTATCTCAAGACGTATCTGAAGGCAGCGTCTGCCCAGAAAGACCTAAGCAGAAGGAATTTTACTCCCCATAATTAAGAGGGTAGTTTTTGTCGCTTTTGAGTTCGAAACCAACTCGGGAAAGGATTCCAGGCAGGCAGGCAGGAAGGAAGGAAGGAAGGAAGGAGAAAAAAAAAAGTTCCAACTGTCCATAGGCTGCAGTGGATCAGCAGCTTGGGCTGCTGCTTCCACGCCCCCCAAGTAGCATTTAGAATGGTTTAAAGCAAAACTTTTCAAAGTACTAGAAAAGCCAGCAGCTCCGTGGCAGCTTCCGTTATCAGAGTGTCCATTTGGCCCAAAGGGGGTCCACGCTTCCGATTCCGAATGGAAAAACGGCCAGCAATCCAGGACGGGCTTCTCCTTGTGCATAAGCAGAAATTTGGCCTGGACCGAGAACGGAGGTTTTGGAAGGTCGCGCGTTCCGTGTCCGCCGGCTGGGAACGATGCTCCGTGTCGGGGAAACGTCGTCTCCGCAGGGGAAAACTCCCTGCCACGAGTGAAGATCAGTGTTTGCTGGAGTAAACTGTTTCCTCCTCCGTGTCCGTTTCGTCCTGGAATTCGTGACTCAGGAGCGACTTCTTGGAGCCGGTGGACATCATGCGGATCTCGTCCTCGTAGTCGTCGTGGTGCTGCCGTAGGCGGTGGAAGCCGTCCTTGTGCCGGTTGGACTTGATGGAGCACACGCACCAGATGATGCAGGCGGTGAGGATCACGGCCGACATGGTCGCACCTGAGCGAAGGCAAGGGGAAAATTAAAAGGCAGAGCCCATCGTTAGCTGCAGGCTAGGTGCACAAGGTTACACATTCTTGCCTGTAATTACCTGAGTAGACCTCAAGAAAGATACTCAGTTCTGGAGAGGACAGTAGAACATAGAACAGAACACGGACTAACAGAGTTGGAAGGGACCTTGGAGGTCTTCTAGTCCAACCCCCTGCTCAAGCAGCAAACCTTGTACCATTTCAGTCAAATGGTTGTCTGGTCTCTTCCTAAAAGCCTCCAGTGATGGAACGCTGTTCCACTATTTAATTGTCCTCCCTGTCAGGAAGTTTCTCCTTCATTCCAGGTTGCTTCCCTCTTTGATCAGTTTCCAACCACTGTTTCTCGTCCTTCCCTCTGGTGCTTTGGAGAATAATTTGACCCCCTTTGTCTTGTGGCATCCTCAAGTACTGGAATACTGCTATCACGTGTCCCCTATTTCTTCTTTTCTTTGGACTAGCCAAACCCATTTCCTGCAATTTTAAGGGATTGTCCACTAGGGCTCTTGAGAACCCTCTCATAGTTACTACTATATTGAGCAAGGTACCACCTATGCTGCACCTGTCCATTTGGTTTTTCTTAGCTAAGTGTAAAACCTTATTTTTCTCTACAATGAATTTCATTTTGTAATTTTTTCCTTTCTAAAGACCTCTCACATCTACCAATACGTGCAGACCAATTTAGCAGAATCACAGAATCGGAAGGCAACGCAGTATAGAATTCTCATGTTATTGTGATATGGTATGGAAGGGGCGTTTTATATAGCAACCATTAAATATAAAGCTGTCTATGCAAGCCAGGAATGAAACCATCGCATTGGCCTGCCCCACCCATATGTTGCAGAATCCGTCAGTTAAAGAATTAAAGGGTTTAATTAAAACTAAAGAATTAAAGAACTCTTGACTGGTGGGGCCTTCTCTGCTGTAGCCCCCACCCTTGTTTCTCTCCCCGGATGTCAGTCAGACCCCCACATTCTCCTGGCCTTCTGTAAAGGTGTGAAAACATGGCTCTGAAGCTTTACTTGGGGCCCATATAGGAGCACGGAGCGGTGGGGCTGGCTAGTGCCCTGGATGGTCCTGCCTTCACATTTTTAACGAATTTTAACAGTGTTTAATCATCCTCGCCTCCTTCCTCTGAGGAAGGTTCAAAAATGAGAAAAATAAACAAGTTAAAGGAATGCTGGATTAGTAGAAACTAATCAAGGAGAGAAGCAACCTGGAACTAAGGAGAAACCTCCTGACAGTTAGAACAATTAACCAGTGGAACTCCTTGCCTCCAGAAGCGGTGAATGCTCCAACACTGGTGGAAGTTTTTAAGAAGAGACTGGACAACTGTTTGTCTGAAATGGTATAGGGCCGTGGTGGCGAATCTATGGCACGCATGCCACAGGTGGCACACAGAGCCCTCTCTGTGGGCACACACGCCGTCGCCCCAGTCCTAGACCTCCAGCTGGGTTTCATAAACCTTTTTCGATTTAGGCCTCCGCCGCTGTGTACAAAAAAAAATATGTCCAATCAATTTCAACTTCTCGCGGGAAAAAAAATCTTGCAAAGTTGGCATTGATTGAACTTTTTAGTCCCACCCAGTCTGCCGTTACCACCACAGCCACGCCCACCCAATGGGCCACGCCCACCCAGCACCCAACGATACATAAGCAAGTTGTTTGGGCACTCAGTCTTTAAAAGGTTCGCCATCACTGGTCTAGGGTCTCCTGTCTGAGCAGGGGGTTGGACTAGAAGACCTCCGAAGTCCCTTCCAACTCTGTCCATTCCACTCCACTCCACATTCTATATTCCATTCCATTCTATATTCCATTCCACTCCATAGGCAGCAAGCCAAAGGAGAATGATTAAACGGCCAGAGTGGTGAAAAGTGGCATATTTGCCTCCATTCAGACAGAAACAATCTTTCTCACACATACACACACACACCCCACACACCCCAGAAAACTGTACGAGGTTCTACCTGCTACTGTAACCACCAACTCTCTTGGAAGACCAAAGATCTTGTTGTCTACGTCAAACTGTATGCGCAGGAAGCTGGCCATGTCATGACGAACCAAAACCTGAAAAGATAAAAGCGCCCGTTTCAACAAATCACGTGGATGTGCTCAGCGCATTCAAGGAATCACGCTACACACAAGCAAATCAGGATCAGTCTAGTCCAGGGCTTTTCAACCAGTGGTACGGGTACCACCTGTGGTTCATTGGCACCTGGCACTTGTTGTACGTGACCATTCTAGAAAAGTGGCAGCGGGGGAGGGGAATGAGCCAAACCGGTGGCAGCACCGCCCAAGCCTGAGCGAGAGACGGCTGGAGCTGCAGGGCTGTCGGGGCTCAGCGGAAGCGCCAGGATCAGCGCCAGGATCCAAATGGAGCTCAGCACCGATCCTGGCGCTTCTGCTGAGCCCAGAAGAAGCGCCGATCAGCTGCAATATTGCAGCATCTCCAGGGTCTCGTGATGTACATTCAGATGCTTGGCAACTGAAGTGAACTAAGCAAACTGTTGTAAGTCGAGGACTACCTGTACTTTGTCATTTTTTTTCCTTTTTTTTTGGTCATCAAGTTTTTGACCCCTTGCTAGGCGACCGGTGGTCCTCGGATGTTGCCGTATCCTAAAAGTGGTACGATGGGTGAAAAAGTTGAAAAGCCCTGCCGCCTTAAGCCTCTAAGTAAAAACTATCCTTGGCTCCGTTTGTTGAGAAAGGTATAATTTTCCTGGAGGCCAAGTGTGACGCGGCAGTGAAAAGACAGAACTGAGATTCACGTCTCAAAGTCCCTAAGTTCTACTTTTCCCCCGCCCGTATCTGCCTCTCGCTTCCCACCAATCACGTTCCTGCAAGGTGTTTCTATAAGTCTTAGCCCAGGTTGGTATGCGGCTCCCTGCTTCTCCCAGGTGGGTGACCATGAAGCAGCGTCTTGAGGCGGCTTCTACTTCCGATTTCCCCCCAAGCAAAACTTTCCCCTCATCCCCCCTCCCAACAGGCCGTGGCAGACGGTCACCGCGGGGTTGCCAGGCCCAAGCGGGCATCAGGTGGCAGCTGACAGAAAGCAACTATGCTTCCTTGGCCAATAGTTCAGATCCAGATTCCATCCATCCATCTATCTCACATATATTTATTTATTTTTAGTTTTTATTACATTTATATCCCGCCCTTCTCCGAAGACTCAGGGCGGCTTACAAGCTTAGCAGTATATACAGAAACAATTGCACCCACATAATGATATGGTTCTCTTTCTCTTTTTCTTCCTCTTTTTTCTTTCTTTTTTTTGTGTGTGTCTTATCTATCTCACACATAAACAATTACACCCACATAGAAGTTATGGTTCTCTCTCTCTCTCTCTCTCTCTCTCTCTCTCTCTCTCTCTCTCTCTCTCTCTCTCTCTCTCACATACAGAAACAATTGCACCCACATAGAAATTACAGTTTTATCTATATCTATCTATCTATCTGAAGTGGAAACTCAGATACTTTGGCCACCTAATGAGAAGGAAGGACTCACTGGAGAAGAGCCTCATGCTGGGAAAGGTTGAGGGCAAGAGAAGAAGGGGACGACAGAGAATAAGGCGGCTGGATGGAGTCACTGAAGCAGGAGGCGTGAGCTTAAAGGGACTCCGGAAGATAGTAGAGGACAGGAAGGCCTGGAGGAACGTTTTCCATGGGGTCGCGATGGGTCGGACACGACTTCGCAGCTAACAAATCATCTATCTATCATCTATCTATCATCTATCTATCTATCTATCTATCTATCTATCTATCTATCTATCTATCTATCATCCATCCCTCTTTCTCTTGTTATATTTCTCCTTTTACATCTCCCTCCCTCCCTGTCTCCTATCTATCTATCATTTATCCCTCTTTCCCTGTTATATCTCTCCTTTTACATCTATCCGTCCACCCACCCGCATTGCCAGTTATGCCACCTAATTCCACACTGCATTTATTCCACAGTGGAGCCAGGCTAAAACAAAAGGCCTTTTCCCCTACCTGGATGTGCTGCTGCTGATAGCCTTCCGCTATGGCGTGGATCTTATGATAGCCAGGAGCGAGAAGCACATGGAAATAGCCACCTTCCTTGGTGCACACTTTTATCCCTTCGTTGAACACAATTTGGGCTTTGGATACCGGTCGGCCGTGCTTGTCTCTGACAAAGCCGTAGACTCCTTTGTGAACCTGGAAGAAAGATGGCAGAGATGGGGGGGCAGGAAACACGATTACTTGTGTTTCCTATGAAGGAAGACACTCTTATTTGAACAAGCCGGCCTGGCCTGATGGGGGATGGGTTGGGTTTTTATTGTCATTTTTAATATATGTATTTACTGTTTTTAGTTGGGCATATGTTTAATTTTTTTAACTTTTGTATTTTTTATATATCTGCCCTGTTCACCGCCCTGAGTCCTTCGGGAGAAGGGCGGTATATAAATAAAATTATTATTATTATTATTATTATTATTATTATTATTATTATTATTATTATTATTATTATTATTATTATTATTATTATTATTATTATTATTATCCCGTGTAATCGTTGTACACACATACACATTTTCTTGTGTATGGAATGCAGGTAGTCCTCAACTTACAACAAGCCCAGAATTTTGGTTGTAAGTCACTGCAGTGTAAAATCGAATCACCACGTGAGCAGATTCAATTTTACGACTGTTTCTTATGATGGTCCGTAAGTGAGTCATCAGCCATTAAGTGAATCACGTGGCCGTAAGACCAAATCTAACTTATCCAATGGCCAGAACACTGCAAAAATAATAAAATAAAAGAAATACAATAAAATAAAATTGCAAAATGCAATCACATTGGACTGTGGCGTGCTGTAGCCAATGGTAAATAGGAGTAGGTTGATAAGCAGCCGAAATGTGATCATGTGACCGTAAAGGTGGTATAGTGGTCATAACTTCAAGGAAAAGCTGTAAGTAACTTTTTTTGAGTCTATTCAAGTAACGAGCCAGTCGTAAATCAAGGACTACCTTTACAAGATTCTCTACAGAATAACACATAGTAGCTCTTGTGTGTCGACTGAAGAGGTTTCTGTTTATCCACCCTATTGGCATTTTGACTGTTCTGTGTTATGACCTTCTAAGGCTAACTGTCTTACTGCAAATTTTTGTGTGTCAATCGTTTTAATTTGTTTGCAATCCTACATCTATGAAAACAGGCTGTAAGGCTATATGACTTGGTCATGTCTAGTTTTGTAATCAGTTTGCGCGATTTTGCTGCACTCACATATTAAATGTGAAAGAGTTTCAACTTTGTCGTTGCAAAGTCGGCAATTTGGATTGTCAGTAGATTTTTGTATCTTCGCTTTCATGGCATGATGATGGCCCATTTGGGACTGGTTCGCGCAAGTGGTGAACGCGCACACGAAGCTCCACTTGAGTGAGTGGTGGGCATTTGCATGAGTGGCAGGCACTTGCACTGGCACAAATGCAGCTGCGCATGTTCATGCGTGCCCACCACTCACAGCGAACCATTCCCCTTCACACACACCCGGGCCGGGCCGCCAAGCCAGAAAGGTTGGGGACCGCTGCTGTCGCCAGCATAAAAGCCCTATCTGGACCGAGATGCCTTGCGCACAGTCACTCATGCGCTCGTGACCTCCCGTTTAGACTACTGCAACGCTTTCTTCATGGGGCTGCCCTTGAGGACCACCCGGAGGCTTCAACTGGTGCAGAATGCAGCCGCAAGAGTTGTGTTGGGGGTTTCCCGATACTCCCATGTAACACCTCTGCTCCGCGAGCTGCATTGGCTTCCGGTTGCCCTCCGGGTGAGATTCAAGGTGCTGGTGATGACCTATAAAGCCCTAAATGGCTTGGGTCCGGGGTATCTGAGGGAACACCTGCTGCTGGCATCAAGCTCCCTTCGTCCAGTGCGCTCCCACAGGGAGGGCCTTCTCAGGGTGCCGCCGGTAAAAGATTGCCGGTGGATAACACCCAGGGGTAGGGCCTTCTCAGTGGGTGCGCCTGCCCTCTGGAACCAGCTGCCCGCGGAGCTCAGGACTGCCCCCGACCTTCGCTCATTTCGCCGGGACCTGAAGACCTGGCTCTTCGAGCTTTCCGGCCCAGGCTGAGAGTTTTAATTTTTAACTTATTGTAATTGGGTTTTAATTAGAATTACAGGGGTTTTATATTTTATTCAGGGATAATTTAATTATTTTAATTGTTATTAACTTTTTTGTATTGTAGTGTTATTTTTAATTGCCTTGTGAACCGCCCTGAGTCCTGTGGGAGAAGGGCGGTATATAAGTTCAATAAATAATAAAATAAATATATCCCAAGTGGCATGAAAAATCGTAATGAAAAGCCGTCTTCCCAACAAGTGATGGGAACCGACCTAGTGATCTTCAGTGAGAGAGAAAATTCCTTTGTCCCAGCTTATCAGCATGCCTCTCTCTCCACTGTGCTTATATTTCCTGTTCTCTGTATTCAAGAGGTACGTGAGATCTGATTCTTAGATCGAATCTCCTTTCCACTGCTTTTGGAGCAGTTGCAAACAAAAGTTAGAATGCAACTGACATCCAGCCACGGCGCATCAAAACTCACCTCCACCAGCATGCTGAGAAGAGATTTCTTATTCTCCGTCCAGAGTGTGTGGAGTTGTCCCGCATTTGGAAAGGAACAGCAACCGGTATATACTGTGATCTCTGGGCAATGCCCATAAGTGACACTGAAATCCTGGAGAAAGAAGAATAAGAGGGTTTGGGTCCGTCCACAATTGAGAGCAAAATTTCCATTGCTAAGCAAGTTGGGCCCCATTTTACGACCTTTCCTGCCACAGGTGTTAAGTGAATCACTGCAGTTTTTAGTAACGCAGTTGTCTTCCCCACTGACTTTGCTTGTCAGAAGTTTGCAGAAGCCAGATTATTGTTGTTGTTAGTCGCGAAGTCGTGTCCGACCCATCACGACCCCATGGACAACGTTCCTCCAGGCCTTCCTGTCCTCTACCATCTTCTGGAGTCCATTTAAGCTCAGGCCTCCTGCTTCAGTGACCCCATCCAGCCACCTCATTCTCCGTCGTCCCCTTCTTCTCTTGCCCTCCACCTTTCCCAGCATGAGGCTCTTCTCCAGTGAGTCCTTCCTTCTCATTAGGTGGCCAGTTGGCCATAGAGATGCCAGTTGCCAAAAGTCCAGATTGTGATCATGTGACCATAGGGCTGCTACAACGGTCGTGTGAACAATGGTCAGGTCACCTTTTTCCAGTGTCGTTGTTAACTTCAAACGGCCACTGAACAAATGGCAATAACTCGAGGACTACCAGTATTGGCAACCTCGATTAATCACACCTACTGCACAATAAGCACCAAAGTAACTACGTCTGAAATACCTTCATGCTACCTAGATGGCTGTGCCATTGTGCTCCAAGCAACACACCTCCCGGGATATTCTCATCTGTAAAAAATAAAATATATATATATATATATATATATATATTTAAATTGTATTTATTTATCAAATTTCCATTATCGCTCATCACACTGGCGTGATTGTGCAACCCAGAGTCAGCTCATAACAAACAACTCCAAATGCTTTAGGATATTACAGGCACCTACCTGATTTGTTTGGACAGTTAGGTTGTCCCAAGTGCATTGTAGGATGGTTGTTTGCATAGACAGAAGCCAAGTGTTTCAGAGTTTCCTTATTTTCCACTATTAAAAAAAGAAAAGAAAAAACCTCCTGAGGACAATCAACAGAAGTATATGGCTCAATTTCAAATTTCTTTCCAGAATGTTAAGGGGTGTGTGTGTTGGTATAGAATTGGCTCAAGGACCAAAGCAGAATGAAGAGCTGGTCTGAAAAGATGTTTTGAAGAAAGAAAGAAAGAAAGAAAGAAAGAAAGAAAGAAAGAAAGAAAGAAAGAAAGAAAGAAAGAAAGAAAGAAAGAAAGAAAGAAAGAAAGAAAGAAAGAAAGAGAAGAGGAAGAAAGAAAGAGAAAGAAAGAAAGAAAGAAAGAAAGAAAGAAAGAAAGAAAAAAGAAAGAAAGAAAGAAAGAAAGAAAGAAAGAAAGAAAGAAAGAAAGAAAGAAAGAAAGAAAGAAAGAAAGAAAGAAAGAAAAAAAGGAAGGAAGGAAGGGGAAGGGAAGGGAGGAAGAAAGAAAAAGAAAGTAAGAAAGAAAGAAAACAAGAAGGAAAGAAGGAAAGAGAGAGAGAGAGAGAGAAGGAAGGAAGGAAGGAAGAGGAAGAAAGAAAGAAAGAAAGAAAGAAAGAAAGAAAGAAAGAAAGAAAGAAAGAAAGAGAAAAAGGAAGGAAGGGGAAGGGAAGGGAGGAAGAAAGAAAAAGAAAGTAAGAAAGAAAGAAAAAAGAAAGAAAGAAAGAAAGAAAGAAAGAGGAGGAAGAAAGAAAGGAAAGAAAGAAAGAAAGAAAGAAAGAAAGAAAGAGAGAGAGAAGGAAGGAAGGAAGGAAGAGAAAGAAAGAAAGAAAGAAAGAAAGAGAGAAAGAAAGAAAGAAAGAAAGAAAGAAAGAAAGAAAGAAAGAAAGAAAGAAAGAAAGAAAGGAAGGAAGGGGAAGGGAAGGAAGAAAGAAAAAGAAAGAAAGAAAGAAAGAAAGAAAGAAAGAAAGAAAGAAAGAAAGAGGAGGAAGAAAGAAAGGAAAGAAAGAAAGAAAGAAAGAGAGAGAAGGAAGGAAGGTAGGAAGGAAGGAAGAGGAAGAAAGAAAGAGAAAGAAAGAAAGAAAGAAAGAAAGAAAGAAAGAAAGAAAGAAAGAAAGAAAGAAAGAAAGAAAGAAAAAAAGGAAGGAAGGAAGGGGAAGGGAAGGGAGGAAGAAAGAAAGAAAAAGAAAGAAAGAAAGAAAGAAAGAAAGAAAAAAAGGAAGGAAGGAAGGGGAAGGGAAGGGAGGAAGAAAGAAAGAAAAAGAAAGAAAGAAAGAAAGAAAGAAAAAGGGAGGGAGGGAGGAAGGAAAAGAAAGTAAGAAAGAGAAAGAAAAGGAAGGGGAAGGAAGAAAAAAAAGAAAAGAAAAAAGAAAAGAAAAAAATAAAAAAAGAAAAAGAGAATCAGCTCACCGGTCTGCACAGGTTTGTCGTAGGGGTAAGTAACCAGGAGGGAGCCTCCGTCCAAGGCCAGGGAGAGGCTGAAGTCCTGCTTCTGTATCAGGTTCTCCATAATGGCTTTCGTTTCCGGCTCCCTTGCCACGGAAGAATTGCCTAGCGGAGCAAGGAAGTCATTCCCAGACTAAGAGAGACATTCAACGTCGTCGGCGCAAAGAGGCAACGGGGCAGGCAGGCTGCTACCGGTGCAGAAGCATACCGAGGGTCTAATGGCCGTTTCAATCTAGGGGGCGGGGGTCCTTCCGGCTCTCTGGGCCTGGCTGTTTGCTCGGGGATATTTTGCGACCCAACCACACAGTATGTGTTGTGGAATGGAGGGAAAGGGGAGCAGGGGGGAGAGGCCGGGGAAGAACTGTGGGGTTTGCTGGTTTTCTTGCGGAGGTTTCCTTACATACGATCCAGCTCGGTAACATCACCGGTGCTAGGAGGCTGTGGGTTTTGCTCTCCATTTATATACAGTAGCTTAACTTGCCAGTCTTGGGGGTTCGGGTGGTTCCTCGAGTAGGCTGTGGCTTAGTACTCGATTGTTTCTCAGGTGTTAACCCCTGCTTTTTTGGGGCGGGGGCGTTAATTCCAGGTGACTGCTGAGGGCAATACTCTAAACCAGGGGCGGCGAACCTTGTAGAGACCCGAGTGCCCAAACTGCAACCCAAAACCCACTTACGTATCGCTGGGTACCAGGTGGGAGGTGGCCCACTGGGTGGGCGTGGCTGTGGTGACCATGGAAGATTGGGTGGGTGTGGCCAAGGTGGGCGTGGTCACCTCAATGTTGCTCGTGGGGAGGGACACCTGTGGGGGGTGGGCAGGGTTGGGGGAGCTCCAGGAGGTCTCTGGCAGGTGGGGCGGTCGGCAAGAGACTCAGAGAGGGACCGGCTCAAAGTCACCCAGCTGCCTTTTACGCCTAAGGCAGAACTTGAACTCACGATCTCCTGCTTTCTAGCCTGGTGCCACATATCGAACGTGGTAACCTCTGTATGACGACCCACTTGCAATTAGTGCAGGTTCAAGTCCCACCAGGCTCAGGGTTGACTCAGCCTTCCATCCTTCTCAGGTAGGTAAAACGAGGACCCAGATTGTTGGGGGCAATAAGCTGACTTTGTAACAATGCCGTGGGGGGGGGGGGCGAAAGCCCTAATAAGCAGGCATATACACAGAATGAAGGCTATTGCTAAGCACATTGGTTTGTGCTTCTTGGATTGTAAGCCGCCCTGAGTCTTCAGAGAAGGGCGGGATATAAATGGGATTAAAAAATAAATAAATAAACCCATAAAGCAATAGAAATTCTCAAGGACACATTGTGTGAGGGACAACCGACCCTCAAAACGTTAAAAAAAACACGACGTAAATTGAACAAGGGAAACCACTGGTTAAGATATCCAGCCACACCAGGGTAAAATCTGAATTACGTGTAAGAACCAGTGACACACGATTAAATCTCTACATGTTAAAACAATCAAATAACCGAGGCGGGGGATCAGAGGTATGGCACGTTCTCGTCGTCCCTGGTGCAGACAAAAGGGCAGCCCAGAAAGTTAAGTATTAACCTGCTCTTACTTGTGAAATCTGTGTCCAAATCTTTGCCGTTGGCATTGGTCTGTCCCAGGCTGGAGGTGCAATCGCCTTCCTGGGCAATCTCACGCCCGTCTGGATTTAGGGACGGCACGATCACGATTCTTGTCTTCTCAATCAGCTGAGGAGGGCGGGGGGAGAGAAACAACCACGGAAAAATAAACCATTTCACGGAGCGTTAATCCAGTCTTATTTATCTCATCGAGGAAAGTTGGGAAAAACTGAAGAGAGTGGCCTAACCTTTCACTCACGGCACAGCTTCGGCAAAGCTTCGCAGCAAGGCAAAACTAGCTCCTTCTGTTCAGGCCGATGGGCACAGACCCGTTTTGGGAAGTGAGGGCAGAGTGACTTTCCTCTGCTGAACAAGGCGCGCGCACGCACACACACACACACACAACCGCTTCGTATCCTAAAACCATTTCAACAGACTTTAAGTGAAATTGGGGGAAACATTCAAAAGTGGGCCTTTTATTAGTTACGGTAACGTGACCGAGGATTTTTACAATAATTCGAAAGGTGCTGAGGGCTGTTTAATGTAAGTGATTTGATGGTTGGCCCCTTCTCGGATTTGGATATTTTAAAAACTCTTAAGAGGGGACAACTCTCGGGTGGGCTAGTTCAACACTTAAGTCCGCCCTGAGTCCTTCGGGAAAGGGCGGTATATAAATATAATAAAATAAATAAATAAAATAAATAAGTAAGAGATAGATGAAACAGTAGGGAGAGAGAACAAAGCTGTCTCATAAAATATAAGGCAGGAATGACTGCACATAAAAGGCCTCATCTGGCACAATCCCCAAACCGAGAGGAAAGCCCCGTTGCACTCCTCAGATTTCCGACGACCTGAGGTGGGTTTTCCGTAGGGCTCTAATACACGCATGTTCTGCCTAATTCGTTCCTTTCATGTTCCACCTGATCTGACAAAATTGTTGTGATTCCTCACCAGCCAATGGGCCCGGCAGCTGAGTCTGGGGAATCAGAGGAGGAGAAGGAGGGGCCTGGAGTGCCATCAGAGTCGGAGGAAGGCTCCTAGGAGCTCCAAGACTTATACTCTGAGGAGGAGCCTGGCCCCTCCACTCCTGCTCAGGCTGAGACACAGCTGTGCTGGGAGGCCGAGTCAGACTCGGAGGGCTCACAGCTGGAAGACATCATAGATGCTCGCAAACGCCAACAGACAACAAGAGTTGGACAGAGGGAGGCAATGGAGCGGCTCCAAAGGCAGAGGGGAAGACATTAGGAAAGCCACGTCTTGGGGCTGCATAATAAGAAGGGAAGGTGTAGGAGGTGCTGGTTGCTGAAGGCAACCGTTTGTGAAGGAATCAAACTTCATTTTATTGTGTTTTGTTTGCCTATGGACAATTTTCCGTTTGTGAAGGAATCAAGTTTCACAGAATTGTGTTTTGTTTGCCTTTGGACATTTTACAGGTCTGTAAATAATAATAATAAAAGGGCTTTGTTTTTTTCCTGCAGTTCCAGCCTACTTGTTGGAAGAGGGGTTTCTCCTTGTGAGTTTAACAAGGACTCACGCAGGCTGGGACAGAAGATAAAATATGCAATGCTACAACTAATTGCTACAACCCTGTAGATCAGGGTGGGCAACTAGGGCCCTGCTTTATGACCTCTGGACTTTGACTCCTCTGGGAGCCAAAGGCCACAGGTCATAAAGGGGCCCTAGTTGCCCACCTTAGATGCTTGCAGGTGACCTACCTTTGTGATAGCCGTGTTTTTTTTGTAGTTCATGCAGAGGAACTCTGCCAGTGCCAGAAGCAGCTCGGTACCGACCGGGGCATTACCATGGATGCCGGCAACAAAACGGACCTTCGGTTCTTCTGGCTCAGATTGATTGGGTTTGTTAGAGATTTCCAGGGACCATATGTGACGAAACTCCCGACTTTGGCCCAAGCTGCCAAAATAAGAGAGCAGAAGAAGAATGTTATCATACCTAATATAGATATTGAAAATCTAAGGAGAGGAGCTGCTCGGACGGTATATTTGTTGATTTGTTTGTGGAAGAAATGGAAAAATAAAAATGAATATAAGCATAAAAAAATAAAATAAAATAAAAATAAAAAAAGAAGTCTACTGGCTGCTTTTAAAAAAAAACAAGAGATGGCAATTTTAGGCTGCCTTTTGATTCTGCAGAAACGAAAAGCAACATTTCCCCTCGTATTGAGACATTTATGGCAAGATGCTGGCACAGGAACTGCCTCCCGTTAAAGAACCTCAAGATTGCTCCATGGAGGGGAAAAAGCAAGAAAATCAAACAAATAGAGGTTGTTTGCAGCTCCTTTGTTTGGTGGGAAACTCACCCAAAACAGACGTTTTATTTACGTATCCTATTTAAGGTGTAAACTTCTCATAGGCCTATTGCCTTTTTAAGTCATCCCACCCTATTCCCAGGAAATGTCCCCAGATCTTCCCAGGATGCCAATCCCGTTACTAAGATTCACAGCTACTGAATATAGTAAGTATTTTGCTATTTAGCACGACAACAGAATGTTTGGGGTTTTTTGCTGACTTTATACATCTCACGAGGAGCGATTCGCCTTTTTTTCCTGACGCAGAATTGCAAGTTTCAGGAAAGTTCAGCTATCGTTTCAAGTAGGAAGCCTGCCTATCCCCAACGACTTCCCAAACAAGTGACCTAAGAGTGAAAAATGCACGGTCAACGTCTCCCGATACCAAAGCAATAATTTCAGGGGCCGACTCCCTCCTCCATGGATTAGCAAAGGAGGAAGGCTGTTGAGAAAAATAGAGGTAATTTAAAGCTCAGTCTATTATCTGGGGAATACAGCATTTAGCAGTGATCAGCACAGAGGTCAGTTTTTCTAGATCAGGCGCAGAGTTTTTTTGCTTTTTTAAGAATGGTGGGCACACCAGCTTCGGACCGCATTGCTGTAATCAGGTCATTTTCCTACTGAACTTTCTTTCTAAAGAGCAAGCATGAAGACAGCACAACCAAAGAATTTCTAAGACCACCCCCACCAATACTGCCAGGGCAAGCCACCAGAATATAGACTGACAGCAAACTGCACTCCTGGCTAGCACTGATGACATTACCTAGCTGGGTAATGAAACGTCTGGAAGTAAACCACCCAGCTCAGGGAGCATCAAGGACCCCACAGTCCTCCTCCCCCTCCCCCCTCAATCCCACTCCTGTCTAGCACTGATGACATTACCTAGCTGGTTAATGAAACGTCTGGAAGAACACCACCCAGCTCAGGGAGCATCAAGGACCCCACAGTCCTCCTCCTCCTCCTCCCCCCTCAATCCCACTCCTGTCTAGCACTGATGATATTACCTAGCTGGGTAACGAAACGTCTGCAGGAAAACCACCAAGCTCAGAGAGCACCAAGGACACCCCCCCACTTTCTTTCAAGAACACATCTGTGACCCAACGATGGAACGCCGCTGTGTTTTCCCAGCATGTAAACGTCTCATGGCGTCACCTACCTAACAAGATTTGTGATTTCTGGATAATTCAAATTCAAGCCTCTGAGGAACATAGACAGATCGTTGTAGGGACGGTAACGCGAAGGCTGAACGTCAGCGGAGGAAGCCAACAGGAGATGGTCCAAGCCATTCTCTGCTGAGAGGTCTTTGATCAGGGTTTCAAATTCCTTGGTGACCGACCCGTTCGAGTCCGCCAGGTTCACATGTAGTGCCGACCCTTCTTCAACTTTGGGGCCTTTTCGACTCAGAGTAAAGTTGACTTGTGCGGCACGGATCTCTTCAACTTTTACTATCTTTGTCTCTGAATTGTACCTTCCCAAAAAATAAATAAATAAATAAACAAACAGGAAGAAAAACAAATAAAGCATACGAAGGAAAGAAGGAAACACAGTTCATTCTGGCTGAGGTAATACCCTTCTTCTGAAACGAGCTTTATCAGATCTAATGGGTAGCTCTCGATTTGCAACCGCAATTTCAGCCCCAAATTTTTTTGCTTGGTGAGGTAGTAGCTAAGTGAGTTTTGTCCCGTTTTACGACCTTTCTTGCCACCGTGGTGAAATGAATTGTCAGGATAATGACTTAAAGGCTAACCAGCAGATGTAATGGAAGCTGGATGACGCAATGATAGGAATGACTCAGCAGGTGTCTGCATCCGGTCTACTATGGAGCGCGTCCTCTCGCACTGTATTGTGGTTTGGTATGCTGGCCTGACAGCCGCGGATAGGAAAGTATTACGGAGGGTGGTGAGCACAGAACAAGACATCGTGGGCTGTCCCCTGACACCTCTGGATGACCTCGCAAGGGCCCGCTGCCTTGGAAGAGTGAGGAAAATTCTCAGGGACTCACACCCTGGTCGATACCTCTTTACTCTCCTACCATCGGGTAGGTAGGAGATACAGGAGTATAGCCAGCCATACCAACAGGCTGCGACCGTCATAAACGTTGAGTCAGTTGCCAAGCGTCCAAATTATGATCACGTGACCACAGGGATGCTGCAAAGGTCATCAGTATGAAAAACGGTCATAAGTCAATTTTTTCAGTCCGGTTGTAACTTCGGTCATCACAACTGAACTGTTGTAAGTCGAGGACTACTTGTAGTTCATTTAGTGTCAACTTCTTTATACTCCCAAGATATTCCGAGTATTTTCCCAGCATCAGAATAAAAAGACACGGCCTTCTTTCCAGCAACAGCAACTGAAGTCTAATCAAGGTGCAGCAATGCAACTCGATTAAACTTCAGTTTTAAATGAAGTCACCCTTCGTTTAACAGCAGAAGACAGCAAACGCTACAATTCCTACAAAAAATAAGCTGAAAAATGGCAGCAACGGTTTCTCTCCGGAAGCGAACAGGTGATTTAATTCCAGCGCATTCAAGAAGAGCCCTAAGGCTAAAGCAGCGGATATTAGAAATAAAAAAGGCGTGTGTGGGGCTTACCCTCGGGCAGACGCCGTGATCTTGTACGTTCCTGGAGTCAGCAGGCGCCAATAATCCCCGGCTTTATAGGTGGAGACTAGATGGTCGATGCTGGCCACGCTGATGGTCGCGTTCAAGATGCCTCGTCCATCTGTGGCATCCAAAACAAACCCTCTGACACCTTGGTGAACCTAAGTGAAGAGAGACGGATGAATTGTGCATCTGGCAAAAAAAGTGGGCGAAACATTTTGGCTGTAATACAAACTCAATTTCATTGAGGGCCGCATCAGCATTGCGGTTGCCCTCAGGGGGCCGGGTGGGTATGGCCAGGGTGGGCGTGGCCTGCTGGGTGGGCGTGGCTAGAGTACGTATGACCTACTGGGTGGGCGTGGCCAGCTCTACATCGTTCGCATCAAGGGTGCCTATGGGGGCCTGGGCAGGAGTGGGACAGATCTGAGGGTCTCTGGCAGAAGGAGGGTCTCTGGGCCAGGGCCAAGGCAGTGGGGGCCGTTCCCTCACTCTTTCCAGGATGGCTTTGCGGGCCGCATGAAATCACTTTGCAGGCCGGATCCTGCCCCCGGGCCTTGTGTTTGACATGTCTGCTGTAATATATAGTAGTAGAAAAATGGCAAAAACGATGGGAGAGAAATTATAAATTGACAACGTCAACTTCGTATAAAGAAAATCTATCTAAAATGTTTTATAGATGGCACTTGCCACCAGCGAGATTAGCAAAAATATGTTTAAAAATATGTCAGGTAGATGCTGGAAATGTAAACATAGGCACGTACTATCATATTTGGTGGACATGTGGTAAAGCAAAGGCTTGTTGGAAAAAGATACATGCCTGGTTAGAAAAAATGTTGGGAGAACATGTAGGATTTAATCCTGAATTTTTTCTATTAGGTATAATGCCAGAAAAGATTAATAAACAAAGTTTATATTTGGTTCTACACGTCACAACAGCTGCAAGAATAGTCTTTGCGCAATACTGGAAAAATGAAGGAATACCACCAGAGGAAGAAGTAATCAAAAAAATACTGGAATGCGCAGAGATGGACAGATTAAGGATGAGATTGAAAGATCAAGAAGAAACAGAATACCACCAAACCTGGGAGTCATTCTACAAATGGCTACAGGAAAGAATTAAGGATTAGGAATTGACTATATATTAGCGCTTTTGAATCCAGACAGCACGCTGGTTGAAAAACAAACATATGTATGCAAGAGGAAAACTAATAAAGATCCTTTTAAAAAAAGATTTCATTTAGTCTTTGATGTGTCTTCCCAAACCAAGGAGGAAACAAGGGCCAGGGAAAAAGTGCAGAGAAGAGCAAGTGAAGTACTAATACCACTTTACAATGCCTTGGTAAGGCCACACCTGGAATACTGCACCCAGTTTTGGTCACCACGATGTAAAAAAGATGTCGAGACTCTAGAAAGGGTACAGAGAAGAGCAACAAAGATGATTAGGGGGCTGGAGGCTAAAACATATAGGGAACGGTTGCTGGAATTAGGTATGTCTAGTTTAATGAAGAGAAGGATGAGGGGGGACATGATAGCAGTGTTCCAATATCTCAGGGGCTGCCCCAAAGAAGAGGGAGTCAAGCTATTCTCCAAAGCACCTGAAAGCAGGACAAGAAGCAATGGATGGAAACTAATCAAGGAGAAGCAACCTAGAACTAAGGAGAAACTTCCTGACAGTTAGAACAATTAACCAGTGGAACAACCTTGGTGGAGCAGTGGGCTAATGCCTCCTTAAGTAACACCAGCTGCCTGCAATTAGTGCAGGTTCGAGTCCCACCAGGCTCAAGGTTGACTCAGCCTTCCATCCTTCCCAGGTAGGTAAAATGAGGACCCAGATTGTTGGGGGCAATAAGCTGACTTTGTAATAATGCCGCTTGGGGGGTGTGTGAAAGCCCTAATAAGCAGGCTTATACATAGAATGAAGGCTACTGCTAAGTTTGTAAAGCCGCCCTGAGTCTTCGGAGAAGGGCGGGATATAAATGGAATTAGAATAGAATAGAATTAGAACCTGCCTCCAGAAGTGGTGAATGCTCCAACACTGGAGGTTTTTAAGAAGAGACTGGACAGCCATTTGCCTGAAATGGTATAGGGTTTCCTGCCTGAGCAGAGGGTTGGACTAGATGACCTCCAAGGTCCCTTCCAACTACTACTACTACTACTTCTATTATTATTATTATTATTATTATTATTATTATTATTATTATTATTATTATTATTATTATTATTATTATTATTATTATTATTATTATTATTATTATTATTATTATTATTATCTTCTAAGATGATTAAAAGCCTGGAGAGTAAAACATACAGAGAATGGTTGCAGGAACTGGGTCTGGAGCAAAGAAGGACTAGGGGGGAACATAATAGCAATATTCCAGTATTTGAGGGGCTACCCTAGAGAAGAGGGGGGGGGGTGTCTCCTACTCTGCAATGCACCTGAAGGCAGAACAAGAAACAATGGATGGAAACTAATCAAGGAGAGAAGCAAGCTGGAATTAAGGAGAAAGTGCCCGACAGTGAGAACAATCAAGAAGTGGAACAGCTTGCCACCAGAGGTTGTGGGTGCTCCACCCCTGGAGGATTTTAAGAGACTGGACAGCCACTTGTCTGAAATTATATAGGGTCTCCTGCTTGAGCAGGGGGCTGGACTAGAAGACTGCCAAGGTCCCTCCCCGCTCTATTATTCCAAGGGAGGGAGGAAGGAAACTAATCAAAAAAAGAAGCAACCTGGAACTAAGGAGAAACTTCCTGACAGTAAGAACAATTAACCTGTGGAACAGCTTGCCACCAGAGGCGGTGAATGCTCCAACACTGGAAGTTTTTAAGAAGAGACTGGACAGCCACTTGCCTGAAATGGTATATAGGGTTTCCTGCCCGAGCAGGAGGTTGGACTAGAGGACCTCCAAAGTCCCTTCCGACTCTGTGATTCCGATTGTCTTTTCTCCTTGTGCCGTATGCAGCAGCACAGGTGAGCAATTTCTTAATCCCGCGGGGCTGCGGATCATCTTACCTGCTTGATAAACTGCAACAGAGACCGCCGGTTCTTCTCCCAGTATTTAGGCAATTCTTCTGCCCTGGGATATTTGACACAGCCCAACTCAATAGTCACCTCAAAGCAATTGGTGTTCAGGTAATTCCAATCTTGCATGCCACCTGGAACGAGCATGATCAGAAGGGTTAGGGTTAACTGCGTCTGCCTAGTGCAGGGGGAGGCAAGCTTGGCTCTTTTATGACTCGTGGACTTCAACTCCCAGAATTCCTGAGCCAGCCATGCTGAGGGGAAAGGGAGAGGTTTCCAAGCTGAGCCACGCTGGCTCAGGAATTCTGGGAGTTGAAGTCCACCAGTCATCAAGGGGGGCCATAGTTCCCCCATGCTGGCTCAGGAATTCTGGGAGTTGAAGTCCACCAGTCATAAGATGGTCGTAATCCCCATGCTGGCTGAGGAATTCTGGGAGTTGAAGTCCACCAGTCATAAGATGGTCGTAGTCCCCATGCTGGCTGAGGAATTCTGGGAGTTGAAGTCCACCAGTCATCAAGGGGGGCCATAGTTCCCCCATGCTGGCTCAGGAATTCTGGGAGTTGAAGTCCACCAGTCATAAAAGAGCCAAGCTTGCCTACCCCTGGCCTACTGGCAAAAAGGTCTTGGCATCATGAGAATAAAATTAATCCCAGAGAGGTGAAATTCTAACCACAACATTTTGAGGTTGTGAAACAAAAGACAGGAAAAGCCCTCGACTTACAGTCACAACTGAGCTCAAAGTTTCTGTTGCTAAGCCAGACGGCTGCTAAATAAGTTCTGCCCCATTTTACGAGCTTTCTTGCCACGGTTTCTGTTGTTAAGGGAGACATTTGTTAAGTGAATTTTTGCCCCATGGGACGACCTTTCTTGTTACAGGCGTTAAGCGAAACCACTGCAGTTGTTAAAATTTGCAACGTGGTTGTTAAAGTGAATCTGGCTTCTCCCATTGACTTTGCTTGTCAGAAGGTCGCCAAAGGGGGGGGGTCACGTGACACCCCCCCCCCCCGGGACACTGCAATTGTCATAAATACATGCCGGTTGCCAAAGCATCTGAATTTTGACCACGTGACCCTGGGGATGCAGCAACGGTCGTAATTCTGAAAAAAGGTCACGGGTCACTTTTTTTCCAGTGCCGTTGTATCTCCGAATGGTGACTAAAATAAATGGTTGAAAGTCGAGGACTACCTGTAAAGCAAGATGCCATTTTAGGAAAAGGAGTTTGAAAGCAGAATCGTTTTCAACGATACATATGGCTTAAAAAAAAAATAGCAGTACTTCTTTTATGTCAATAGAAGCGAATAAAAGTCATGTGAAATAAGAGCAAACTTTAAATAGAAAAAGGAAAATGCCAAATGGAGTACAGAATTGTTTTCTTAAAACCCCTGTGCTTAGCAGTAGGAGGCAGTATTTATTTTATTTTATTTTTTAAAAAAAATGGAACTCAGGGAAATGGGGTTTGGAACATCACGCAGTTTCCTCATTAAATATTGACTTGTAATTTGTACATCGTGTAAACTAAGATTTCATTCACATATATACTGCTAAGCTTGTAAGCCGCCCTGAGTCTTCGGAGAAGGGCGGGATATAAATGGAATTAAAATAAATAAGTAAAAAAATATAACAAGCAAACAGCATTTGTGGCGGGCAAAACAGTTCAAATAAAGGTGTTCCAAATCCAAAGCTCTCGATCCCAAAGTCAAAACTGTTTTGATGTTAAAATAAGGTTTTGTTTTTTTAAAAATGTTTTCCACAGCCCTAAAAAATATCGTGGCTGGCTTACAAGGAAAAGTTCTCATCTTGAGAAGCTCAGAACAACCTGAAGGGGATTTAGGAATCTTATTTTCACACAACAGGCCCACAGATCTTGTCGCCCCCCCCACACACACAACCAGCATTTAATGCTTTATACCTGGAACATTATACCAATTTGCTCCGTTAGTGATGCCGTGAGGAAAATATTCATCAGGATATATGTTGTCGCATGGATGGCCCCGGAACATTTGCACGTTCTCCTGAAAGAGCAGAATATGAATTTGAGTTCAGGCCGTTGATTCCTATGTTACGCTCGAAATCTTTTCAGAGAAACTTTTCGTGAAAAGGGTTTGCGTTTAATCCATGCCTGAGCGGTAGCGTAATAGATAGAACAGATCACGGGAAGGTGAAGTTCCTCGTGATCTCATGTGGCTTTATTAAAGCTAAGCAGGTTGAACCTGTTTAGCACTTGGAAGGGAGACAACCAGGAAATCCTAGGTCTTTCAGCTAGTTGTTGAAACGTGCCAGATGAAAAAGGTCAGGCACTCAGGGAAAACAACATGGTCATGATGTCACCAGCAGTTCACCTCGACCCCAAAGAGACCCAGGTTTACACGTTCTTAAATTCAGATTGGAAAAAAAAACCACAAGTCTTACACCACTATGGATTTTTTTATATCGCTTTTCAGCTTCCACTCTAAATGGGGTACAGAGTTAAGTAGTTTCTACACAATCACCTCTAAACTGCATTTTTATTCCTGTGGATGGTACTGGGAAATTAAAATATGTAAAAAAAAATCACCATCTATTTATCCCAACGTTAATCCACTATACCAGTCCCTTGCAATTTTAACTAAGCAACACTGTGAGACAAGGTTAGGCTACGTGAGGATCACCCACAAAGTTTCATAATTGTCACAGAGTCCCTATTTAAAATTAAATTAAAATCCCTCTACTTCCCTAAAATCCAAGCAAACTGTTAACAGAAGAAAACCTAGTAGGAACTACAATCAAGATAATAAGGACCTGCATTTTTCCCCCCCAGAAATGAGTAAAACTAATTCTCGAGTCTATTAATATTATTTTACATATTGCAATAATTAGCAAGGACTCCTAGTAATTAATATAAACCAAAAACAAAAAGAAGCCAAGGGCATATAAATACACGATATTACTATAATCCCCACCATAGTAAGTATCATATATGCCCAGTTTATATGGCTAAAATTGGGTCACCTTTGCTATTCTGTTACCCAACAGAATCTTTCCCAGAGTCACCTTGGGGTGAGAAGGGCGGCAAATAAATTTAATAATAAATAATAAGCTCAAATGAGTAGAAATTTAAAACAAAGACATCTTCCAGAAGGCCTTTCTAACAACTTACAACTAACAATAGTCCAATCGGTAATGCCACTGGACTATTGCGCCATTAAAGTAAAGGTAAAGGTAAAGGTTCCCTTACACATGTGTGCTAGTCGTTTCCGACTCTAGGGGCCGGTGCTCATCTCCGTTTCAAAGCCGAAGAGCCGGCGCTTGTCCGAGGATGTCTCCGTGGTCATGTGGCCGGCATGACTGGATGCCAAAGGCGCCACGGAACACTGTTACCTTCCCACCGGAGTGGTCCCTATTTTTCTACTTGCATTTTTACGTGCTTTCGAACTGCTAGGTTGGCAGAAGCTGGGAGAAGTAACAGGCGCTCACTCTGTTACGCAGCACTCGGGATTCGACCCGCCAAACTGCCGACCTTCCGATCGACAAGTTCAGCGTCCTAACCCACTGAGCCACCGCGTCCCTTGCTTTATACATACCATGAGCTATATAACTGCTCTTTGTCTGCGCAAGCCTGACAGCTTAAAAAAACAAAAACCTAACTTCTCTTAAGTTCCTTGTAACCCCCCACCCCACCCCAGGAATCATAATCCACACATCACAATATATAAGCGTGTATGATATGTAAGCTAGTGGATCTCAAGAGGTTCCAGGATCCACCTTCCAATAACTGTTACCTTAGCATAGGTAAGAGCTAGCTGCTGAAAAACAGCATCATCGGGGGATTTACTATACGTGGCAATTCCTAGCCGATCATCATCAAAGGGGTAGTTAACCACCAGAGATCCTGCAAAGGGAAAAAAAAAAGAAGCTTTCAAGATTTTATCACTCTTGAGTAAATTAATCGTAATATAAAAGGCTGTTGTTTCACCATCACAGTCAAGAATACTACTATTTGCTTAAGATTTCGCAACCAGCCACAAAACTAATCCAGGTAAATAAAGATAACAATGAGTAGAATCCACCAAGGGGAATGCAACAAGATGCGGCAAGGGAGCACCTGCTTGCTACTTGTTGTTAAAAATCAAGAGCCAGGACAGAGGAAATGTACTCATTAAGCCCCCCTCCAACAAAAGGGGGAAACTAGAACTTTCAGAAGAGCAACACAACAAAACCAGGGTTGTGCATACTTTTAAAAAATGATTCTGAAGTTCTTTGGGCCTCATGCAAGCACAACACCTATGGGCTACTTATTAAAACAGGCATGCCTTTTTTTTTTAAAGCTTCCAGAAATCTGGGGGGGAGACAAAACTGTTTTTAATAAACCTAAGACAATTTAATCTGGTTACATTTTAAGCTGCCCAAAGTCACTTTGGACAGGGAGGTGGGTGGTATATAAATTTAAGAATAAATTGGATAAACAAATCAAGCAAGTAATTCACGCAGCATTCTTTTCGATCCAACTCTAATCATTTTCAAAGTAACCCTAATAAGAGCACGTGTGCTGAATACGAACACTTTTTTCTTTTTTAAATTTACAGGCTCTCTTTTGGATGATCTTGGCCAGAAATCCTAACCTGTAAACTATTATCAGATAAAACGTATATAATGAAAATCCTTTCCATGCATTGGTTTAAGTTTTCCTGCAGTGAGGCCTTGGGCTCAACTCTGTCTAGAATGAAAGTGCTTGTACATTTCCATACCAGCTGGATTGCATTCCTCTTACCTCCATGCAAATTTGCAGATAGCACAAAGGGATAGGTCTTCAGCCAGTTCATAACAGCTATGGTCTCTGGCTGCAGGGGATCGGCAATTTGGACAAACTGATCCGGAAAGTTCCGGTTCAAATCATAGTTGTTGCTGTTGTTTCTCCCAAAAATCCCCAATACGTCTCCTGGGAAACAGAACAAGAGCCTGGTTGAACCATCTGTGCTTTTTAGCCATGATCAATATCCATCCTTTCTGCACACAGAAGCTGCACTCCAAACTTAAAGAAGGTGAAGCAAGAGACATTTTTTCCCTCCTGTAATTCTCCTTTACCAAGTCTTAAAAGAGATTTTGTAATCATCGAGACAGAAATGAAAACTGCGCCCAAACACTTCATACATCTCAAAAACTTTAAAAGTTCTGCTTGTAAAGACCTACCTAACTGTATATGAAAAACCACAAATTGTTGCTCACGAGGCAGCTGTTACTGCCATATACCTTGGCCCCAAGCCATTATAAACATTCATACTAATCCAACACTCAGTTTGGGGGGGGGGGGGAAATCCCTCTTTAGAAAGAATTCAAGGTGTAGCCGAACGAGCTAACGTTCACACACACCAAGTTGTGGCTTGCTAAATAAGGCATGAGCTATAGACTTTTGTCAAATTCGGTCTTTCTTTCATGATTGAACCCGACTTTCAAGGTTTTCATTTTTTTCACAGCCCCTATTTCATGGCTCTTACACTAATGAATACTAAGTCTTCTTTTCTATGGAGATTCTTAATCATCCAGGTCACGGTTGTCCCAAAGGTGCTGTTCAAAAGGCAATTAGACTTTCTTGGGCGTTTTTTTTCCCCCTGAACATGTTTTGCTTCTCACCCAAGAAGCCCTAATAAGCAGGCATATAGATAGAATGAAGGCTATTGCTAAGCAAATTGATTTGTGCTTAGATTGTAAGCTGCCCTGAGTCTTCGGAGAAGGGCAGGATATAAATGGGATTAAAAAAAAAAGAAAAGATAGGAGGAGGAGGAGGAGGAGGAAGGGAGGAGGAGAAGGAGGAGAAGGAGAAGGAGAAGGAGAAGGAGAAGGAGAAGGAGAAGAAGAAGAAGAAGAAGAAGAAGAAGAAGAAGAAGAAGAAGAAGAAGAAGAAGAAGAAGAAGAAGAAGAAGAAGAAGATGATTTTCAAGGAAAAGAACCAATTAGACTTTCTTGGCGTTTTTTTCCCCTGAACATGTTTTGCTTCTCACCCAAGAAGCTTCTTCAGTTGCTTTTCCAAAAGGTAACTGGATTTTCTTGGGGTTTTTTTCAAGGAGGAGGAGGTGGAGGTGGAGGTGGAGGAGGAGGAGGAGGAGAAGAAGATGATGATGATTTTCAAGGAAAAGAACCAAGAAAATGCAGTTGCCTTTTGGAAAAGCATGTTTGGGACACTAACCCTTCTTTCTAACCTTGCTATTTATTTGCTCCTACGTAAACTGTGCGAATCCTGCAGGATTCCCATCAGGTCAGGCAGGAAGGGCATTGCGCCGGTCTCGTCTGCTCAGGAATGTCACACGATGGGACCCGGGGAAGGGAGCCGTTGCTGCTGTGGCACATCAGGAGCCCTGAGGCAAAACTTGGCCTGATCCAACTGGCTGTCCAGAGACGTCTTAAGACATGGTTTTCCCAACAGGCCTTGGATACCTTGAGAACAGAGATGGGTCTCAATGAAGGAGAATATTTGTAGCTCAGGGTTGGTGCTCTCTGATCTTGCTTGTTTGCTTGCGGACCTTTCACTTATTTTTTTTATTTTTTTAATTCCATTTATATCCCGCCCTTCTCCGAAGACTCAGGGCGGCTTACAAGCTTAGCAGTAGCCTTCATTCTATGTATATGCCTGCTTATTAGGGCTTTCACACACACCCCAAGCGGCATTATTACAAAGTCAGCTTATTGCCCCCAACAATCTGGGTCCTCATTTTACCTACCTCGGAAGGATGGAAGGCTGAGTCAACCTTGAGCCTGGTGGGACTCGAACCTGCACTAATTGCAGGCAGCTGGTGTTACTTAAGGAGGCATTAGCCCACTGCTCCACCAAGGCTCTTTCATGACCCTAACTAGGTAACATCATCAGTGCTAGTAAGGAGTGCTGTTCGCTGTCACTTTATATGCTGGTGTCTTGCCTGTCTGGGTGGGTGGGTGGGGGGTCTTAGGGATTCTCTGGCTGGGCTGTTTACTGTTTGGCAGTTTCTTGACTGAAGGTCTGAAGGTGACCTTGGAGTTAATCTATGCTGATCTGAGTGCTGATTACTGGTGGAGTTGCTGGAGTCTTTTTCTCCTGGGGGCTGATGGATTGTCTCTTGTACAATCTATAAATGTCGTTCAGGTCTGTCTATTGTGTCTATGTGTCAGATCAGCAAGCTCAGAGAGCACCAAGGACCCCTCAGAGATGTGTCTATTACAGGGGTCTTCCACACGTGCCTGGCTGAGGAATTCTGGGAATTGAAGTCCACAAGTCATCGGAGGGCCAAGTTGGAAGACCCCTGGTCTATTATGTCCGAGCTTTTCAACATCGTCCCAAGTTTTTGTGGTTATTTTAAGATGTTATTTTATGACGCAGAATCAAATTCGTGAGATAGGCAGCTATCGTAGAATTAATAAGAAAGATTATACCGGCCGACTCTTTTTTTAAAAAAATTATTGCTTATCACCAATCCTCCGTTGTTATAGGGCTGCATTCAATGTTACTTCTTTGAAGTCAATCAGCAAACTAAAACTTCAGCTGTTTCAATTGCTGATAAAAATCTTAAATTTTATCAAATTTTGAAACTGCCCATCTCCCTTCACACGGGGACTCCGGGCAGTGTGCAAATGAAGTCTGCCATCTGTCAAATGGTGTAGGGACTCCTGCTTTGGGCAAGGGGTTGGACTAGATCAGTGATGGCGAACCTTTTAGAGACCGAGTGCCCAAACTGCAACCCAAAACCCACTTATGTATCGTCGGGTGCTGGGCGGGTATGGCCCATTGGGTGGGTGTGGCCAACTGGGTGGGCGTGGCTGCAGTGGGAACGGCAGACTGGACTTTGCGAGATCTTTTTTTTCCCTGCGAGAAGTTTAAATTGATTGATTGAACCTTTTGGGGGGGGCATACGGCGGCGGAGGCCTAAAGCGAAAAGGTTTTATAAAACCCAGCTGAAGGCCTAGGACTGGGGTGAAGGTGCGCGTGCCCACAGAGAGGGCTCTGCGTGCCACCTGTGCCATGGGTTCGCCACCACGGGACTAGATGATCTATAACCATGGTGGTAAAACCATTTCGCTTTAGGCCTCCGCCGCCGTGTGCAAAAAAAAAAAGGAGGGGGGCGGTTTTCAATCAATCAATTTCAACTTCTCGCGGGGGAAAAAAAAAGATCTGGCAAAGTTGGAATTGGTTGATTGAATTTTTTAATCCCACCCAGTCTCCCGTTACCACCGCAGCCACGCCCACCCAATGGGCCAGGCCCAGCCAATGAGTCGGTCTCGAAAAGGTTCGCCATCACTGATCTGTAAGGTCCCTTCCAACTCTGTTATTCCACTCTAAAGTGTGAAAGCATAAAACAAAATGTATATACAAATTAAAAGAGGCGGAAAGGGATTAACAGGCAACATTAAAAGTTAATTAAAAGGCAGAGGGAGGGCCCTCAGGGCGCTAATCAGTCCCACACCCCCATGCTTTCCCGTGAGCCCCAAGCAAGGCCATAAAGCCATGCTTTTATGCCTTTTTGGAAGGCCAGGAAAGTGTGTGTGGGGGGGGGGGCTGCCTCTCCTCTGGGAAGAGGCTGTTCCACAGGGTGGGGGGCAACAGCAGAGAAGGTCCTCTTTCTGGACCCTGCCAATTGGAATTCTTTATCTGACGGGGTCCGCAACATACCTTCCTTCCCTGCCCGCCTGGGTGGGCTGGGCTGAGGTAAACTTTCATTTCCTTTCTCTAGTGCTCTGCTAAGTTAAACCATGAAAACAGGATGGTGTATTGCTTCGTGTAAAATGCCTGGTTATCCAGAGACTCTCTGTAATCACCACTTCCTTAAACGACTGCAGTGTGTGCTTTTACACGGCGCAGCACTTAAAATGCACTTGAAAATTGCGTTTGATCCAGAATGCAAAAGCCCGTGTAAAGTTAACCGGCATCCATCACTGCCAGGCTATCGCATTTGTCCCCTCGGCCCTGCGCTGACTCCTGACAGACCTTCAAATGCAATTTAAAGTGTGGGTTTTGACGTATAAGCACTATGAGGCCTGGTTTCACCAGGGTCAGAGTCTGAACACGAGCCAGGAAGTAAAAGAGAGTGTCTCAGAAAAAAAAAAAAATCCAAGGGCACTGTTGCCGGCAAAAAACACACAAAAACACGACCGCACAGTGTCAAGCTAAGCTCGACAAAGTCCTTACTTCTGTAATATGAGATAAATGAAGTACAATAGGGAAAAAGTTAGGAAACAGGAACGGAGATGAGTCAAGGAAAAGAAGAAATTCCGGGCTAAAACGCAGAGAGGAAAGAGGCCTCTTTACCTACGTTAGGGATTAAAGTTGAGTCACATAGGAGAAAAAGCTGGAGCTGTTTTGCCTTATTAAAACCACCCCCACCCCTCCTTTGCCCAAAGCCTTTACTATTAGTGCAAGAAAAAAAGCTTGCATGTGGAAGACTACCTTCTACAGATTTTTCATAGCCGTCGGGGTTCATGGATGGCATGATGTGTATCCGAACATTTTGGATCAAGTCAGTCACTTCGGGATCCGTCCCGTAGTTCTTGCAGAGATACTCTATGAGGTTGAGGAGCAATTCCCTTCCTACTACTTCGTTGCCGTGCATGTTGGCGATATACTTGAATTCTGGTTCACCTGGATGAGGAACAGAGACGCTCAGTTAAGCCCATGCATTCAGCAGTCTTGTCTACGAAATGAAAAAAATGAACCTTTGTTGTCAAAGTACAACTATGTGTACGTTGAGATGAGATGAGCCTCCCTCTGTGCTCCCACCCACCCCCAACACACAGTGACAGCAAACCCTCCATCTTACTACACCATGTGAACCACCACACCACACACCGGCCTCCCAAGTCAATCATACATAAAATTATAAAACTATTATTTCCCGTTCAGGAGCCTAACAGCCCACGGATAAAAGCTGTTCTTCAGCCTGTTGGTGCGGCTGGCTATACTCCTGTATCTCCTACCGATGGTAGGAGAGTAAAGAGATACTGTCCAGGGTGTGAGTCGTCCCTGAGAATTTTCCTCACTCTTCCAAGGCAGCGGGCCCTGGCGAGGTCATCCAGTGGTGTCAGGGGACAGCCCACGATGTCTTGTGCTGTGCTCACCACCCTCTGTAATGCCTTCCTATCCAAGGCTGTCAGACCAGCACACCAAACCACGGTACAGTGCGAGAGGACGCTCTCTATAATAGACCGGTAAAAGAGGGTCATTAGCCGTTGTTCTACCCTGTTCCTCCGCAAGACTCTGAGAAAGTGAAGCCTCTGTTGGGCCTTTCTGGCCACCTGGGTTGTGTTAACTTTCCAGGTCAGTTCTTCACAGAGGTAGACTCCCAGGAATTTAGAGGAGGAAACCTGTAGATCACCTGTAGAAGCTGAGGTCGATCAAAGCACACATGCAAACATGAACACACAAGAGAGGTAGGGATATTTCAGTTTCCTCTCTCCCTGTTTAGTTTCTAAACATGAACTGAAAAACACCATCTGCCATCCACCAATAAATCCAAGCTCTGCTCACGCCACAAGTTATGCAAGGCAATTAGACAACCTTCAAATTTATAAATAAGGACCTTATAAATGCATACATATCTAATGCTTTGGAATTGTAATATTTTGCAATTAGCAAAAATAAAGCTTTTTTTTGCTTTATTTAGATCCAAACAAACGGTCTATAATGTTAACAGAACCTTAGGAAGTAAAACTCAATTTGGCCTAAACAAGACTCTTTAGTAAAAAAAACTACCTTTGAAATTATTGACAAAACTTCAACGTTTAAACTAAAGATTCAAGCTAAAATTCAATTAACTTGGCCTTTAAAAATGATTATTTTAAAACTCAGAAGTCCATCAGCATTTATGTATTTTGCTACTTCAGGAAGTTCTTCCTCAGGCTTGCAAAAGAAGCACTTCAAATGTTGTTACTCTCCTATCCTACTCACAAAATTAACTTGGCAGAGAAACAGATGAAAAATGTAATGCAGTAAAAACAAAAATACGCAACGAAGAACGCTGAAACATTCCTCTCAACCTGCTAATTACAGGAGCAGAATTAAAACCGTCAAAATCCTAACACTCTACAATGGCATCGCTGTACAATAATTACTGCGTGTAGTTGGCCCTGATCACTGCAATTAAAAATGGCTGTTTCAGAGCAAATATATTAAAAAAATAAATAATAATTAAAATTGGACCAACTCGTTTTATGAGGAAAGATTACAGGACATTGGTCTTCTGACCTCTGAAAAAGGGTAACTCAGTTAACAGAACCTGTTCAAAATTCATAAAACTAGGGAGAAATATTTTTCCCGTTTTTCAAAATAATACAGAATCTAGATCAGAGGTCCCCTGATCTAGATCTTGGGCACCAGGGACCGGTTCCATGGAGAAAGGTTTTTCCACGGACCAGAGAATGTGTGGCTTTGTGTGCTGCCTGCATCCCACGGATGGGGCTTTGCTTTTTTGCGTGGACCGGTTGGTGGCATGCCGTGGCCCGGTACCGGTCCACGGACCTAGGGGTGTGTGTGTTTGAGGACCCCTGATCTAGATCATGCAACAAAAATATATAATGGGAGATTACCTGCTTCGTGAATGCCTGGGTTATCCGATATCTCCATCGCATACAACTCCCTTTGTTCCACTGACTTGCCTACGGAGTAGAGTCGGGTGATGTTTGGATACTCAGTGGCGTATTTCCTCAGAAAGATGCCCATATCGGGGAAGTGGTGATGGCGAAAATCATCCGGCTGGATCGCCTGGCGAGCAGAGGCCGATCTGTTGACAGCGGTGGTAGTTGCTGCATTGGCAAGAGAGCTGTTGGCAGTTATCAGAGCTTCCTTGGTGGTAGGGCTGGAAGTCAACACTGCGACGGCAGGCTGCAAGGAAAAGTCCACTACAGTTGCATTTTCTTCCTTCACCTCAATGTTCTCTGTGGTGACTGGCAGATAACTGGGGGGGGGGAGAAAAGAGGGAACAACTTGCCGTTAGGCTGACCCTAATCGAGTTTACGTTAATCCCATTACTACTTGCAGACATCTGGGGTCAACCTGTTCTCCAAAGCGCCTGAAGGCAGGGCAAGAAGCAACGGACGGAAGCTAATCTGGAACCTGGAACTAAGGAGGAATTTCCTGACAGTCAGAACAATCAATCAGTGGAACAACCTGCCTCCAGAAGTTCTGGGTGCTCCAACCCTGGAGGTTTTTAAGAAGAGACTGGACAGTCACTTGTCTGAAATGGTTTAGGGTCTCCTGCTTGAGCAGGGGGTTGGACTAGATGACCTCCCAGGTCCCTTCCAACTCTGTTATTCTACTCCTGAATTGTTTCAAGGACAAGATTACTATTTAGCTTTAGGATCAGACCACATTACAGGATGGAGGCAAAAATATGCCTCATCATCCCACAGATAGCACCTGACTTTTACGGAAGGCCAGCTTTAGGGTACCTGGAATATTTTAAAGCAGGTCCTCTCTGAGAGTGGGCAATAATGGTAAGAGCTCCCAACTGGGAGCAAATTCCAAATTCTGAGGGTTAAACAGTTTTTGCCAAGCTTGAAACAGACTGCTTTGATCGTTTTGGATGCCTGTCTATATGAAACGCTCGCAAAAGGATTCAGAGCAGTTTTTACTCGGGATGAGACATTTCAAACTTAAATGTATTTTTAATTAAAAACATTTTGCGAACTCCCAACGGAAATGTTCTCTCTAAGCAGTAGATTAATTTTAATTTACTCTTCCCAGTTTGGAAAGGCACAGAGCAGACCAAGCACGAAGAGACAAAATATCTCCTCCCCATATTGGCAAAGGCCTTCAAGTACCATATCCCTAAGACCTGGCTTCATCCAACCATCCTTGCTCCCTCATGGGAAAGGCACGGCTGGGGAATGTACCAGGGGAATGATGGCTTCAAGACATCAGAACTAAGTGATACCAAGAAAGGCTTCATTTCACGCACGTGTGACTATAAAGAGATCATCCCTTTGAAAACAATCTTTAAATAAAAATACAGTAACAAGATTGCCTGATAGAACTAGATACACTAAGAAGATTAATAGGATACAAGGGAGCTTATGATATATTAGTATTAGCAATGGTTTTATTTTGTAAAATAAAAAGGTGCTGGAACTCACACATGTCATACAACTCGCCTTGCCTACCCTACAAGGTTCTATCCAAAAAAAGGTGCCAGAACTCCGTTCTGAGCGTTCTAGGACAAAAAAAGCCCTGAGTATTAGTATGAAACACAACAGTATTGTTTCCTCACTGTATATAGTAGCATTTTTAAAGCCAAGCACTTTAAAAGTAGTCCCCGACTTACAACAGTTCATTTAATGACTGTTCAAAGTTACAAAGGCACTGAATAAAGCGACCTGTGACCGTTTTTCACCCTTGCAACCACTGCAGCCTTTGCACGGTCACATGATCAAAATTCAGACGCTTGGCAGCGGACTCACAGATGTGACGGTTGCGGTCTCCCGGGGTCAGGTGATCACCTTTTCCAAAAAAAAAAAACCTCTGGCAAGCAAAGTCAACGGGGAAGCCAGATTCCCTTCACAACCCTGTTACTAAATGACTGCAGTGCCAGGGATTCACTTCACAACAAGAAGTGGCAAGGAAGGACGTACAATGGAACATTGTCCACTTAACAACTGCCTCTCTTAGCAGCTTAAGTTCTGGACCTCGACTGTGGTCGTAAGTTGAGGACGACCGACATTGATTCATTCTGGTTATTATTCCCGTTTTACCAATGGCAAAAAAAAAGGCAAGACTTATAGTAGCGCAATATTGGAAGAAGGAGGAACTGCCTACTATAGAAGAGTGGACTTTGAAAGTTTCTAACTTGGCGGAAATGGCAAAGATTTCAGCATATTTGAAAGAACAATTGCAACAGAGATATACTGTGGAATGGAGAAGATGGATCGAATATATTCAGAATAAATATGGGACTAAAAAGTTTCATTTAGCATTTGAATAAGTAGTGGTTTTATACGATGTATTATTAGTTACTTGTTATTTGTTAGTAATATAGTTATGTTTATGGAGAGTTAAAGTGCGATAGAATTTAATGTTTTATTTTTGTTGTTAGCATATTGTAGCTTAAGTTTGTAAAGTTTATACCCTGTATTCAGCTCTGAGGAAGTCGGGGAGGAGGGAGGGGAGGGGAGGGGAAGGTTGGGGGGAGGGGAGGGGGAGGGAGGGAGTTTTTTCTATTTAAAAAATGTACTGTAAAACTTTTCAATAAAAAAAGGCCAAAGAGCAACGTTATTGTTTCTCAGCTGGACTCAAGGGTCCCGTGTCAAAGCCCCCTTATGTCTGCTTAGTTGCAGCATCCGGTTTGCAGTGCCGCAGTTCCAACCTCTTCCCTTGATTTCCCTTGAGAGAGAAGCCTTGAAGGTAATAAGCGTGACGCTCGTGGAGCTAAACAGGTCGATGGTCTCCTGCCTTGCTTTTCTATGTGCCTTCCCTTTTGTTGTCTGCACAAGCGGTGTGACCGTACGACAGCACCCGCCTCGTTTGTGGCAAAATGAGACAAAGCAGCAAGAATGGCTCCTAACATTTCCACAAACATTAGCAGAGCCCTGGTGGTGCAGTGCTTAGAATGCAGCACTGCAGGCTGACTCTGCCCACAGTTAGGAAGTTCGATCCTGACCGGCTCAGCCTTACGTCCTTCCGAGGTCGGTAAAATGAGGACCCAGACTGTTGGGGGCAAATAGGCTGACTCGGTAAACTGCTCAGAGAGGGCTATAAAGCACTGCGAAGCAGTATACAACTGCTATTGCCATAACGCAGCTCTCTACTAGAACAAGCTATGCCAAGGATAACCGACACGTCTGTCAAGGTATAAATCACCTTAGTAGAGGGCGAAGGACCGTGCTTCAGAGGATGCATGATGTGCATGAAGGAAGAAAATAAAACACGATGCATAATCTTACTAAATACCAAAACTAAATATAAGTAAAGGTAAAGGTTCCCCCGCACAGGCGTGCTAGTCGTTTCCGACTCTAGGGGCCAGTGCTCATCTCCGTTTCAAAGCCGAAGAGCCAGCGCTTGTCCGAGGACGTCTCCGTGGTCATGTGGCCGGCATGACTAGACGCCAAAGGCGCACGGAACGCTGTTACCTTCCCACCGTAGCGGTCCCTATTTTTCTACTTGCATTTTACGTGCTTTCGAACTGCTAGGTTGGCAGAAGCTGGGACGAGTAACAGGCGCTCACTCTGTTACGCGGCACTCGGGATTCGACCCGCCAAACTAGCTAGCTGACTACATCCTAACGTTAACAGACATTAACAGCAAAGTGAAAGAAAATAAATGAATAACTGTGAGAAACTTTTTCTAGACATGCGCACAAAACAGTCTGAAACCATAACATAGCTGGACATGTGAGAATCACTATGGTTACCAGATAAGCTATCACCACAGGTGCAGAGAGCAGGGGAAATGTACAGTTAGAAATGAACTTTTCTGACGAACTAAAAAAACACGTGCAGTGACAACGTCTATCTATGCCTGCTCCGTATACTTTACCCCGTGACAGAAGCTGTGATATTGTAGGTTCCAGGCACCAACAATCTGTAATAGTCACCGAACTGTCCAGTTGTAACGTTGTGAGCAATCCCGGCCACAGCAATGGTTGCATTTTCCAAGGCAGCCCCAGTGACCACATCTCTCACAAACCCTTTAATTCCAATGTGTACCTGCATTAAATAAATGGGAATTAGATCCAGAAAACTTGGTAAAAAAAAAATCTGTTAGTATCATGAGGCTACATTATTCCTCTCATACTCAGTAACTTATTAATTTCATGCTAAGCGACCTGTGCAATGTTTTTTTTTTTTTCTCTCATCCTCGGAAAATTACAGGGTGCTGTTAAGCTTGTACATAAAAACAAAATGAAATAAAGTAAGGGACAGAACAAGGAAAAACTGGCACAAAATAGCACAACTTTTACGTGACTAGAGCGGCTAGGCAACATCACCAGAAAGAATGAACACCTGCATTGATTTTTAGATTGAATGAAACTTGTGAAGCTGCTTTATAGATTTTATCAGCTATGCTTGCAGTTTTAGATTTCTTTTGCTGTGAACTAGGGGACTGCTTCTGTCGTAGCTACTGCAACAGAACACAGGCGGTCTTTCAAATCCAAAATGCCAAGAAAAACAAAGAGGACAGTTGTGTGCTTTTGAGTCATGCTTGTAAATACGAAAGATGAATCAACTCAGTCCAATTTTACAGATAAACATGCCATTTTTGTGCACTGCTTCCCTCAAAACAGCTGGTGAATTCACGCGGCTTTAGAATACAAAATTATGTTCAAGAAGGTACGCAAAGCGCAATCCTTATTTATTTGCCTTGGCTATTGACAGGAACTTCAATAGAAATTAACGTGGAAACTGGCAAGTGTAAAAGGGAATGTTGCATTAAAATATTTGCTACCTAATATTATTATGTTACTTTGTACTGATTCCATATTCAGCATTATTTACCTTTCATTAATAAAACTATACAAATGAAACAGGGTTGTCTTTCTTCGCCATGTCGTTTCTCCTTTGATGTGACCTAATGATGGGTTGTCATTTTATAAATATTTTGGTGGTATTGGATATATCTTGCTTCCATTTCATAAAGGAGCTTCAGACGGACTATGTATTAAGAAGCTCACCGAGTAAAGTGAAAGAATTTCCTCCACAGCCAGAAGACTGAGGAAGGCGTCAATAAATCTATGGCCAATTGCCAAGTTTTATGCAAGCCAACTATTGATTTACGAGGACATGGCCTGAAAGCATCAACAGAGAGACCTTGTGGGAAATACACAATACTATGCCGTTTGTTTACTTACAAAATTTTTATCCCACCTTTTATTTCTTTATAAGGAACTCAAAAGTGACAAACGTACATAGAAAGTCGCCTCTGGCAAGATGGGTGGCATACAAGTTTGATATTTCTCCTCTTTCCCCCCCCCACAACAACCACCCTATGAGATGAATTCGGCTGAGAGAGAGAGAGGGCGTAAAGTCACCCACTTGGGCTTTCATGCCGTATCGGGACTAGAACTCCCGATCTCCTGGTTTCTATGCCAGCAAACTAAACGAAACTGGCTCTCTTGAAGTAAACTTTTTAAAAGTTGAAATGAAAAAAGCATTTGTGGGAATATTCAGCCAACAGAGTAGGCAACAGGAGTCGAAACTGTGGAGGAGGGAGCAAAAGGTTGCTTCAGGATAAGATATCAACGTTTTAGACTTGAGTGTGTTTTATGCGCGGTTCTAAATGTTTCAATAGGAGATGAAAAAGGGAAGAGATTATATACCTGGCCACTAACTGCCCTGGCAGAGTGAATTATCAGAACAGGTTTAGGCAAATACGTGCCTTACGCCATTTGGTTTAAAAATAAAGATCCTTCTCCTTAGGGAACTTAAGATGAAAGAAAACTATTTCCATGCCAAAAGGATTTCGTGCAGCAGGTTTAGAAATTGAGTGCTGCTCCCAGTGTGTGACAGGGTGACTAATCCTCTTGAGTCACGGTGATAACAGTGACAAGCCACGATCTGTTCCTGTTTTAATTGATATGTCAGTAACCTCTGGGGTGATTGCCCGGCTGCAACTTTCTGGTGAATCTTTTAGCCTATGCACAACAGGAAAATGACAAGGGCAGGCTGGACGAAAGCTAACTTTTTCCTTTAGCCTCTCTGTTATTAAATGGGGGTTCCTATGAAGTTATAACTATTGAAAAAAGGAAATTATCAATACTGCTGCTCATATATGAGCAGCTCAATTTTGCCAGCACTCTGTGCTACGTTCAAAAAAGGGACAAATGACCCCTTAACCAGACTTAATCCTTTAGTCAAGATCTGGGCAACACCCTGAACCACAGATTACACGGATTAGCTCCCATCCCCAGAAGGATACTGACTCTGATTTACAGCCACCGAAGTGATGAAGTTTCTGGGGTTAGGATACAATAATCTGAACTGTAAAAACATGAAATGGCTTAATATAACATGTCTGCACAATCAGTAGTTGGGTCCATGCTCAGCCATTCTTTAATCATACCTTGAAAGGCAGAGTTGGCATATATTTGACTCTAATAATCAATAGCTGGATACAAGGGATACCGTTTAGTCCGACATGTGAATATTGCCAGTGTTGACTTTAGATATTATTATTATTATTATTATTATTATTATTATTATTATTATTATTATTATTATTATTATTATTATTATTAATTTTATTTATATACCGCCCTTCTCCCGGAGGACTCAGGGCGGTGAACAGGGCAAATATATAAAAAATACAAAAGTACAAAAGTTAAAAGGAATTAAACATATGCCCAACTAAAAACAGTAAATACAAATATTAAAATAACAATAAAAAACCCCACCCAGATATGAAAGAGAGATCAGAACAGGAAGTCATTTTGAAAGAACTATGTGTGACTTTTGAGATACAAGTATTTTTGAGGATACTTGAATATTTCTGAGCACACACAGCTACAGTGAAAAATCTGAGAGAATATAGATCAGGGCTTTTCAACCAGTGGCACGGGTACCACCTGTGGTACATTGGCACCTGGCACTGGTGGTACGCGACCATCCTAGGAAAGTGGTAGCGGGGGAGGGGAATGAGCTGAACCGGTGGCAGCACCGCACAAGCCTGAGCGAGAGACGGCTGGAGCTGCAGGGCTGTCGGGGCTCAGCGGAAGCGCCAGGATCAGCGCCAGGATCCAGCTGGAGCTCAGCACTAATCCTGGCACTTCTGAGCCCAGAAGAAGCGCCGATCAGCTGGAATGTTGCAGCATCTCCAGGGTCTTGTGATTTACCTTCAGATGCTTGGCAACTGATTCATATTTATGACGGTCACAGTGTCCCAGGGTCGTGTGAAGTGACCAAAACCTGCTTCAACCACCCAGCAGATGCGGGGGGGAGAATAAAAACCAAACACCCCCACCTCCCACCCCCGCTGCCAATCCTCAACAGAAATGCTCACAACAATGAAAACCTCGGACAGGAGGAAGAGCACCGCCGGGCGGGCAGGCAGGTGTCTTGCTCGGCTGTGGCTTGCGGGGCCCTTTTTTCAATGCCATTGTAACTTTGAACAGTCACTAAGCGAACTGTTGTAAGTCGAGGACTACCCGTACTTCATCACTTTTTCCCTTTCTTTCTTTCTGGTCATCAAGTTTTTGACCCCTTGCTAGGCGACCGGTGGTACTCGGATGTTGCCCTATCCTAAAAGTGGCACAGTGGGTGAAAAGGTTGAAAAGCCCTGTTCTAAGGGCTCTCTTTCCTTTCTTTAACTCCAATTCTATTCTCTCTGCAATTCTGGGTTCTGCATTGCTCCTGGAGGGAAGGGGGGGGAAAGCATTGTGGGTTATTGCCTTGTTTTCCTCTATTGCTACGTTGCAACACTTTGCTGTTTCTGCATACTTCCTCTGTAAACTATCCCTTCCCTTGATATCAGCTAGAAAGGGGGGGGGGAGAGAAAGGAATGCGCCTCCAGCAACTCCGTTATGTCCAGGTTTGCAAGGGAAGGTGCGAAGAGCCAACAAAGCCGCAGCCCTGAGACAGCCTGGCGTTATCTCCTCTTTCCCACAACTGGACTTAACACCTGGGGACTGGCCTATTTGAACTGACCACCTGAACTATGGGGTGGGGTTTGCTTGGGACACCTTTAACCCTGACATTTACTCTGGGCTAATGAAAGAAAAGGAACTTTTTTATTTTTATTTTAATTCCATTTATATCCCGCCCTTCTCCGAAGACTCAGGGCGGCTTACAAGCTTAGCAGTAGCCTTCATTCTATGTATATGCCTGCTTATTAGGGCTTTCACACCCCTCCCAAGCGGCATTATTACAAAGTCAGCTTAATTGCCCCCAACAATCTGGGTCCTCATTTTACCTACCTCGGAAGGACGGAAGGCTGAGTCAACCTTGAGCCTGGTGGGATGCGAACCTGCACTAATTGCAGGCAGCTGGTGTCACTTAAGGAGGCATTAGCCCACTGCTCCACCAAGGCTCTGAGTGAGGGGAAAAAATTAATTGACTTATTCCCTGCTTAGTCGGGTAATGGTTAAATGTGAGTGATAAGACACTAAGACAAAGATCTGATTGACACAGATCTGATTATGGCTTGCTTAATCATTAATTTGATAAACAGGATACGATTTAAGTGGAGTTACAAAACTGCTAAAGCCAAACACAATTATTATTGCAGCTTAGTATAGCCCTCTAAACCAACGTCTTTTTTGTGATTTGAAACAAACAAACAAAAAATTCAAACGCGGATCGCTGATACTTCCTTCTGTTTAAATACTGCCTGAATTTTGGTGCACCACAATTACGTTTTCTGTTATTTCATTTGGCACGAACAATGCTAAGCTTTATATGGGTCATAAAACAATCATACGAACATTAAATGCTATGTTTGGCCCAACTTATGAGTCAAAAGGGATTAGGCAGAGCTGAGCTGACAAACAAGAAGCATATTCAAAGAAAGCCCTGACAGAGATGAATAAAGTCTTTTCATTTTCCAGAACAAAGGCAGGCTCAAATATACATGGATTGTTTGCTAGTATAGCCAAGAAGAGAGTTAAAAGTCGAATCTTACTTTTTCAATAAAAACGAGCAAAGATTCCCGGTTATTCAGCCATTCTTGCTCAAGCTGAGCAGCTGGTGGGTATTTGCAACAGGAAATTTCAAATGTGACCTCAAAGCAGTTAGCCCAAAGGTAGTTATAATCTTGCATTCCACCTAAGGAATTGAAAGAAAGAAGAGTGAAATAATTAAGCAAAGAACCATCTTTTGTATCAAACCGACTCTCTTTGCACCGTTTCAAATGACCATTTTTCAGTAGCCTGGAAAACCCATTTGTGCAAACTGGAAAAATTTTTAACAACTTTCAAAGATAAAAAGGACCACTGAGGAGGGGAAATATCGGAAAGGTATCTGCTACTTTAAAACCAATAATTGATAACTTTGAGATCTTGCAACTTCCCTATTTGTCATACGTATTCACGTTTACAAAAAAAACCTTAACATGCTAATATACAGGAGGCCTGACTTTTCATTATATCTGAGGCATTTTATTATACTCATCTTCTCTTTTCAGGGGGGGGTCAACACTTGATGCTCAGAATAGGCCTAACCTTTCAAGTCTACCATACTGATTAATTAATATGTATGTTAATTTAATAAATTAATATGTATGTTAATTGAAATGTATTTAAGTACCACATTGATATAATTTTCCTCTTTCGCTAAATCTAAAGAAGGTGGGATTGTGGATTCTTTATGTATTTAAACTCTTATTTGGAAAACTAATAGTGGAGTGCGTGCCTCCCCTCATTTTTATCATTATTCTACTCCTATTACGTAGGTTAAGCTGTAAAAGAACGTACCTGTCCAAAATCGCAAAGAAAGTTAATCGGAACTTGAGAACAAGTTGTCCCTATTCCAGCGCTAATTTAACATGACATTAGCTCTTAAGGTTAACAAAATGACCTTTCCAGATTTCAAAGCAGGAGTACCAAATTCGGCAGCAAAAAGAGAAACAGGTGAAGGTGCACACTAGACAAATATGAAATTTACTCTTGCCCTATTAAGTCACGTAGCAAAATCTTCGTTCGTGGCACATCAAAAATACAACGTGAAAAAACATAGGTAGTGCCCGTTTAGCGACTACCTCATTTAGCAACCATTCGCAGTTACAACAGCGCTGTAGCTTTTAATGGACAAACAGCTAGAAAACAGTCGCAGAAGTCTGTTTTTACAGAGGACCACTGTGGTGGGATTACTATATGCTCAAAAGTGGAAAAGTTCTACACTCCCCACAATACAAGAATAGTCAGTGAAAACGATGGAATTTGCACAGACGGCTAAACTGACTTCTTTGATCAGAGAAAAGACAGTATGTTTGCGACTGACTGGAAACCTTTTATAGATTTTCTGCTTGGGAAAAAAATGCACTTTGTGGTTTGGATGATCAGGAAATAAAATCCAGATAACGGAAAGAATTAGTATATTTTGTAACATAACAGCAAGAGATAACTTTGCAATTACAGAATACTTATATTTGCTGCAAAGGAGGTTTGCAGCATCCCACGGTCACGTGACTGCAATTTACGATGGTTTTCAAGGAAGCAGATGACCTGGACCCTTTTGGGTTGGGGCTGATGCCAGATTTAGTGCTGAGTCACTTGTAGAGGGCCTTTGGAAAACAAGGATGGATGGGTATGGTGCATCCATCCTTGCCCTCCTGGATCCCTCGGGGGCTTTTGATAACATTGATTTTATTTATCAAATCTGTATGCTGCCAGATTCCCAATGGGTTTGGGAGGCTCATAATGCTAAAGCATGAGACTTACATTAATAGCCAGTAAAAAAAAATGGCACGGATAACAAAATGGGGAGGAGGGAAACAGTATCTTTACTCTCCCTCAATAAAAGTTCAGGAGAAAACCCAGGGCAGGGTGAGAAGAAACCTCATTCCAGAGGTCATGGTGTTAGGAGCGCTGGTCTGGGCACTATTTTGTGGTGATTCGTCTTGGCATCGGTTTCTCTCCACTTCTATTTAACATTAACATGAAAGCAATGGGCAAGATCATCTAACAGCACAGAGAGATCAGCTGATGATACTCAGTTACACAGTTTCACCTCTGGTCAGGTAAATGAAACCACTGAGATGCTTATTCAGTGCCTGGAGGCTGTGAGAGTCTGGATGGGCAGGAACAGACTGCAACCCAAGATGGAGTGCCTTTGGCTTCTCAGGTCTCCTGAATTGAGTTTCATCTTTAATTCTCAATGGACTGGCCGTCCCGCAGAGTTTGGTAGTCCTTCCAGACTCACAGCTCGTTTGAAGAGCAGGTGCCAGCTTGTTGTACATATTTGTGTGCCAATTGCACGTTTTCCTGTAGTGGGAGGCCCTAGTGACAATTCGCCATGCCCTAGTCACTTCCCAATTGGATTATTGCAATCTGCTCAACATACAACTGTCCTTGAAAAGTAATTAAAGAATAGAATAGAATAGAATAGAATAGAATAGAATAGAATAGAATAGAATAGAATAGAATAGAATGGAAAATAGAAAAGAAATAGAAATAATAGAATAAAATAGAATAGAATATTTATTGAGAATAAATACGAGTCAGTTGCCAAAAGTCTAAATTTTGATCACATAACCACATGGTCATAAGTGTGAAAAAAGGTTATGTCACTTTTTCCAATGTTGTTGTAACTTTGAATAGTCAGTAAATGAACTGTGGTAAATCAAGGACTACCTGTATATAAGTCAGGTAAAATAAATAATGAAGTCAACACAGTCATAGCATTTACCAAAGTTGCTTAAAATTGACTTCATCTCTAGCATATAAGGCTAACATTTAGTAAGAGCTCATCTTTTTAAAACATCTTAGGGAGTCTAAGAGAATATTTTGCTGAAATGACTTGAATTTTTAGTCATAAGAAATATTGGGAAATATAGAATACTCTTGTATATTGTCTAAATTGAAATTTGTTTTTTAAATCAGTAACAAATTGTCTGTTACCTTACTAAAGACCTTTTCAAATAGAGAATAGAATCGAATAGAATAGAAAATATGGAATAGAATAAAATTAAAATAAGAATAGAATAGACTAAACTAGACTAGACTAGCTTTATTGTCCAAGTGCGATTGGAAATACAAGGAATTTGTCTCCAGTGCATAAGCTCTCACTGTACACACACACACAACAACAAAGTGATAGGTCACAGATCATAAATCATAATTACCATCTTGAATCATGAGATACAAACAAGTGATAAATCATAAAATACCAAGAGGAGAAGCTAGTCGGAAAGATGGGAAAAGGTGAGAAATAAGATGACAAAGATAATACCGGTAACAATGCAGCCTATTACGTGGGTACATTTCTTACGCCGAAGACAGTGCTGTGGGAATTAAGTGTTCAGCAGAGTGATGGCACAGAGGGGGAAAAACCTGTCTTTGTGTCTAGTTGTTTTGGCATGCAATGCCCTGTAGCGGAGCCTTGAGGGGAGAAGTTGAAACAGATTACGTCCAGGATGTGAGGGGTCTGATTGGTTTAGAACGCAACAGCAAATGCATCAAAATCGGGACGTTTTTTACAGCAGATGCAGTTTTGCCCAAGTTAGACGGCTGTTACACAAGCCATGCTGGTTCTCAGTAGGCTTAGAAATGCTACTGAAAGTGCTGGAATGTGCACTGGGCCAATTTACTTGTGAGACCACATAAGCCTAAGGCCGTGGTGGCGAACCTATGGCACGCGTGCCACAGCTGGCACACAGAGCCCTCTTTGGGGGCACGCGCGCCATCGCCCTAATCCTAGGCCTTCAGCTGGGTTTTATAAAACCTTTTCGCTTTAGGCCTCTGCTGCCATGTGCAAAAAAACAGGTTCAATCAATTTCAACCTCGCGGGGGAAAAAAAAGATCTCACAAAGTTGGAATTGGTTGATTGAATTTTTTAGTCCCACCCAGTCTCCCGTTACCACCGTAGCCATGCCCAGCCAATGGGCCACACCCAGCCAATGGGCCACTCACACCCAGCACCTGACGATACATAAGTGGGTTTTGGGTTGCAGTTTGGGCACTCGGTCTCTAAAAGGTTCGCCATCACTGCCCTACGGACTTCTCAGGTGCAACAAGGTGGCTGAAGTCCACGTCCCATTCGTTAAGCAATGTCAAGACTTTGGGGATCAAGGAGTCATGCCTTGTCCTGCTGCAGCATCTGCCGTATGGAAGTCTTCCGCCCCCCACCCCGAGATCTAGAAGGTCCCAAATCTCCTGGTTTTCCAAAATGCATGACTAAAACCCAGCCAGAATGCTAGATGAGCTTAATGTAGGCGTGGCTGGGTTATTGTGCTCTGAGTGTTGTGTCTTTTGTCTAGACTCTAGATGGCAGAGGTTTCATTATATCATTTCTATTTGCTATTGTTAGGCTGTCAGAATTCATGTCTCAGATGGGCAGTCGCAGGAATTTTCTAAATAGATAATTAGCTTTGTGTAACATGGGAAATTGTCTAAAGGATTTAAAGAGGTACTGTAAATACTACAGTGCTAATATAAATTTTCTCTTAAGCAAACACGCAAGTTTTGAAGTACACAGCTACTAACAGATGTGCTGATAAAGATGTCGACTGGTGGCCCCCAGGGGGAGGGCGTTCTCTGTGGGCGCATCAGACCTGTGGAACCGCTTGCCGGTCGAGCTCCGGATGGCCCCCGACCTTCGCTCCTTCCGGCGGGATCTAAAAACTTATTTATTTGAGCAATCCGGCCTGGTTTGATGGGTTAGGGGTTGGGGTTTTAACATGGTTTTTAATTACTGTATATATCGGGCATAATATTTAATTGTTTTTTAACTTTTGTACTTCGTTTTTAATATTTATTGCCCTGTACACCGCCCTGAGTCCTTCGGGAGAAGGGCGGTATAAAAATTTAATAAATAAATAAAGTGAGCGGGGCCAGTTTGTCACATCATTATCATTTTAACGAGAAAGAAGCAAGATTGCAGGAAGGTTTACTCAATAAATGCTGTGAAGCATAAAAAGCAGGACTAAGGAACTAGGAAATACAGTTGGGAATACGGTGTAGCTGGTCTCTGTGATATGCATTTTTTTTTAAAAAAAGACTACAATTTAAGAAGGTACTGTTGCAAGAAATGAAGGTAGAAGGAAAAAGCAACCACAAACTAAGATCCAGAAGCTAACATTTGTTTCAATTATTATTACCACTGCCATAAAATATAGCAGGGGTGATACACTGGTGCCTTCCAAGAATGGTTGTTTTATGAGTTTTAGGTGTGCGATATTTTAATGTTGTTCTTGTTAATTGTCAGATGTTGTGAATTATAGCAGTATATTAAAAAAATGTTTTCCATCAGCAGCCTTGTGATAAGTGATGAGGGGTGTGTAGGATTTTTTACTTCAAATACCTGGAGGGCATCACACTGCTTGCTATATATAAAACATGCATTTTCCTGTTATATGATAGCAAAGAATTAATCTACAATTCATAATTTTCTACCAATAGACGTATCTGTAAATATAAAAAAAGAAAATATGCTTCTTCAGGATATCCTGGTTTGAGCTGAGTAATAATTTAAAGTTTTACAACTATTTACTCATCCTATTTCCTTGTACGGTACATTAAACCTAGCAATCCTTGTAAATATAATCAAGCTCATCTTATTCCAATATTTGGGTGTGTTCACTATGAGAAGAGAAAGACAGAAAGGGAGGCTATTTAACAGGAAAAAAAGTTATTGATGATAAAAACACGAAATGGCTTTATTTAAATAAGACATTTGATCAGTGCAAAAATCTGCTGACTAAATTATTAATTTTATTAGAATAAAGTTTTTTTCTCATTAAATCTGACACCTATCTTAATAATGACAAAATTAATAAAGTCCTTATATAAAACTATTAATAGGCATAATCCATGGCTTCAAAATACCCATTGATAACAATGAACTAATTTTATTTTGATAATTGGACCTAGAAATGTGGTTGTTTAATCTGTTTATCACTAGTTTAGTTGAAATTATTGAAAAAGAATAGTTAGATCTAGAGCAAGAAAGGTTGGGGACCTCCAATCTAGAGCATTTAATTAGAATTTAAAAATTGCATGCTTCTTTAACCCAACATACTTTAATTAAAAAAATAATATAAAGAGACTCTAAATCCTATGTTTAGCAACAAGTCATACTTAATTCAATCCAATTTCTTTTTCGAACATTTTTAGTTTAATCAAATGTATAGGCTGTCCAAATTAAAGCTACCATTTTTAGGTATCTTACAAAATGTAAAATAATTATAATATTTAAACTTCAATAGAAAATTATCAAGCATCCACCCTGATAAAGATAACACAACCAACTGCAGAATTGTAAAACAAAAAATCAGGTATAAGTGATGTTAGAAATGTCTATTGTATAAGAAATCAGTCACACACAAAAATCCAGTACAGATATTTTTAAACAATATTTTGGTTAGATTTTAGTTATTCTTTGTGATGCTGAATGTATTTTTAGGATCACAAATTATTTTAACTAACTGAACAATTGGCATAACATACAGTATGTGCGATCCTTTGTTCAATTAACAGCAAAACCCAAAGCAGATAATTAGCCATGAACATATGTCAGAAATAAACATGAGCACAACAGATTTTGTAATTTTTTTCTACTGTGTTAAATGCCAAAAGATATCTACTTTTCTTCATAAAGAAACCTTACTACTCATAAGATTGGAAGATAATATTCTCCTTGTTTACCTACTCTTTTACATGCTTTTGCAATCTTTCCTAGAATTTGAGTATTTCATAAATTATTGCTGCAGAAGCCTGGGTCTTGTGAAAGGCCTGGATGAATAATCAAGAATTCATGGTTCTTACAAGCAACACCAGAGTAGGGGTCATCTAGTTCTTTGTGGGGGGGGGGAACCTCATTCTTTAGGTTTCGCTACGGAAGGCAGGTTTCCAGGTTTCCAATAGATATTATTATTTAATTGAAGGAACTGGAAGTGTGCCAATCCAGCAGGATCTAATCACCTAGGCAGATATTGTGTAACAACCTGCCTCCAGAAGCTCTGAATGCTCCAACACTGGAAGTTTTTAAGAAGAGACTGGACAGCCATTTGCCTGAAATGGTCTAGGGTTTCCTGCCTGAGCAGGGGGTTGGACTAGATGGACTCCGAAGTCCCTTCCAACAACAGCAACAACAACAATAATAATAGAGAGAAGCAACCTGGAACTAAGGAGAAACTTCCTGACAGTTAGAACAATTAACCTGTGGAACTCCTTGCCTCTAGAGGTGGTGAATGCTCCAACACTGGAGGGTTTTAAGAAGAGACTGGAGAGCCATTTGTCTGAAATGGTATAGGGTTTCCTGCCTGAGCAGGGGGATGGACTAGATGGACTCCGAAGTCCTTTCCAACAACAATAACAACAACAACAACAACATCATCGAGTTTCACTGTTTGCAACCTTCAGACCATCACTCATCCCTTGTCAGCTCGCAGCTTGACTACTGCAGCACATTCTATACAGGGCTGCCCTTGAAGATACCCCCCTAGAAACTTCAACTGGTGCTAAGTGCAGGGGTGGGTATGACATCATTGAGTTTCACTGTTTGCTGGATCAAAGCGACCTTCAGACCATCACTCATCCCTTGTCAGTCTGCAACTTGACTACTGCAGCACACTCTACCTCTAGGGCTACCCTTGAAGATACCCCCCCCTTAGAAACTTCAACTGGTGCTAAGTGCTAAGGGGTGGGTATGACTCAATATGCCCACGTAACACTTCTGCTTCACAAGCTGCACTGGTTTGATGGTTTATTTCTGACTACAATTCGAAGTGCTGGTTATTACTCATAAAGCCTACATTCCACGGGGCCTGGTTACTTGAAGGACAACCTGTCTCCTGTATTAGTTAGAATAAGAGCAACTGCATCCATTACATGGAACATAGAGCATTCTTCTAGCTTTGTGGGTGAGTGTATGTGTGTGTGTGTGGGGGGGGAAATACCTTAACCAGTTGCAATATGCCCAAACAAGCCATACACAAGTGCTTCAGCTTAACATATGCTCCACACGAGTTAAACCTGATGGTTTCTTGATATATTGCTCTACTGTACGACAATGACATTTAAACGAACAGAATCAATAGCCAACACAGATCTTGTTGCTAGGCTACTCTCTTTTCAGCAGCATATATATGGCAGTTTATCTCTAACGTATCTATGCTGTTCTACAGCCAATGGCTCCGATCAATTAGCTGGCAATCAATTCAACCCACCTTCTACATCATACCACTGAGCTCCATTGGTGATGCCGTCTTTGAAAGTTTCTTTCTCTTCCCCAGGACAGTTTGGGGTCCCCGTTTTCATGATTGGGTGGTTGGATGCGTAGGCTTTGGCCAGGTATTTGAAAACCTCATCATCGGCAGATTTACTGTATATTCCAGAGGACTGGTGCGACTTTGAGTCGTCAAAGGGATAGCTTGCAACAACAGTTCCCCCGTGGAAGTTCCCAGAAAGCACAAATCTGTATTTTTTTAAAAAACAAAACAGAATGTCACTCATCAAAATCCCAGCAGTTTGGAGATAAAAAGTATTTATTAATTTCTGCTGCCAAAGGAGTTGTGTTTGAAGCAGCAGCAGCAAAACCAAGTTGCAGAAACTTCCAACGGATATTTGAAAGCTACGTCACCTCAGAATGAAAAAGAAGGGATGCCCTAAACATAATGGATCCATTGCAGCAGAAGAGGAGGATTCTAACCTTATTTAAAAGTCACCTTCTTTCCAACAGTACAAAAAGGAGATGAACATACTGAGGATTTTCAGTGCTAAGCAAGCCAGTATTAAAAGACCCAAATGTGCTTTTCAGAAAGCAACTGGACTTCCTCTGATTTTTTCCCCCCCTTGAAAACATTTCACTTCTCATCCAAGGCGCTTCTTCAGTACTTGGATCAGATGCAAACCATTTTCAAGGGAAAAAAAAACCCCAAGAAAGTCCGGTTACTTTTTGAAAAGCACCTTTGGGACAGCCACGACATCTAGCATCAAAAGACAGTGAGTTCTAGCCCTGTATTAGTCATGAAAGGCAGCTGGGTTGTTATCGTGGGGGAAACAGGAGGAAGGAGGAGTATTAGGTACGTTCATGGTCTTGAGCTATTGCAGTTCATTTTAATATGTGCCACTGGGTATACAGGAAAATGATAACAAAGGTTATCTATCTTATAGAGTAATAAAGGTGGGCAGAAATCTAACAAATAGAATTTACTTTATACACACACATACACACACACACACACACACACACACACACACACATATATATAATCAATGAAGGAGAATATTTGTAGCGCAGGGTTGAAATGAGGGGTCCTTGGTGCTCTCTGAGCTTGCTTGTTTTCTTGCAGATGTTTCATGACCCTAACTAGGTAATATCATCAGTTCTAGTAAGGACTGCTGTTTGCTGTCCGTTTACATATTCTGGTGTCCTGCTGGCTCAGGAATTCTGGGAGTTGAAGTCCACGAGTCATTAGTAAACAGCCCAACCAAAGAATCCCTAAGACCTCCACCCACCCACCCAGACAGGCAAGACACCAGAATATATAAACGGACAGCAAACAGCACTCCTTACTAGCACTGATGATGTCACTTAGTTAGGGACATGAAAGGTCTGCAAGAAAACAAGCTCAGAGAGCACCAGATGCCATATATACATATACATACATATACACGTAATCAGGGCTTTTTTTTGTCATAGAACGCTCAGAACGGAGTTCCGGCACCTTTTTTGGATGGAACCTTGTAGGGTAGGCAAGGAGGGTTGTATGACATGGGTGAGTTCCGGCACCTTTTTCTTTTACAAAAAAAGCACTGCACGTAATACACACACACACACACACACACACACACACACACACACACAGTCACATGCCAGTATACCCAAACATATTCACACACACACACCACATATATACACACACACACACACACACATACACACACACACACACACACATATATATATATATATATATATATATATATATATATATATATATATATATATATATATATATATATATATATATATATATATATATATATATATATATATATACACACACACATATACATATACATACACATACATATATATATATATACACATGCATACACAGTCACATGCCGGTATACAAACATATTCACACACACACCTCACACATATATACCCACACGCACATATACCCACACATATATATATATATATATACACATGCATACACACACACAGTCACATGCCGGTATACACAAACATATTCACACACACACACACACCACATATATACACACACATGCACATATACCCACACATATATATATATATATATACACATGCATACACACAGTCACATGCCGGTATACACAAACATATTCACACACACACCCCACACATATATACACACATGCACATATACCCACACATATATATACACATGCATACACACACACACAGTCATATGCCGGTATACACAAACATATTCACACACACCCCACACATATATACACACACATGCACATATACCCACACACACACAAATATATACACATGCATACACACACAGTCACATGCCGGTATACACAAACATTCACACACACCCCACACATATATACACACACATGCACACACACGTACGTACGCACACAGTCACATGCCGGTATACACAAAGATATTCACACACGCCCACATATACACGTACACGCACATACATATATACATCCACACCCACACATACTGCACACGGGTAGGCGTATAGAGGCGGGGCGGGGCGGGGCCCCAGCTAGGAAGGAGGCGGCGCTTCCAAGAGCAGACCCGGGCAGGCCCCGCCCCCCACGTGCGCCTCACCGGTTGCGCCGCATCCACTCCATCAGCGCCCGCACTTCGGGCACGGCGGCCAGGTCCGGCTGGGGGGCGCCCGACCCGAACTGGTCGGGGAAGCTGCGGTTGAGGTCGAGGCCGCGCCCGTTCTCCCGCCCGCCGTCGCCCCGGCAGTCCCCCTCGCGGGCGCGCGCGAAGCCGTCCGGGTTCAGGCTGGGCAGGAGGAAGAGGTCGGTGGCGCCGAGCAGGCGGCGCGCCCGGGGCTCCCCGCGGGCCCAGCCGGCCACCAGCTCGCGGGCCAGGCGCACCAGCAGCTGGCGGCCCAGCGCCTCGTCGCCGTGCATGTTGGCCACCAGCTTCACCTGAGGGCGGCCCGCCATGGGAGGCCCGGCGCCGCCGCCGAGCTCCGGGAGCCCTTCGCTGAGGCGCAGCACCCAGAGCTCGCGCCCTTGGCTGGAGCGGCCGATGGAGAAGCGCCTCGCCAGGCCGCGCGGCGCCTCTTCCTCCGCCAGCCGCCTCAGCGTCTCGCCCAGCTCGGCGTCGTCCAAGTAGCGCGGGGCCTCCGAGGAGGAGGAAGAAGACGACGACGAGGCGGCCTCCGCCTTCTTGATGTGCGCCGCCGCCCGGGCCGCGCCGCACCGCCACGAGAGCAGCAGGAGGAGCTGCAGCCACGGCTTCCAAGCCGCGCCGCGCCGGCCCCGACTCGCCGCCATCGCCGCTTCGCTTCTGACGGCTCGCCGCCTCAGCCGCCGCCTCAGCCCGAGCGAGGAAAATGCTCCTGAGGTAACTCGACAGCCGATTGGACGGCCGGGAGGAGAGCGGCCGGCCAATCAAAAAGGGGCATAAAGTAGCCAATGGGAAACAGGTGGCCAATGTGTTAGAGGCGGAAGGCCAATAGAAGCAGGGGCCCTCAACCTTGGCAACTTTAAGACTTGTGGACTTCAACTCCCAGAATTCCTCAGCCAGCTTTGCTGGTGGCTGGCTGGGCCCGCTTTGCTGGCTGAGGAATTCTGGAAGTTGAAGTCCACAAGTCTTAAAGTTGCCAAGGTTCATCGGCGTAATCACCGCAAGGTAGGTAGCAATTGGGAGCGATACGTGGACAGCCGGGGTGGAGTAAGTGACGTAAGAGGGGCGGGGTCGAGGGCGGTTCAAGGAGAGGCAGGCGGGAATAAGCAAAGATAGCGACCAATGAGAGGTGCGGTAACAGGTGGCAGGGGGGCGGAGCCAAAGATGCAAGCCGAGCTTTTCACGTGAACTGTGTAGTCACGTCGGAATGGGGAAATCTGGAAAACGTCGTTTTATTGTTTTTCAAATCTTTTTTTCAAATCTTTTTTTCAACAGTTTAAAAAATAGCGGGGGGGGGGAGGTTTAGTTTTTTTCACGCTAAAGGCAAGATTCTCTGAAAAATAAGTTTTAAGTTATTTTTAGTGCCTGACAGGTAGTCAGCGACTTAACGACACAATGGACCCCACCATTTCTGTTCTTAAGTGTGTTTTGCCCACTTTTACGACCGTTCTTGCCACAATTGTTAAGTGAATCATTGCAGTCGATAAGTGAGTAACCCAGTTGTTAAGTGAATCTCGCTTCCCCCTTGACTTTGCTGGTCAGAAGGTCACAAAAGGGGGTCACATCACCTTGAGATGGTCAGAAGTATGAAGTCATAAGCATCAGAATTTTGATTACGTCATCTTGGGGTTGCTACAAAAGTTGTAACTGCGAGAAATGGACGGATGGATGGATAGATAACCTTTATTGTCATTTTTTTTTACCGTGGGCACATTGGCACACATTAAAAACGAAAGTTGCTTGCTCTCAAAATGTACACATACATGACACACACCTAATTGTACTATATACACATATGTATAGACCCACACCCCTACTTGTAAATAAGAAATAAATAATAAATATTAAATACTGTCCATCTTGAATATATAACGGAAGGAGGAAGCCTAAGAGTTCACAAGGTTAATGCTGCATGGAATGAAACTATGGCTGAATCTGGATGTTCTGCTTCGGATACGTTCATTGTTTCCATGTCTTATCCTGTTGCCTTTATTTGAGGGTAAGCCTTCCAGGTGAGATGGGCGACACATAAATTTTAAAAAAATCAAAACACATCCAAGACAAAGGGCCTGCTGTGTTGACTCACCCCCCCAGAGACGAGAGACCCAGGTGGGGAGCTGTTTTCTCTAGAAGCCATTGAAGAGCGGCGTAACAACGCGCAATTGGCCTGTACCTGTGTTTACTTTTAATTTAGCCCCGGCGGCTTGCTGTCTCCTGGGGAGAAACTGAGTCCAAAGCCATTTGGAATCAGTTGCATTATTCATCTTCTGTCGTTGCACCTCTGAGCATCAGCATGCTAATTGGGCAACTGTAAGACAGACCCGTGGACTTCAACTCCCAGAATTCCCTGTGAGCAAGGAAGATTGGTGCAGGAAAAAAGGGTGTCTGATTGCATAAGAAAAAAAATATGATTTCAATCAGGGATGTCCAACTTTGGCAACTTTTTAAGACCTGTGGACTTCAACTCCCAGAATTCTCCGTGAGCAAGGAACATTGGTCCAGGAAAGGGTGTGTGATTGCGTAAGGAAAAAAAAATACGATTTAAACCAGGGGTGTCCAACCTTGGCAACTTTTTAAGACTCGTGGACTTCAACTCCCAGAATTCCCTGTGAGCAAGGAACATTGGTCCAGGAAAGGGTGTCTGATTGCGTAAGGAAAAAAAATATGATTTAAACCAGGGGTGTCCCAACTTTTTAAGACCTGTGGACTTCAACTCCCAGAATTCCCCAGCCAGCTATGGCTGGCTGGCTAGGGAATTCTGGGAGCTGAAGTCCACAGGTCTTAAAGCTGTCAAGGTTAGACACACACACACACACCGTGTTAAAGACACCATATTTTTTCAAGATGAAATTAGGGGCAGGGGGGGGGGAATTCAGCATGAGCGCCCCTTTAGGCTGGCTTTTTCCTTGATGCAGCCTTTGCCCTTCACACCGGTTTGAAACCAGATCTAAGAGGGCGAGGGTAGAGCAGAGCAAGCTAGCTCTCCTTCCACTTATTCTATATCTAGATCCCCTTTCCTCTTCGATCCTTGTTCGGCATTCGGTTCCGTGCCGGATGCGAGCGGCTGCGATTAATTCCTTCCGGTCTGTGGAAAAGCAACGCAGATGTCTTGTGATTTTCATCCAGAGTTTCGAATCTGGCTTTTTCCCCTTTTGCCTGGAACTGCAGCTTGAGGGCGAAGGATCCCCACCTCCCTTGATTTCTGATTTTATCCGCTGCGTTGGCTTGAGGCTTCCTCTGCAGAGGCTGTTAGTTCCAAAGGCTGCACAAGCAAATGCTGCAGGATGACTGGTTCCCAGTGGGCGTCAATTCATAGACTCTTAAGACTAACAGAGTCGGAAGGGACCTTGGAGGTCATCTAGTCCGACCCCCTGCTCAGGCAGGAAACCCTATACCATTTCAGACAAATGGCTGTCCAGTCTTTTCTTGAAAACCTCCGGTGTTGGAGCATTCACAGCTTCTGGAGGCAAGGAGTTCCACAGGTTAATTGTTCTGACTGTTAGGAAATTTCTCCTTAGTTCCAGGTTGCTTCTCTCCTTGACTAGTTTCCATCCGTTGCTTCTTCTCCTGCCTTCAGGGCCTTTGGAGAATAGCTTGACTGCCTCTTCTTTGGGGCAGCCCCTGAGATGTTGGAACACTGCTATCGTGTCACCCCTTGCCCTTCTCTTAGTTACTTTAAACCAGGGATAGGCAACCTCGGCTCTTTTATGACTCGTGGACTTCAACTCCCAGAATTCCTGAGCCAACCATGCTGAGGGAAAAGGGAGAGGTTTACAAGCTGAGCCATGCTGGCTCAGGAATTCTGGGAGTTGAAGTCCACGAGTCATAAAAGAGCCAAGGTGGCCTACCACTGGCCTAGGCCTAGGCCACTTTATGACTTGTGGACTTCAACTCCCAGAATTCCCGAGCCAGCCATGCTGAGGGGAAAGGGAGAGGTTTCCATGCTGAGCCATGCTGGCTCAGGAATTCTGGGAGTTGAAGTCCACGAGTCATAAAAGAGCCGAGGTTGCCTACCCCTGGTTTAGACATACCCAGTCCCCATTCTTTGTATGTTTTAGCCTCCAGTCCCCTGATCATCTTTGTTGCTCTTCTCTGCTCTCTTTCCAGAGTCTCAAAATCTTTTTTTATATTGTGGTGATCAAAACTGGCTTCAATATTTCACACACCCCCCTCCCTTTCTCAGGGCATGCTGGAGTGAGAACAAACAACCGGCATCGCTACCTATTCAACTAACAGCTTTATATTTTATTTCATTTATTTGTCATTAAGAATCACCCATCTCTCTCACAGAGGTACTCGGCAGCGATCAATAAAAGCATAAAAGAAAAAACAGTATATAAAATTCAAAAGAGGAGTAGAGTAGAGTAGAGTAGAATAACAGAGTTGGAAGGGACCTTGGAGGTCATCCAGTCCAACCCCCCCTGCTCAGGCAGGAAACCCTATACCATTTCAGACAAATGAGTGTCCAGTCTCTTCTTAAAAACCTCCAGTGTTGGAGCATTCACCGCTTCTGGAGGCAAGGAGTTCCGCTGGTTAATTGTCCTCACTGTCAGTTCCCCAGCGCATGTTTCATTTCTCTTTCTGGCTTCTGGGTTTTTGGATTGTTTTATTTTTTATTATTCTGTAATCTGTTTCGAGGATGCTTCTGGCTAAGACCATAACTTGAAAAACGAAGCGGTAATATGAGCGGTCACAGGGCAGAAGATTCACACACAGCTTTTTCCGACTGGCTGCTGCCAAGTGTTTCGAAACAAAGGACACCGAGCTAATCCTGGCTGTTGAATTGTGCAGTTCTGTTCCCACAAGAGACCCAAAGCTGCAGCTGGTTTAGCTTTTCCTTCAAAATCTTTGAGCCAACTAACTTTCCCTGAACTGACTTGGGTCTTCACACCCTTGCTGTCAACACTTAAGCCCTTTTTTGACTTCTGGACTTCAACTCCCAGAAATTCCTCAGCCAGGCACACTGGCTGGGGAATTCTGGGAGTTGAAGTCCACATACGCTGGTTGGGAGGGTTCTGGGAGTTGAAGTCCACATATGCTGGCTGGGAGGATTCTGGGAGTTGAAGTCCACATATGCTGGCTGGGGGATTCTGGGAGTTGAAGTCCACATATGCTGGCTGGGGGATTCTGGGAGTTGAAATCCACATACGCTGGCTGGGAGGATTCTGGAAGTCCACATATGCTGGGTGGGAGGATTCTGGGAGTTGAAATCCACATACGCTGGCTGGGGGATTCTGGGAGTTGAAATCCACATACGCTGGCTGGGAGGATTCTGGGAATTGAAGTCCACATATGCTGGCTGGGAGGATTCTGGGAGTTGAAGTCCACTCATATTCAAAGTCGCCACGTTTGGAAGACACTGTTCTAAAGCTTTCCCTGGGTTGTTCATTCACAACAAAATGAATGCAAAAGTCTTCCGTGTAAATAGCAGTGCTGTTTCTCAGTTTTGACGAAGAAGATTCCCTGTGACCTGAGGGGAAAAAACACAAAACTTCGTATTGCCAACGTAGCACTGAACTTCATGCTCACCTGCAAAGGTAGAAAAATGGCTTTAGCAATTAAAACCCGTTTCAAAAAGGAATCCCAAATCCTGTGCTGCAGCTCCCTCTAGTGGCAGCCAAGGAGACAAGCAGCCAGAAAATTAAAATGTCTCGCCCAAAATTTCTCTTGCTCTAAGGGAGATAGTTGTTAAGTGAGTTTTCCCCCATTTTATGACCTTTCTTGCCACTGTTGTTAAGTGACGCACTGCAATTACCGCGCTAGTAGCCTGGCTGTTAAGTGAATCCGGCTTGCCCCACGGACTTTGTTTGTCAGAAGGTGGCAAGAAGGGATCGCGTGATTCCCTTCCGTCATATGCAACCGTCATAAATACGAACCAGTGGCCAAGCATCTCATTTTTTTTTTATTTTTTTTTTAATCCCATTTATATCCCGCCCTTCTCCGAAGACTCAGGGCGGCTTACAGTTTAAGCACAAACCAATGTGCTTAGCAATAGCCTTCATTCTATGTATATGCCTGCTTATTAGGGCTTTCACCCCCTCCCCAAGCGGCATTATTACAAAGTCAGCTTAATTGCCCCCAACAATCTGGGTCCTCCTTTTACCTACCTCGGAAGGATGGAAGGCTGAGTCAACCTTGAGCCTGGTGGGACTCGAACCTGCACTAATTGCAGGCAGCTGGTGTTACTTAAGGAGGCATTAGCCCACTGCTCCACCAAGGCTCAATTTTTGATCACGTGGCCATGGGGTTACAGGTGTTAAGCGTGAAAGTCACTCATGAGTAACTTTTTTCAGTGCCATCGTAACTTCGAACAGTCACTAAACAAACGGTTGTAAGATGAGGGCTACATAAATGAAATAAAATAAATCCTACAGCTGAGGTCTTGGGCTCTTCCAAAACAGCTCTGACGGATTGACTCTAAAATAGTAATATAATATAATATAATATAATATAATATAATATAATATAATATAGTATAGTATAGTATAGTATAGTATAGTATAGTATAGTATAGTATAGTATAGTATAGTATAGTATAGTATAGTATAATATAGTATAGTATAATAATATAATATAATATAATATAATAATATAATATAATATAATATAATATAATATAATATAATATAATATAATATAATATAATATAATATAATATAATATAATATAATATAATATAATATAATATAATATAAAGATAAGATAACCTTTATTGTCTTTTTTTTTTACTGTGGGCACAACGGCACACATCAAAAATGAAATTTAGTTGCCCGGTCTCACGGTGAAACACAGACATGACACAAACCTAAACATACTATATACAACATACGTATAGACCCACACCCCTACTTATACACAAGAAATAAATATTAAATATTAAACACTGTCCATCTTGAATATATAACGGAAGGAGGAACCTTGAGAGTTCACAAGGTTAATGCTGTACGGGACAAAACTGTGACTGAATATGGATGTTCTGCTACGGATGCCACGAAGCCCCCTCCTCCGAGAAGGGAACAAGGAAAAGAGGTCGTGAAGAGGGTGTGTCGTGTCCCAGACAATCTTGCGGACCCTACTCAAGCAACGCTTCTGTGCCATGTCCTGGATGGGAGGGAGGGAACTGCCAAGGATCTTTTCGGCCGTCCTCACCACTCTCTGCACCGCCTTCCTGTCCGAAGCAGGGATGCTTCCAAACCGGACTGTGATGCCGTACGACAGGATGCTCTCGATTGTCCCCCTGTAGAAAGTGGTCAGGACAGGGGAAGGAAAATGTGCTTTTCTCATGCGACGGAGAAAATGCAGGCGCTGCTGTGCCCGCTTCACCAGTGTCTCGCTGTTGAGCGACCAAGCCAGCCTACTCGTTAGCTGCACACCCAGGAATTTGATGCTGGTAACCAATAGAATAGAATAATGAATAGAATAGAATAGAATAGAATAGAATAGAATAGAATAGAATAGAATAGAATAGAATAGAATAGAATAGAATAGAATAAGAAATAGAATAGAATAGAATTAGAATAGAATAGAATAGAATAGAATAGAATAGAATAGAATAGAATGGAATGGAATGGAATGGAATGGAATAGAATAGAATAAGAAATAGAATAGAATAGAATAGAATTAGAATTAGAATAGAATAGAATAGAATAGAATAGAATAGAATAGAATAGAATAAGAAATAGAATAGAATAGAATTAGAATAGAATAGAATAGAATAGAATAGAATAGAATAGAATAGAATAGAATAAGAAATAGAATAGAATAGAATAGAATAGAATGGAATGGAATATAATAGAATTAGAATTAGAATAGAATAGAATAGAATAGAATAGAATAAGAAATAGAATAGAATAGAATAGAATTAGAATAGAATAGAATAGAATAGAATAAGAAATAGAATAGAATAGAATTAGAATTAGAATTAGAATTAGAATTAGAATTAGAATAGAATAGAATAGAATAGAATAGAATAGAATAGAATAGAATAATAGAATAGAATATAGAACAGAACAGAATAGAGCTGGAAGGGACCTTGGAGGCCTTCTAGTCCAGCCCCCACTCAAGCAGGAGAACCTATACCATTTCAGACAGATGGTTGTCCAGTCTCTTCTTAAAAACCTCCAGTGATGGAGCTCCCACAATTCCTGGTGGCAAGCTGTTTCACTGGTTAATTGTCTTCCTGTTAGGAAGTTTCTCCTTAATTCTAGGCTGCTTCTCTCCTTGATCAGCTTCCAACTGTTGTTTCCCGTCCTTCCCTCTGGTGCTGTGGAGAACAGCTTGACTCCCTCTTCTTTGGGGCAGCCCCTCAGATACTGGAACCCTGCTATCATGTCCCCCCTATTTCTTCTTTTCTTTAGACTAGCCAAACCCAAGTCCCGCAGCCGTTCTTCGTATGTTTTGGCCTCTTGGCTCTCATTCTCTTAAGCGTCTAGTCCTCTTTGGGGGGACAAAGTCCAGCCTATCGAAAGGTTTCTTGCTGCCCGCCAGGTCAAAATCAGTAACCCGGCAGGATGCTCGTTACTCATTGTCCCAACCAGGCCCATAAAAGCAGAACGATCGTCCGGGGCTTCTTCCCAACAAGGGTGGTGGTGGTGGAAGCACCCAATGTTTACCCAGAAAGTCCTTGAGTGGGTAACACCTTGAACTCAGCACACCTGACTCATTTCTCCACGCACCGCAATAAAGGCGTATCAATAACTGGGACGGCTATAAAAACGGGGCAGTCACAGCGGCCTCTTTTTCAGACGAAGGGCGCCCGGTGCCAGTCATTTATGTGAGTTTTGGGTTTTGATAGCCTGGGGGTGGGTGGGGGGGGGCGTGTGTGTGCGTGTGTGTATGTGTGTGTGCTGGAGGGTAGACGGGGGGAAAAAAATGGGCACCGTTGGCACGGAGGAGGGCAGCAAGGTATGGAATTTATCGGCGGATGATTTCCTGGAATGAAAATCGGACCACGCTGGGCTTTCTCCTCCTGAGGGTGCAGCTGGCGGTGCACGATTTGGGGGACCCCCTTCAACTCTGTGAAAGCATTAAGAGTTCTCCCCACCCCACCCCCCCTTGTGTCTTTTCCACCCCAGCAACCCGCGCGAAAATGGAGGGCGCCCTTTACCTAAAGTTGCTCTTCGTTGTGGCAACCGCGCCAGGCGTCGTCACAGGTAAGGAGAGATGTTCAGACTGGGGATCCGGCGTTTTTGGTCCGCCCGCAGCTGTGCCTCAACTTACGACCGTTTCTTTCGGGACCGTTCCAAATTACAGCAGCAGTGGGGGGAGAAAAATGAACAACGCCCGTTTTTCCACCCTTACGGGCATTTGGTATCTCCACAGTCGCACGGTGAAAATTCGGCCGCTCGGCAGCTAGACTCACATTTATGACGGTCGCAGCATCCCGGGGTCATAAAGGTGTCCCTTTTGTGACCTCCTGACGGGCAAAGTCGAAGGGGGAAAGCCAGATTCGCTTAACGGCCCTCTAACTAACTTAGCAACTGCAGTGATTCACTTAACAGCGCTGGCCAGGGAAGTCATAAAACGGGGCAAAAGTCACTTAACTACAGTCTCGCTTAGCGACAGAAATTTTGTTGTGGCCCTACTTCGAGAACTCCCCTAGACTGAGTCTTTCCCAAGGAGAGGCAGGTCTGGATGTTTGATGGCGTTCAAGGCACCGTTGCTGGAGCTCCAATTAATTAATTAAAACTCTTGTGCCACCTTAGAATCTACGCGGCTCACCATCCATAAAAACAAGAGAAAACCTGGAAAGAAGAAATACTGACGCTGAAATTGATTTTAAGATTTGCAGAGAAGGGAGGGAGGGAGGGAGGGAGGGAAGGAAGGAAAGGAAAGGGAGGGGAAGGAGATGGGGAATGAAAGAAGAAAGGAAGGAGATAAGGAAGGAAGGGAGATGGGAAAGAGAAGGAAGGAAGGAGATGAGAAGGAAGGAAGGAGGGAGGGAGATGGGAATAAAAAGGAAGGAAGGAAGGAGGGAAGGAAGGAGATGAGAAGAAAGATAGGGAGGGAAGGAAAGGGGAGGGAGGGAGAGAGGATGGGGAAGGAGATGGGAATGAGAAGGAGGGAGGGAGGGAGGGAGGAGATGGGAATGAAAAGGAAGGAAGGAGATGAGAAGGAAGGAAGGAAGGAAGATGGGGAGGAAGGGAGGGAGGGAAGGAAAGGGAGGGGGAGGGAGGGAGGGAGGAGATGGGAATGAAAAGGAAGGAAGGAGATGAGAAGGAAGGAAGGAGGGAGGGAGATGGGAATAAAAAGGAAGGAAGGAAGGAGATGAGAAGAAAGATAGGAAGGGAGGGAAGGAAAGGGGAGGAAGGATGGGGAAGGAGATGGGAATGAGAAGGAGGGAGGGAGGAAGGAGATGAGAAGGGAGGGAGGAAGGGAGGGAAGGAAAGGGGAGGGAGGTAGGAAGGAAGGAAGGAGATGGGAATGAAAAGGAAGGAAGGAGATGAGAAGAAAGATAGGAAGGAAGGAAGATGGGGAGGAAGGGAGGGAGGGAAGGAAAGGAAGGGGGAGGGAGGGAGGATGGGGAAGGAGATGGGAATGAGAAGGAGGGAGGAAGGAAGGAGATGGGGAATGAAAGAGGAAGGAAGGAGGGAGGGAGATGGGAAAGAAGGAAGGAAGGGGATGAGGAATGAAAGAAAGAAGGAGATGAGAAGGAAGGAAGGAAGGAGGGAAGGAGATGGGGAATGAAAGAGGAAGGAAGGAAATGAGGAGGGAGGGAGGGAGGCAGGAAAGAGATGGGGTCTCATCTCAGTCTATTAATCACCTCCAGAACGAGGTGCCCCATTGGGACCCCAGCCCAGTTGGCACAGCCAGGTCTTCAGGCCCTGTCGGAAGGCCAGAGAGGGAGGGAGCATCCTTCCCGCCCTCTTTCCTTCCACCAAAGTCTGGAATCACGGAAAGTTGGATCTCTTCCTTCCTGCAACCGACCACCGATTCTGCCCACAAGGAATGTGAAGAAGGCATGAAGGACGGTTGCAGGAACTGGGTCTGTCCGGTTTAAAGAAGAGAAGGATTGGGGGGGGAACACGATAGCGCTCTTCCAAGATTCGAGGGGCTCCTACAAGGATGAGGGGGGGGTCCACCTGTTCTCCAAAGCCCCCGAAGGCAGGACGTGAAGCAACGGATGGAAATCAAGCCAAGGCGAGGAACGACCTGGCACGAAGCAGAATTGCCGTATCCGTGTTCTTCCGTATTCTGTTGCGTCTGGACCGCAAACATGGCCACGTAATTTGCCTTAAATTGGCACCAGCGGAAAATGTGCGAACTGTACAGGGAAAGCCGACAGAAAAGCAGACTTGTCGTTCAGAGTTGAACTATTGGGGTTCTCTGAGCTCCACGGTTTCCTTGCAGACGTTTCAGGACCCAACTGGGTAGCATCATCAGTTCTAGAAGGGAGGGGGATTGTGGAGAGTGGGGGAGGAGGAGGAAGAGGAGGAGGAGGAAGAAAAGGATTGTGGAGTCCTTGGTGCTTTCTAAACTTGGTCCTTTTCTTGCAGACGTTTCATGACCCAACTAAGGAGCATCAGTGTTAGAAGGGGGGAGGAGGAGGAGCAGGAGGAAGGGAGGACAGGAGGAGGAGGAGGAGGAAGTAGAGAGGGAGGAGGACAAAGAGAAAAGGGAGAGAGGAGAGGAGAGGAGGAGAAAGGGAGGGCGACGAGGAGAGGGAGGGGAAGGAGGGGGAGGGCTGTGGAGTCCTGAGTGCCCTCTGAGCTGGGTGGTTTCGTTGCAGACGTTTCATTACCAGACTAGGTCACATCATCAGTGCTAGAAGAGAGTGGTGTTTATGGAGGAGGAGGAGGACTGTGGGTTCCTTGGTCCTCTCTGAGCTTGGCTGTATTTTTTGCTGACGTTTCATGACCCAACCAGGGAACATCATCAGTGCTAGAAGGGAGTGGGGTTGGAGGAGGAGGAGGAAGAGGAGGAGGAGGACTGTGGGGTCCCTGGTGCCCTCTGAGCTGGGTGGTTTCCTTGCAGATGTTTAATGACCCAACTGGGTAACATCATCAGTGCTAGAAGGGAGGAGGAGGACTGTGGGGTCCTTGGTCCTCTCTGAGCTTGGCTGTTGTTTTTTTGCAGACATTTCATGACCCATCTAGGGAACGTCATCAATGCTAGGAGGGAGGAGGAGGAGGAGGAGGAGGAGGAGGACTACTGTGGGGTCCTTGGGGCTCTCTGAGCTGGGGGGGTTTCCTTGCAGACGTTTCATGACCCAACTAGGGAAGGTCCTCAGTGCCAGAAGGGAGATGGGTTTGTAAACGGTGGGGAGGACAAGATGAAACGGATGGAAACTAATCCATCCCAGAACTGAGGAGGAATGTCCCGACAGTGAGAACCACTAATCAGCGGAACAACTGGCCACCAGAAGTGGTGGGTGCTCCCTCCCTCAGCGGAGGGGTTCAAGAAGAGACTGGGACAGGCACCTGTCTGGCACGGTGTAGACCGGGTCTCCTGCCTGAGCAGGGGGCTGGACTAGAAGACCTCCCAGGTCCCTTCCAACTCTGTCGTTCTGAGGAACCCCTCCCTCCCTCCCTCCCACAGGCCTAGAGCTGTCCATCAACGCCAACACGGCGGACTTCGAGCTGGCGACCGAAGTGGGCCGGAGCCAGTCGCTCTGGTGCGCCCTTCAGCATCACGGCCAGGAGGAGGAATTGCTCTGGCTGCGAGGAGACGCAGAGGTGGAGCTGCAGGAGGGCAACCGAGTGAACGCCAGCAACGTCTGCCTCTCCCCCGTCGGCCACGAGGACCACGGCGTCTCCTTCACCTGCCTGCTGGCCCGGGACAGATCCGTGCGGGTCTCCGTGCTGCTCAACGTCACCTGTGAGCTTTTGGAAAGAGAGTTGGATGGAGAACGCCAATGCCCACGCAAACTAGCGCGGTGGGGGGGGAAGCAGAAAAGGGATTTTTTTTAAAAAGGAGGGAGGGAGGAAAATGAGACATGGAGGGAGGGAGGAAGAAAGAGCAGTAGAAAGAGGAAAGAAGGAAGAAGGAGAGAGGAAGGAAGGAAGGAGAAGAAATGCTAAGGGGAAGGAAAGAAGGAAGGAAGGAAGGAAGAAGCAGTAGAAGAGGAAGGAAGGAAGAAGGAGAGAGAAAGGAAGGCAGGCAGGAAAGGAAGGAAGGAAGGAAGGAAGGAAGGAAGAAGGAGAGAGAAAGGAAGGCAGGCAGGAAAGGAAGGAAGGAGAAGCATCAGTAGAAAGGGGAAGGAAAGAGAAGAAACGCTAAGGGGAAGGAAGGAAAGAAGGAAGGCAGGAAAGGAAGGAAGGAAGAAAGGAAGGAAGGAGAAGAAGCAGTAGAAAGGAAGGAGGGAAGGAAGGAAAGAAGAAGCATTAAGGGGAAGGAAGGAAGAAAGACAGGAAAGGAAGGAGAAGAAAGTAGAAAGAGGAAGGAAGGAAGGAAGTAAAGAAGGAAGGAGAAGAAGCAGTAGAAAGGAAGGAGGGAAGGAAGGAAAGAAGAAGCGTTAAGGGGAAGGAAGAAAGAAAGACAGGAAAGGAAGGAGAAGAAAGTAGAAAGAGGAAGGAAGGAAGGAAGTAAAGAAGGAGAAGAAGCACTAAGGGGAAGGAAAGAAGGAAGGCAGGAAAGGAAGGAAGGAGAAGAAACGCTAAGGGGAAAGAAAGAAGGAAGGAGAAGAAGCCGTAGAAAGAGGAAGGAAGGAAGGAACGAAAGGGGAAACAGGAGACAGGGAAAAAGAGGAGAAGGAAGGAAGGAAGGAAAAAAAGAGGGAGGGAGGGAGGGAGAAGGAAGGAAAATGGGAGTGAAAAAGGAGAAGGAAGGAAGAAAGGCAAGAAAGAAATAGAGGGAGGGAGGAAGAAAAACAGAAAAATCTGCCCATTTCCTTTGCAGCAAAGGCAAGTACAATCACAGGAGTATCATTTTGTGTTCACTGTCACAAAATGGGGAGGGGGGGGGTCCGAGGAGGGGGGGTCCCATTGCCCTAGAATTGGAGGCTGGCTTCCCTCCACAGCCAAGTCATCTCTTCTTTCTCCACAACCACAACCACAACAACAACAACAAAAGATGATCGATCTTTAAATCCGACCAGAGAATTGTTTCTCAACCTCGGGCACACTTTAAGCTCTTCTGGCCTTCAGCTCCCAGAATTCCCCAGCCAGCAAGGGCTGGCTGGGGAATTCTGGGAGCTGAAGGCCAGAACAGTTTAAAAGTGCCGCCGAGCTTTCAGAATCCCCGGATTAGTCCCTTTGGGATGGTTTGCATTTTTCCCAACTTGGATCCGGCGGCAGGAAACGGGAATGTTAGTTTCTCCGCTGCCGTTTGACACCCCCCCCTCCTACCGAGGCTACCCTGGAAAGGGCAACTGGGCTACCCTGGGGGGGGGAATCACCAAGCCCGGCCCCTCTCCGCTGACCCCTGTGCTGGCGCTCCGCAGACCCCCCCGCCCTGAGCGGAGAGGACCCTCCCGCCATCCCCGCGGAGTGGGACGTGACCCTCAATTGCCGGGTCAAAGCCAACCCCCCAGCTCAGCTGAGCTGGCTGAAGGACAACGAGCCGCTGAGCCTGGAGGACACCCGCTACTGGATTTTGCGAACCAGCGAGCTGTTCCAGCTGACCATTAAGCGACTCCAGCCGTCGGACAGAGGGATATACACCTGTGTGGCTGACTCTCCGCGCGGATGGAGCCGGAAAGATTTCCACCTGGTCGTCGAAGGTGCTTCGGTTTATTCGTTTGTATCCCACCTCTACTCTTGACGCATACTAGCGATGAACGTATCCGACCTATCTCCCTCCTCCCCCCCCCAATTTCCCCACAACAACGACCCTGTGAGGTGGGTCGGGCTGAGGGAGAGGGACTGGCCCAGAGTCACCCAGACAGCTTTTGTACCTAAGGCGGGACTAGAACTCACCGTCTTCTAGTGATTGGCCCAGAGTCACCCAGCTGGCTTTCACGCCTAAGGCGGGACTAGAACTCCCCGTCTCCTGGTGATTGGCCCAAAGTCACCCAGCTGGCTTTCACGCCTAAGGCGGGACTAGAACTCCCCGTCTCCTGGTGATTGGCCCAGAGTCACCCAGCTGGCTTTCACGCCTAAGGCGGGACTAGAACTCACCGTCTCCTGGTGATTGGCCCAGAGTCACCCAGCTAGCTTTCACGCCTAAGGCGGGACTAGAACTCTCCGTCTCCTGGTGATTGGCCCAGAGTCACCCAGCTGGCTTTCACGCCTAAGGCGGGACTAGAACTCACCGTCTCCTGGTGATTGGCCCAGAGTCACCCAGCTGGCTTTCACGCCTAAGGCGGGACTAGAACTCACCGTCTCCTGGTGATTGGCCCAGAGTCACCCAGCTGGCTTTCACGCCTAAGGCGGGACTAGAACTCACTGTCTCCTGGTGATTGGCCCAAAGTCACCCAGATGGCTTTCACGCCTAAGGCGGGACTAGAACTCACCGTCTCCTGGTGATTGGCCCAAAGTCACCCAGATGGCTTTCACGCCTAAGGCGGGACTAGAACTCACCGTCTCCTGGTGATTGGCCCAGAGTCACCCAGCTGGCTTTCACGCCTAAGGCGGGACTAGAACTCACCGTCTCCTGGTGATTGGCCCAGAGTCACCCAGCTAGCTTTCACGCCTAAGGCGGGACTAGAACTCTCCGTCTCCTGGTGATTGGCCCAGAGTCACCCAGCTGGCTTTCACGCCTAAGGCGGGACTAGAACTCCCCATCTCCTGGTGATTGGCCCAGAGTCACCCAGCTGGCTTTCACGCCTAAGGCGGGACTAGAACTCACCGTCTCCTGGTGATTGGCCCAGAGTCACCCAGCTGGCTTTCACGCCTAAGGCGGGACTAGAACTCACTGTCTCCTGGTGATTGGCCCAAAGTCACCCAGATGGCTTTCACGCCTAAGGCGGGACTAGAACTCACCGTCTCCTGGTGATTGGCCCAGAGTCACCCAGCTGGTTTTCTTTTATTGAAAAGTTTTAAAATACAATTTTCCTTTAAGAAACCCCCCTTCCCACTCCCTCCTCCCCCCCTACCTCCCCCCCTGCCCCCCTCCCTCCTTCCCCCCCCCCTACCTCCCCCCCTCCCCCCTCCCCCCCCCTACTTCCCAGAGCTAAATACAAGGTATATATATAAAAAAAAACAAACCTAAGCAACCATATACTAACAACTATAAATTCTAAAATCCATCACTCTCTAGCTTATGTAGGATAAAACAAACCTTAGCAATATTAAATATATATAAAAAACTAAAAAATAAAAAAAGACACACTCTCTAACTTATATAGGATGAAACAAGCCTTAATAGTATTAAATATATATTAAAGACAAAAAAAAACACCTCAACCAAATCAAAAAACTTTAAAGTTAACTCTTCTGTAATCGGCCGTTCCTCTTCCAGTACCATATCTATAGTTATTCCAAACAAACAAAAAAGAAAAAAAGAGAAAGAAAAAAAAATAGATTGCGAACAAAACTTTAACCTCCATTTAAGAAACTTCTGTATATTCCACCAAGCTTTAATCCAAAAAAAAAACCTCATCCTTTCCACAAAACCACCACGTATGAAAATATCTTGCGTCTACACCTAAACCTTTTACCACCACCCATACTTGACTACTTGACTACATCGTAGAAGTTCCATAGACTTCTGCAAATCCTGCTATTTTCTCTTCTTAGATCGTTTTGCAGCAGCACGCGTCACCCTCTGTTTTATAGACTCATCCGACGAGGTTGTCTCTTGATCTCCTCCAACACCGTTGTCTTCTATCTGACCATCTTCGGCCTCTTGATGCGCTCCTTCTCCAGATCCCTTTTCAGCTTCCAAAAGTGTTAATGGCGTTGCATTTAAAACATTATTGTAGAAATCTCGCGCTTGCATCACAGTAACCAAAGGGTACCTTTTACCTTCGTGCGTCACCATCAACCCCACTGGGATCTCCCATCTGAACCTTATATCTCGTTGCTTGAGCTCTTGCACAAGAAATGTAAAGTCCTTCCTTCTCCTTAGAATCTTTGGAGGAATTTCTTTTAAGACCAAAACTTCTTGGTTAGCAATCACAACTTTAGTATCATAAGCAGCTTGTATAACTTCATCTCTAGTTTCCCTTTTTGCAAAATATACCACCACATCTCTAGGCAACTTTCTCTGTCTAGCAATCCATGAATTCACACGAAACACTTTATCCATGCCTCCTTTTATTTCAAATGCTGGCTGTTTCAACACTACTTCGAAAGCCTCAGAAACAAGCTGCTTTAGATCTTCCTTAGTATTCTCCTTTAAGCCTCTAATTCTAATGGCAAACTGCATCTGGTAATATTGAGCAAGACTCAGTTCCTTGTCCATTTTATCTTCATTCTCCAATACTTTTGCTTCTAATATAGCATTCTTTTGAGTCAAGTCCTCTAGCTTTTCCTCCAATTCTTCCACACAACGAGCCACTTTACACACTGAAGACAAGATGTCTACCTTCATCTCACTGAGCTTCTGTTCCATCCTCTCCTCCATTCTCTTCTCCAGTTTCTCCAATTTCTCCTCCATCTGTGCAAATCTATCATTAATTGATTCCAAAATTACCTGGGTGTGTTTTTCAAGAGCATCTTGCAGATCCTTTGATGTCAATACATCAGGAGGATGCAACGCCTGCAATGATGATTGTTGCACCGGAGAAGTTCCAGCACTCCGAAGAGTTTTAGGGGGTGGTTTAGCCGCCATCTTTTACCAATTGTGACGCAGTTTCACTTCAGTTTTATAGTCCAAAAAAAGTCCATCAAGCTGGAGAGTAAAATATAATAATCTTCTTCACCTTTTCCACTTGTATCGCTCTGCCTGCTCCTTTAATCCATAGTCATTCCTTCAGGCAGGGGTGGTCGCAGACGGCTGGCTCTGCTCCAAGAAGTCAGGAGCAGAGGCGCCGGCCAGCTGGGAGCAGCCCAGGCTACGGGGGAGTTCAATCCTTCAGCCGCCCAAGCCATAAGCTCAGGCGGCCCTGGAGAACTCTACCCCTACCTGGGAGCTCGCCTCCTCCTCTTCTCCCGAGGAGGGGGCTTCGAATTCGCCCGAACAGCTGATCGGCGCTGTTTCGGGCGAAAAAACAACAGCTGAGCCGCGGGCAGTCCGGGAAGGCTGTCTCCGTCGCCGCGGAGCCACCGGAAGTCCAAACTCACCGTCTCCTGGTGATTGGCCCAGAGTCACCCAGCTGGCTTTCACGCCTAAGGCGGGACTAGAACTCACTGTCTCCTGGTGATTGGCCCAAAGTCACCCAGATGGCTTTCACGCCTAAGGCGGGACTAGAACTCACCGTCTCCTGGTGATTGGCCCAGAGTCACCCAGCTGGTTTTCATGCCGAAGGCGGGACTAGAACTCACCGTCACCTGGTGATTGGCCCAAAGTCACCCAGCTGGCTTTCATGCCGAAGGCGGGACTAGAACTCACCGTCTCCTGGTGATTGGCCCAGGAGACGAGACTAGAACTTTCCATCTCCTGGTGATTGGCCCAGAGTCACCCAGCTGGCTTTCATGCCGAAGGCGGGACTAGAACTCAGAATCTCCTGCTTTCCATCCTGGTGCCTTAACCACGAAACCAAACAGGCTAACCATTGTGACCCCCACCCCTGGCCCTGTCCATTGGGGTCTGTGGCTCGGCCAGCCAGGCTTCCTTATCCAAAGTTTGCCTTTGTCTCCCAATCCTTCCTTTTTAAAAATGGACAGCCACTTGTCTGAAATGGTCTAGGGTCTCCAGCTTGAGCAGGGTTGGACTAGAAGACCTCTAAGGTCCCTTCCAGCTGCATTATTCTGTAAAAGCACCAAAATCAAAGCAATAACAATCACTCTTAGACTTATATACCGCTTCGCAGTGCTTTACAGCCCTCTCGTAAGCGGTTTGCAGAGTCAGCCTATTTGCCCCCAACAATCGGGGTCCTCATTTTACTGACCTCGGAAGGACAGAAGGCCGAGTCAACCTCGAGCTGGTCGGTATTAAACATCCTGGCTGTGGGCAGAGTCCCTGGCGCCCAAAAGGCTGGGGACCTCTGGTTTAACCAACTGCCGTGGTTCCCATAATGACTACTGCAAAAAAGTTCATAAGGCCACGCTGGGACCCGCCCGATGGCCAGCACAACTTTACGAACAGAATTCCAGCTTCAGTGGACGGTTGCAAGTAGAGGACTCCATGTATTCCGATCCAGGGAAGGCGTCGCTTGCTGAATGCCTTTAATAAAGTGGGTCTTCCTGAACGGCGCCGCCATCTCTTTCTTCCCCCCGCAGAGAGAAAACTGCCTTTCCCCAACGAAGCCGTCATCGGCGCAGGGGTGGTCCTGTCGCTGATAGCGCTCTTCGGTCTCGTGGTTCGATGGGAGAAGATCGTACAGGTAGGAAGGGCCGCGGATTGCTCCGAGCCGTTCAGAAATATCTGCCAGGCGCGAAAAGAATCCGGGTCAGGCGAATTCTGAACACCAGTTCAGTTCCAGTTAGCCTAAGCACAGGAGTAAAGGGACGCTTTGGCTCAGTGGGTTAGGACGCTGAGCTTGTCGATCAGATGGTCGGCAGTTTGGCGGGTCGAATCCCGAGTGCCGCGTAACAGAGTGAGCGCCTGTTACTTGTCCCAGCTTCTGCCAACCTAGCAGTTCGAAAGCACGTAAAAATGCAAGTAGAAAAATAGGGACCGCTACGGTGGGAAGGTAACAGCGTTCCGTGCGCCTTTGGCGTCCAGTCATGCCGGCCACATGACCACGGAGACGTCCTTGGACAAGCGCTGGCTCTTCGGCTTTGAAACGGAGATGAGCACCGGCCCCTAGAGTCGGAAACGACTAGCACGCGTGTGCGGGGGAACCTTTACCTTTACCTTAAGCACAGGAAGCTGGTAAACTAAAGGCCAGCAGTATTTTGGGGCTAGAGAACGCCCAGTTCAAGAGGGCTTGGACTTAAACCGTTTGAGGGGAACGTAAGGATTCCAGGCTGATTCCTCTCTTGACTCCGCCCCCGGCCTCCTCCTCCTCCTACAATATCCGACAGGGCATGTTGAACACAGTGGCCAGCGTTGTTTGTTTCGTGAGCTGGGCAGCTTTCTAAATTGGGGGGAAAAATATGAATACATTAACAAACGAAACCCGGTCAAGAGGAACGAGAGCTTGAAAGAAAGAAAATGAAACACGTAGAACTTGGGAAAGCGGGTATGTGTGTGTGTGTGTGGACATGGATGGATGGATGGACGGACAGACATACTGTATATTAAATGATAGATAGATAGATAGATAGATAGATAGATAGATAGATAGATAGATAGATAGATAGACGTACATACATAAATGCATAGATATAGATGGACAGATAGATGGACGATAGATAATGATGGATGGATGAATGGATGGACAGATGTATATTAAATGATACATACATACATACATACATACATATATACATTCATACATATGGATGGACAGATAGATGGACAATAGATAATGATGGATGGGTGGATGGAGAGACGTATATTAAATGACAGATACATACATACATACATACATACATAGATATGGATGGAAAAATAGATGTATGATAGATAGGGATGGATGGATGGATGGGCAGACATATATTAGATAGATAGATAGATAGATAGATAGATAGATAGATAGATAGATAGATAGATAGATAGATAGATAGATAGATACATGCATACATAGATATGGATAGACAGATAGATGGACGATAGATAATGATGGATGGACAGACGGATGGATAGACGATAGATATGGATGGATAGATAGATAGACGATAGATAGGTAATGATGGATGGATAGACAGACAGACGGACAGATTCTTGTAATTGGCCATAACTTTGCGGGGCTGGAATCAGCCAAGTCACAAGTCTACACAAATTGAGGTAGAATTCAAACAAAAAATGTGCCTCCTGGGTCTTCTTTACCGTAATAGGACCTGATTGTTCTTTCTATAGGCCGAGATGTAGCCTGTGCAGTGAAAAGCCTGGTGTGTGTGTGTGTGCGTGCGCGCGCTCATGCGTGCGTGCTTTTTCCTATTTTTACGAAGTGGTGCTGTCTTGGATGTGACCCGGGTGTCACGTGGTGGCTTGCTTACTTTTGAAAACCAGGTCTCTCCAAGGTTATGGAGAACCACCTTCTAAGTTGGCTTAGCCATCAGGAGGTGCTGCTGTTGCTTCAGTCCTGGTGCACGCGCGCGCACACACACACATACACACACACACACACACACACAACAGGAAGGAGCTGTCAACCCCTCCTGGCCCTCAGGCTGGTTTCCTAATTGCCGAAATGCAGCCCTGTCAGGTAGATAATGGGCTTGGTGCGGTGGCTTCACGTCTGCCCAACATCTGTGGGGAGGAGTGGCAGAGCGTGAGTGGCTTCTGCCCACTTCCTCTCGCGAGGGCCTTGGGCCAGGAGGAAGTGGAGCCCCAGATGGGCGTCTTTAAAGTCGGCCTTCAGGCATTCGGGACCACCGAGCGATTGCCAGGGCAGGGAAGCGGGGAGGGAGTTATCCTGCCAACCAAACTGAGCAAAAGCCTAGGGCAGGGGTCTTCCTTTTAGGACTTCTGGACTTCAACTCCCAGAATTCCTCAGCCAGGATGTTTTAAGACAGGGGTCTTGTGTGGACTACAACTCCCAGAATTCCTCAGCCAGGATGATTTAAGACAGGGGTCTTCCCACTTGGCCCTTTTAGGACTGGTGGACTTCAACTCCCAGAATTCCTCAGCCAGGATGCTTTAAGACAGGGGTCTTCTGTGGACTTCAACTCCCAGAATTCCTCAGCCAGGATGCTTTAAGGCAGGGATCTTCCAACTTGGCCCTTTTAGGACTTGTGGACTTCAACTCCCAGAATTCCTCGGCCAGGATGCTTTAAGACAGGGGTCTTTCCACTTGGCCCTTTTATGACTGGTGGACTTCAACTCCCAGAATTCCTCAGCCAGGATGCTTTAAGGCAGGGATCTTCTGTGGACTTCAACTCCCAGAATTCCTCAGTCAGGATGCTTTAAGGCAGGGATCTTCTGTGGACTTCAACTCCCAGAATTCCTCAGCCAGGATGCTTTAAAGCAGGGATCTTCTGTAGGCTGAGGAATTCTGGGAGTTGAAGTCCACAGGTCATAAAAGGGCCAAGTTGGAAGACCCCTGGCCTAGGCCAACACACCAATCCTAAATGCCCAAGCCCCTTTTGGAAGGAGATGGGTGCTTTAAATTTATATGAAATGTGAGGACTAGCGCTGATGATGTTACCTAGTTGGGTCATGAAACGTCTGCAAGAAAAGCACCCAGCTCAGAGAAGCACGCAAGACCCCCACAGTTCAATCCTGAACTACAAGTATTCTCGTTTATTAATATAAAATGTAAATAAATAACCTTGATATCGTGCCAAAATAGTCACTCATGGAGGGATTTGAGCTGTTTCTCATTATGGAAATTAATTCTTTCTCTTTTCCTTCCTTCCTTCCTTCCTTCCTTCCTTCCTTCCTTCCTTCCTTCCTTCCTTCCTTCCTTTTTCTTTCTCTCTCTCTCTCTTCCTCCATTCCCTTCCCCTTTTCACTTTTCTTTCTTTCCCCCTTCCCTTTTTCAGTTTTTCCAAAAGCGTTTAAAGAAAACGGATTCTCCAAGCCACACCGCACTGTAGGTATTTCTAATATTACTTCTTATTCATGTCTTTAATAATAATAATAAAGTTGGAAGGGACCTTGGAGGTCATCTAGTCCAACCCCCTGCTCAGGCAGGAAACCCTACACCATTTCAGACAAATGGCTGTTCGGTCTCTTCTTAAAAGCCTCCAGTGTTGGAGCACTCACAGCTTCTGGAGGCAAGGAGTTCCACGGGTTAATTGTCCTCACTGTTGGGAAGTTTCTCCTTAGTTCTAGGTTGCTTTCTCAGGAAAAATAACCCAGTCCTGACAAATGCAATCAGATGTTAACATTTCTATTTTACAGGCAGAAAATAGAAAAAGCAGCTTTATTTCTTAAGAGAGGTAGTCCTTGGATTACACACCTTCCTTTAGCGATCACTTGAAATTACAACAGCCCTAAAAAAATAGCTTACGAACAGTCCTCGCACTTACGACCATCACAGCATCCCCACCACCACGGTCACATGTTCAACACTTGGGCGCTTGGCAACTGGTATGTGATTACAGTGGTTGTGTCACGTCGTCCTCTGCCAGGAAACAAAAGCACTTCGAAAGGAACAAGCAACAAGGTTTATTCTTCTCCAAAGCAAACCGCGGTAAAGTCAGCGTTGAGGCATCCAGCCTCAACGCTTTTTTATCAGGTTACCACGCCCTGACCCCACCCCTTCAAAGCAAACCAGCATCCGCCCGCCTCCCCATAAATGCCCCACCCATCACCCTGCACAGCCACCACCCACCGCGTGCACCGCTGCGGCCCGTCAGGCCCCCTTCCCGGTAAGCCTCCCTCGTGCGCCCCAGTCCGTGCCGGCATTGCAGCTGCGAGCTCCCCCCCCAGTCCTTCCAGGCGCTCAGGGAATGAGGGTGGCAACACGGGCATAGCCACACCCCCCTCCACGTTTTGCTGGGGCGGCCCCGCCTGTCCGTTCGGTCCCGCGTTGCCCCCAGTCTGTTCCTGCCCGGACACCCCCTGCGAGCCAGAGTCTTGCCGCCGAGGTGAGACAGATGCGCCGATCAGCTGGGCGCCGGCCAGCCGTGCGGCGGGGCTGCGACGCGTCCTGCGGGATTCGGGCGAGGCCACGCCCATCGACCGAACGCCAGGGACCCGATGGAGCTGACGGTCCGGAGGGGGTGCGCTAATCAACCGGGCGCCGGCCAGCTGTTTGGCGGAGCCGCGGCGCGCCCCGCGGTGTTCGGGCGACGCCACGCCCAACCCATCGGCGTCCAGCTTGCCGGCGGAGCCGTGGCGCGCCTCACAGCGCCCGGGCGACGCCTCGCCCATCCCGGTAGGCTCAGAGGCTTTGGAGGGGGACTGCTGCCGATCCGGAGGGAGCGCGCCGATCAGCTGGGTGCCGGCCAGCTGTTTGGCGGAGCCGCGGCGCGCTCCGTGGTGTTCGGGCGAAGCCACGCCCAGCACAGCAGGTTTCGGGACTTGCCGGTGGCAGTGTCGAGGCCCGAGCGGGCGGCGGACCGGCGGGGCTTGACAGGTTGCAGCATCCTTGGGTCACGTGATCGCTATTGCAACCTTGCCAGTTGGCTTCTGACCATCATACAGTAGTTGATGGGGGAAGAATGGATTCACTTAATGACCGTGCAATTCACTTAACAACTGCGGTAATTTGCTTAATATCCACGGCGGGGGAAAAAAAGGTGGTAAAAATCAGGCTCAGCTTCCTTAACAACTGTCTCGCTTAGCAACAGCAGTTCTGATCCCAATTGCAGTCGTAAGTCGAGGACTGTCTCTAATTGGTAGTTGGGTTCAGGGAGTCTTTGACTTACGACCACAACTGAGCCCCAAATTTCTGTCGCTGAGCGAGGCGGTTGTGAAGTGAATTTTGCCCCGTTTTGCGACCTCTCGCCACCGTCGTTAAGTGGATTGCTGCAGCTGTTGAGTTAGTCGGACGGTCGTTAAGTGAATCCAACTCCCCCGTTGACTTGGCTTGTCAGAAGGTCGCAAAAGGGGACCATGTCACACATACACACACACACATACACACACACACACACACACACACAGAGCCCCGGGGACGCTGTGACCATCATAAACGGGAGCCGATTGCCAAGCGTCTGAATTTTGGATGCCGCGACAGTTGTAAAGTGTGAAAAACGGTCCTAAGTCCTAAGTCAAGGACGACCTGTATACATTTTATATCCCACGTATTAACCACATTGCCACCAGGAGTTCACAGCCACATAACCGCTTCAAATCTTACGACCTTTTTTTTTTTTTTTGCAGCAGTTGTTAAGCGACGGTTAACAACTGGAAAAAATTCAGAGAAAGATCAACTAAGGTGATCCAAGGCCTGGAGACTAAAACATACGAAGAACGGCTGCGGGACTTGGGTTTGACTAGTCTAAGGAAAAGAAGAAATAGGGGAGACATGATAGCAGCATTTCAATATCTGAGGGGCTGCCACAAAGAGGAGAGGGTCCACCTATTCTCCAAAGCACCTGAAGACAAAACAAGAAGCATCGGATGGAAACTAATTATTGTAATTTTTAATTGGGCATTGTTTAATCTCTTTTTAATTTTTGTATTGTTATTTATATATGCCCTGTTAACCGCCCTGAGTCCTTCGGGAGAAGGGCGGTATACAAATTGAATAAATAATAATAATAATAATAATAATAATAATAATAATAATAATAATAATAATAATAATAATAATAATAATAATAATAATAACAATAATAATAATAATCCAGGAGAGAAGCAACCTGGAATTAAGGAGAAACTTCCTAACAGGGAGGACAATTAACCAGTGGAACACCTTGCCACCAGAAGTGGTGGGCGCTCCATCACTGGAGGTTTTTAAGAAGACACAGGACAGTTCACTTGTCTGAAATGCTATAGTATCTCCGGCTTCAGCAACGGGCTGGACTAGAAGAACTCCCAGGTCCCTTCCAGCGCTATTCTGATTCTAATTCTGAAGGGCTCTTCTCCTGGATTCCCCCCCCCTTCCCAGTTCACATTCCTTGACCGTTGGGGTCCACAGCAGCCCCTTTCCTCCAGCAGAAGTGGGGTGGCCAGCCCCATTGGGCTGACACGGTTCCTTTCGTACCGTGGACCCATAACCAACATCTTGGAACTGGACCCAGCGGTGTTAGGGGACACTTTTGCACCCCTAAAGCACTCCACCTTCTGCATTCTGTGCCAGCTGTAGCTTCCGAAGACTCTTCAAGGGCAGCCCCGTGGCATTTGGGGACCCAGGAATCGCCCTCTTTTCGGAAAGATTCTTCTCCTGCCAGAAATCCTAGCGGTCCCGACTCTGCAAGGTGAACTTAAAATAGAATAGCAGAGTTGGAAGGGGCCTTGGAGGTCGACTAGTCCAACCCCATGCTCTGGCAGGAAACCCTATACCAGTGGTGGTGAACCTGTGGCACGCACGCCACAGATGGCCCGCAGAGCCCTCTCTGTGGGCACGAGCACCGTCGCCCCAGTGCTAGGCCTTCAGCTGGATTTTATAAAACCTTTTCGCTTTAGGCCTCCGCCGCTGTGTGCAAAAAAAAAAAGGTTCAATCAATCAATCAATTTCAACTTCTCACGGGGAAAAAAAGAAGATCTCGCAAAGTTGGAATTGATTGAACTTTTTAGTCCCGCCTAGTCTGCCGTTACCACCGCAGCCACAACCACCCAACGGGCCACGCCCACCCGGCACCCGCCGATACATACGTGGGTTTTGGGTTGCAGTTTGGGCACTCGGTCTCTAAAAGGTTCGCCGTCACTGCTATCCCATTTCAGACCAATGGCTGTCCAATATTCTTCTTAAAAACTTCCAGTGTTGGAGCATGCGCCGCTTCTGGAGGCAGGTTGTTCCACTGGTTAATTGTCCTCACTGTCAGGAAGTTTCTCCTTAGTTCTAGGTTGCTTCTCTCCTTGACTAATTTCCATCCATTGCTTCTTGTCCTGTCTTCAGGCGCTTTGTAGAATAGAATAGAATGGAATGGAATAGGAATAGGAATAGGAATAGAGCTGGAAGGGGCCTTGGAGGTCATCTAGTCCAACCCCCTGCTAAGGCAGGAAGCCCTATGCCATTTCAGGCCAATGGCTGTCCAGTCTCTTCTTAAAAACTTCCAGTGTTGGAGCATTCACCACTACTGGAGGCAGGTTGTTCCACTGGTTAATTGTTCTAATTGTCTGGAAATTTCTCCTTAGTTCCAGGTTGCTTCTCGCCTGGATGAGTTTCCATCCGTTGCTTCTTGTCCTGCTTTGAGGTGCTTTGGAGAATAGCTTGACTGCCTCTTCTTTGGGGCAGCCCCTGAGATATTGGAACACTGCTGTCATATCACCCCTCACCCTTCTCTTCATTAAACTAGACATACCCAATTCATGCAACCGTTCTTCATACGTTTTGGTCTCCCAATCATCTTTTTTTTGTTGTTCTTCTCTGCGCTTTTTCCAAAGTCTCGACATATATATATATATATATATATATATATATATATATATATATATATATATATATATATATATATATATATATATATATATATATATATATATATATATATATATATATATATATATATATATATATATATATATATATATATATATATATATATATATATATATATATATATATATATATATATATATATATATATATATATATATATATATTTGTTTGTTTTCTGAGGTTTTCGCGGGTGCCTGTATGTGGATCCTTGGTTTTTCGGGTTTTTCCCCGCGTAGAACTAAAGGTGTAGGCGCAACGTTTCGACGGAATCCCATCCGTCATCATCAGGCTGGTGGCTTTAGCTTCCTTCTTCTGAGGAACAAAAAAAAAAAGAGGAACAAACAGCCACATGCTTCTCCCAGAAGAAGGAAGCTAAAGCCTGATGATGACGGATGGGATTCCGTCGAAACGTTGCGCCTACACCTTTAGTTCTACGCGGGGAAAAACCCGAAAAACCAAGGATCCATATATATATATATATATATATATATATATATATATATATATATATATATATATATATATATATATTAATAACGTGGTGACCAAAACTGGATGCCGCTTTCCAGGTGTGGTCTGACTAAGGCTTACCAAGATGAAGGACCTCCATCTTTGGGGTGAGAGGTAAGGCAGCCCTGTTTTTGTCATGGTTGCAAAATGAAACCACGGTTCAACTCTCCGGCCTCCTGTTACATATTGCCAGACGAAGGTTCAAATGTCCTGGCTACTCACTGCCTCATTTTTGTTGCTTTTGGTTTTAATTGCCTGCCTGCTGCCCAGAGTCGCAGTATAAGATGGGCAGCCCTTCCAAATTGCTTGAATTACTTTCTGGCAGCGCCCAAATAAAAGCCTGAAGGAGTTTATCGTTTAACCAAGCAAGTTTTCGAGCGGAAAAAAACAGAGGCGGTTTTGTTCTCATCCGGGCTAATGTAAGATTTCAGTAAAGTATTATATTCTTGGTAAAATCATGTCTTTTTCTGGAAATGCCCGCTGGACAGTTGACAATATTCTTACCTGAGTGTCCAGGAATCAGCCCAAACTTTTGTTGTTATTATTATTATTATTATTATTATTATTATTATTATTATTATTATTATTATTATTATTATTATTATTATTGTTATTATCTTTATTAAATTTATTATTTAAAACATTGGACACGGTACAAATGGACTGACATACCTTCTTGTCTACAATATTCATATATGTATATGTACACATAAAATACACTTAAGATACATATCGATTATATATAATACAATACTTAGAACAATCAACCAATCTATAAATTCTAATAGAGACCTTCCTTTTGTTCCCGCCAAAAATAAAATTTATTCCAAATTTTGTAGTAACCTGATTGGTCTTTATTTTTAATTTCCAAAGTTAATTTATCCATTTCTGCGCTATTATTATTATTATTATTATTATTATTATTATTATTATTATTATTATTATTATTATTATTATTTGTTTCCTTATTTACTTTATAGCTGGCAGTCAGAGTTATTTTAATACGTTTCCTTTCTTTTCTTTTTTTTCCTTAACAGGTGAAGGAATTCTTATTCTGGAGCAACCTCAGAGGTGACCTGCGTGACTTCAGGTTGCAAATCTGGAAGGAAATTCGCAGCGTGGTCGTAGCTGAGCCATTGCTTTGATTTCTGACTTAAATAAATCGAATGTATAACTGATCCAGGTCCAAGCAACGTTGACATTTCTCACTGATCCTCTTTCAAGCAACAATAAAACGTATCGTTTATCCACCTTCAAAATAGATGCTCTCTTATCCCTTTGACTTAGTGACAGATTTGGGCTAATCGGGCTTCAAAAGCCACTCAGCAAACAACGAACCAAGTTTTTCCACGTTTGCGCCAGCCCTCCGGAATCACCACTATTAAGAAATACAGAGTTGCTGAAATAGGTTTGGTAAGGACTGGCTGATTAATGCTGCTCTAATTAGCCTGGAGACTAATGATTATCTCGTTTGTGCATCTGGAAAGAACCGAAAAAGTTGGCAGAACTTTTATGCTGCTTTCTTTTCAGGGCTGCCGTCTTCTTAATGTGCGGACTAAAACAGGCACAGAACGGTTGCTGGAATTGTGTATGTCTAGTTTAGGGACGCGGTGGCTCAGTGGGTTAGGACGTTGAGCTTGTCAATCAGAAGGTCGGCAGTTTGGCGGGTCAAATCCCGAGTGCCGCGTAACAGAGTGAGCGCCTGTTACTCGTCCCAGCTTCTGCCAGCCTAGCAGTTCGAAAGCACGTAAAAATGCAAGTAGAAAAATAGGGACCACTGTGGTGGGAAGGTAACAGCGTTCCGTGCGCCTTTGGCGTCTAGTCATGCCGGCCACATGACCACGGAGGCGTCTTCGGACAAGCGCTGGCTCTTCGGCTTTGAAACGGAGATGAGCACCGGCCCCTAGAGTTGGAAACGACTAGCACGCATGTGCGGGGGAACCTGAACCTTTACCTTTTAGTTTAATGAATAGAAGGACGAGGGGGGACAGGATAGCAGCCTTCCAGTATCTCAGGGACTGCCCCAAAGGAGAGGCAGTCAAGCTATTCTCCAAAGCACCCGAAGGCAGGACGAGAAGCAATGGATGGAAACTCATCAAGGAGAGAAGCAACCTGGAACTAAAGAGAAATTTCCTGACAGTCAGAACAATTAACCAGTGGAACAGCTTGCCACTAGAAGTTGTGGGTGCTCCATCACTAGAGGCTTTTAAAAAGAGACTGGACAGCCACTTGTCAGAGATGGTATAGGACTTCCTGCTTTTACAGGGGGCTGGACTAAGACCTCCAAGTTCCCTTCCAGCCCTAGGATTCTACTGTATGATTCAGGAAGGAAGGAAGGAGAAGAAGCAATAGAGGAAAGAAGGAAGGAAAGGGAGGGAGGAAGGAAGGGCAATGGATGGAAACTAATCCAGGAGAGAAGCAACCTGGAATTAAGGAGAAACTTCCTGACAGCGGGGACAATTAACCAGTGGAACAGCTTGCCACCAGAAATCGTGGGCTGGAGATTTTTAAGAAGAGGCTGGGCAGTCACTTGTCTGAGATGTTATAGGCTGGACTAGAAGACCTCCAAGGTCCCTTCCAGCTGTATTCTGATTCTGAAATACTAGGTACCTGACATAGAAACATTTGGAAGCTGCGGGGGTCAAGACACGGGTTGAGCAAGGTGCAGCTTTATTGTAGGATGGCGGAGAGATGATTCTTGGAAATCTATTTCCAACCAGTGAGCACCTGTTACTCGTCCCAGCTTCCGCCAACCTAGCAGTTCGAAAGCACGTAAAAATGCAAGTAGGAAAATAGGGACCACTACGGTGGGAAGGTAACAGCGTTCCGTGCGTCTTTGGCGTCTAGTCATGCCGGCCACATGACCACGGAGACGTCCTCGGACAAGCGCTGGCTCTTCGGCTTTGAAACGGAGATGAGCACCGGCCCCTAGACTTGGAGACGACTAGCACACATGTGTGGGGGAACCTTTACCTTTTATTATTATTATTATTATTATTATTATTATTATTATTATTATTATTATTATTATTATTATTATTATTATTATTATTATTATTATTATTATTATCTAGTCCAACCCCCTGCTCAGGGAGGAACCTCTATACAATTTCAGACAAATGGTTGTCCAGTCTCTTCTTAAAATCTTCCAGTGTTGCAGCACCCACAACTTCTGGAGGCAGGTTGTTCCACTGGTTAACTGTCCTCACTGTTAGGAAGTTTCTCCTTAGTTCTAGGTTGCTTCTCTCCTTGATTAGTTTCCATCATTTGCTTCTTGTCCTGCCTTCAGGCGCTTTGGAGAAGAGCTTGACTCCTTTTTTGGGGCTACCCCTGAGATACTGCTATCATGTCCCCCCAGCCCTTCTCTTCATTAAACTGGACATTCCCAATTCCAGCAGCCGTTCCTTGTGATGTTTTAGCCTCCAGTCCCCGGATCATCTTCGTTGCTCTTCTCTGTACTCTTTCTAGAGTCTCAACATCTTTTTTACACCGTGGTGACCAAAACTGGATGCCGTATTCCAAGTGTGGCCTTCCCAAGGCCTTGTAAAGTGGTATTAACCCTTCGTGTAATAAGACAGGCTGGGTCATACCTGTGTGGGTCTGATGCTGGGCTGGAAGAAGGTCCAGGAACCTGTTGAATGCCTAATGGCAGGGCGAGAAGCTGATGACCACGCTCTCAACTTTGCACATCAAAGTACTATAGCCTCTAATTAGACCAGACATTATGAATTTTTTGAATTAATTGTTGGGCGTCTTCCTGGCCGGCTGGACAGGAAACAACTAAACATTAATCCAAGAATTAATTAATTAATTAATCCAGGAATTTCTGACAAGTTGAGGCATAGCCATACGTCTAGCAAGTCCTTGACTGTCATGAATCAAGATCATGTTAATACCACTTTACAAGGCCTTCGTAAGGCCACACTTGGAATACTGCATCCAGTTTTGGTCACCACGATGTCAAAAAAATGTTGAGACTCTAGGAAGAGTGCAGAGAAGAGCAACAAAGAGGATCAGGGGACTGGAGGCTAAAACATATAAGGAACGGCTGGCTGAAGAATTCTGGGAGTTGAAGTCCACCAGTCCTAAAAGGGCCAAGTTGGAAGACCCCTGTCTTAAAGCATCCTGCCTGAGGAATTCTGGGAGTTGAAGTCCAGGAGTCATGAAAGTGCCAAGTGGGAAGACGCCTGCTTGTGGACTTCAACTCCCAGAATTCCTCAACCAGAGTGCCTGGCTGAGGAATTCTGGGAGTTGAAGTCCACAAGTCATAAAAGGGCCAAGGTGGAAGACCTCTGTTCTAACTCTTCAACCTTTCCAAGACCATCAGGAAGGACTTTCGGGAGCTGTGAAACGAAAGGAGAAAAGGTAGAAAGGGATGTTGCATCTCAGGTTGTCTTCTAGTGGAATGCAGAGTAACAGAGTTGGAAGGGATCTTGGAGGTCCTCTAGTCCAACCCCCTGCTCAGGCAGGAAACCCTATACCATTTCAGACAGATGGTTGTCCAGTCTCTTCTTTAAAACCTCCAGTATTGCACCACCCACAACTTCTGGAGGGAAGCTTTTCCACTGGTTAATTGTTCTCACTGTCAGGAAAATTTCTCCTTAATTCCAGGTTCCTTCTCTCCTTGATTAGTTTCCATCCGTTGCTTCTCATCCTGCCTTCAGGGGCTTTGGATAATAAGTTGACCCCTTCACACACCCACACACACACACTTCTTTGTGGCAGCCCCTCAAATACTGGAACGCTGCTGTCATGTCACCCCTAGTCCTTCTTTTCATTAAATCAGACACACCCAATGCCTGCAACCATTCTTCGTATGTCTGAGCCTTAATAGAATTTAACACAATAGCAGAATTAGAAGGGACCATTTCAGACAGATGGTTGTCCAGTCTCTTCTTGAAAACCTCCAGTGTTGGAGCATTCACAACTTCTGGAGGCAGGTTGTTCCACTGGTTAATTGTTCTCACTGTCAGGAAGTTTCTCCTTAATGCTAGGTTGCTTGATTAGTTTCCATCTGTTGCTTCTGGTTCTGCCTTCGGGTGGTTTGGAGCAGGGCTTTTCAACCAGCGGTACGGGTGCCACCCGTGGTACATTGGCACGTGGCAGGTGGTAGCGACCATCCTAGAAAAGTGGTAGCGGGGGAGGGGAATGAGCTGAACCGGGGGCAGCCCCGCACAAGCCTGAGCGAGAGATGGCTGGAGCTGCAGGGCTGTCGGGGCTCAGCGGAAGCGCCAGGATCAGCGCCAGGATCCAGCTGGAGCTCAGCACCGATCCTGGCGCTTCTGAGCCCAGAAGAAGCGCCGATCAGCTGGAATGTTGCAGCATCTCCAGGGTCTTGTGATTTACATTCAGATGCTTGGCAACCGGTTCATATTTATGACGGTCACAGTGTCCCCGGGTCGTGTGAAGTGACCAAAACCTGCTGCAACCACCCAGCAGATGGGGGGGGGAATAAAAACCAAACCCCCACCTCACCCCTGCTGCCAATCCTGAACAGAAATGCTCACAACCATGAAAACCTCGGACAGGAGGAAGAGCGCCGCCAGGCGGGCAGGCAGGAGTCTTGCTCGGCTGTGGCTTGAGGGGCACTTTTTTCAGTGCCATGGTAACTTCGAACAGTCACTAAGTGAACTGTTGTAAGTCGAGGACTACCTGTACTTCATCACTTTTTTTCCTTTTCCTTTTTTTTTTTGGTCATCAAGCTTTCGACAGCTTGCTAGGCGACTGGTGGTACTCGGATGTTGCCCTATCTTAAAAGTGGCACAGTGGGTGAAAAGGTTGAAAAGGCCTGGTTTGGAGAATAGGTTGACCCCCTCCCCTTCTTTGGGGCAGCCCCTGAGATACTGGAAGACTGTTATCCTGTCCCCCCTCGTCCTTCTCTTCATTAAACTGGAGATACCCAATTCCAGCAACTGTTCTTCGTATGTTTTAGCCTCCAGTCCCCCGATCCTCTTTGCTGCTCTTCTCTGCCCTCTTTCCAGAGTCTCAACATCCTTTTTTACATTGGGGGGACTGGAGGCTAAAACATATAGGGAACGGTTGCTGGAATTGGGTATGTGTAGTTTAACGAAGAGAAGGGTGAGGGGGGACAGGATAGCAGCCTTCCAGTATCTCAGGGGCTGCCCCAAAGAAGAGGGAGTCAAGCTATTCTCCAAAGCGCCCGAAGGCAGGAGAAGAAGCAACGGATGGAAACTCATCAAGGAGAGAAGCAACCTGGAACTAAGAAGAAATTTCCTGACTGTGAGAACAGTTAACCAGTGGAACTCCTTGCCTCCAGAAGCGGTGAATGCTCCAACACTGGAAGTTTTTAAGAAGAGACTGGACAGCCATTGGTCTGAAATGGTATAGGGTTTCCTGCCTTAGCAGGGGGTTGGACTAGATGACCTCCAAGGTCCCTTCCAACTTATTATTATTATGTGATCAATGTAAGTCCAAGGTCGCCTTGACCCGTCCTGGATGGGTCGTAGTTCTTCTGGGCAAGGTTAAAAGGTAACGAATTTAACAATGCAGGTGAAGTAGCTTGGCCAACCTGCTGTGCTTTAATTGAGCTTGTCTCCTGAGGATCAAAAGGAGGAACCTGGAGGATGGTTATCACCAGGAGAGACTCATAAAGCAAGACCAAGCCTGACATCACCCGTGTGAGGGATGTTACCCAAGGGGTGTCCACAGATGGGTGTCAAACAAGAAGAACTGGTTGTCCCAACCCAAGAAAATACGGCCTGACAATGGTGAGACGAATGTCACAATCGCAAGGGAGAAGGTCTTCAAAGGAAATTGGTGTAGTCAAAAAGGGTGGATAGCGAAGAATCCTGGTGCCTCTGAAGGATTCAATGACCTTGAAAGACAAAGGCTTGTTGAAGGCATCTGGGTAAGATTAGAAGAGAAAGAAAGAAAGAAAATAAGAAAGAAAGAAAAAGAAAGAAAGAAAGAAAGAAAGAAAGAAAGAAAGAAAAAGAAAAAGAAAGAAAGAAAGAAAGAAAGAGAGGGAGGGAGGGAGGGAGGGAAGAAGGAAAGAAGAAGGGGAAGGAAGGAGGGAAGGAGAAAAAGAAAGGAAGAAGGAAAGAAAAAAGGAAGGAAGGAAAAGGAAAGAAAGAAAAAGTTTAGGAGAAAGAAAGGGAAGGGAAAAGGAAAGGAAGGAAGAAGAAAAAAAGGAAGAAGAAGGAAGGAAAGAAAGAAAAGGAAGAAAGAAAAAAGGAAGGAAGATTAGGAGAAAGAAAGGAAGGGGAAAGGAAAGAAGGAAGGAAGAGAAAGAAAGAAAAAAGAAAAAGAGGGAGGGAGGGAAGAAGGAAGGAAGGAAGAAGAAAAAGGGGAAGGAAGGAGGGAAGGAGAAAAAGAAAGGAAGAAGGAAAGAAAAAAGGAAAGAAGAAAAAGGAAAGAGAAGAAAAAGATTAGGAGAAAGAAAGGGAAGGGAAAAGGAAAGGAAGGAAGAAGAAGGAAAGAAAGAAAAAAGAAAGGCAGATTAGGAGAAAGAAAGGAAGGGGAAAGGAAAAAAGGAAGGAAGAGAAAGAAAGAAAGAGAAAGAAAGAGAAAGAAAGAAAGAAAGAAAGAAAGAAAGAAAGAAAGAAAGAAAGAAAAAGAAAGAAAGAAAGAGAAAGAAAGAAAGAAAGAAAAAGAAAGACAAGAAGCCAGCTGGCTGGGGAATTCTGGGAGTTGAAGTCCACGTCTCTTCAACCAGCCAGGGTGGAGAAACCCTGCTAATAAGGGTTTTAACTAAACAGAGTAGCTACGTACAAAAGGAAGAGGATGGTTTGGCACAAGGCAAAGAGGGATGAAGAGAATGCGGATCACGGAATCCTGCTTAACAGCCTGCACGTTTAGCCAGGAGCCAAAAAAAAGGCTCCAAAAACCTGGGAACTGCTTATGATCCCCGAGCAAATCAAAATAAACCTCAATTAAATCCGAAGGAGGTAACGGGTTGTTTCCCCCCCCACACCCACACCGCACACCCCCAGAAGCCAGAACGGACCCTAGAAGGGTGATGCCCAACCAAGGAAGCGCTTAGGAGCAGAGATGGGAGCTGGAATCCCGGATCCACTGAAGAGTCGGTAGAATCCTAGGGCTGGGAGGGACCTTAAAGGTCTTCTAAATCAATCCAGCCCCCTTGTCCAAGGCTGGAGTCCTGATTCCATCCCAGACCAAATGGTTTTCTTGAAGAGCCCCAGTGATGGAGGTTCCCTTAATAATAATAATAATAATAATAATAATAATAATAATAATAATAATAATAATAATAATAATAATAATAATAATAATAATAATAATAATAATAATAATAATAAAGTTGGAAGGGACCTTGGAGGTCATCTAGTCCAGCCCCCTACTCAGGCAGGAAACCCTATACCATTTCAGACAAAGGGCTGTCCAGTCTCTTCTTAAAAACTTCCAGTGTTGGAGCATTCACAGCTTCTGGAGGCAGGTTGTTCCACTGATTAATTGTTCTAACTGTCAGGAAGTTTCTCCTTAGTTCTAGGTTGCTTCTCTCCTTGACTAGTTTCCATCCGTTGCTTCTTGTCCTGCCTTCAGGGGCTTTGGAGAACAGCTTGACTGCCTCTCCTTTGGGGCAGCCCCTGAGAGATTGGAATACTGCTATCATGTCCCCCCTTGTCCTTCTCTTCATTAAACTAGACATCCCCAATTCCAGCAACCGTTCCTTATACTTTTTAGCCTCCAGTCCCCTGATCCTCTTTGTTGCTCTTCTCTGCACTCTTTCCAGAGTCTCAACATCTTTTTTTTTACATCGTGGTGACCAAAACTGGATGCCGTATTCCAGGTGTGGCCTTACCTTGATTAAGTTGTTCAGTCAGGAAATTTCTCCTTAGTTCCAGGCTGCTTCTGTCTTTCATCAGTTTACCACCCACTGCCGCTTCCTTCCTTCCATTCTCTCTTTCCTTCCCATCGTTTTTCCTTTCTCTCCTTCCTTCCTTTCCTTCTTTCCATTTCCCCTTTCGCTCCTTCCTTCCTTCCTATCATTTTTCCTTTCTCTCCTCCCTCTTTTCCCTTCCCATCATTTCCCCTTTCTCTTCTTCCTTCCTTCCTCTCCTCCTTTCCTTCCTTTTTCTCCTTTCCTTCATTCTTTCCTATCTTTCCTTTCTCTCCTTCCTTTTTTCCTGTCATTTTTCCTTTCTCTCCTCCCTTTCCTTTCTCTCCTTCCTTCCTTCCTTCCCCCCATTTTCCCCTTCTCTCCTTCCTTTTTCCTTCCATTTCCCTTCTCTCCTCTCCTTCCTTTTCCTTCCTTCTTTCCTTCCTTCCTAGCATTTTTCCTTCCTTTCTCTTTCCCTTCTCTCCTCTCTTCCTCCCTCCCTCCCTTTCGAAGCATAGGATATGGAAGGGACCTTGGAAGTCTTGCAGTCCATTCCCATTTCTTTCTACCATTCCACACAAGTGACGGTCCGGTCTCTTCTTGAGAACCTCCAGTGATGGAGCGCCCACGATTTCTGGTGGCAAGCTGTTCCACTGGTTAATTGTCCTCCCTGTTAGGAAGTTTCTCCTTAATTCCAGCTTGCTTCTCTCCTGGATTAGTTTCCCTCCATTGCTTCGTGTCCTGCCCTCTATGGAGTACTATGGAGAATTGACAGACCGCCCCCCTTCTCTCTGTGAGACCCCCCAAGCAGAATAGAATGGAGCTGGAAGGGACCTTGGAGGTCTTCTAGTCCAGCCCCCTAATCGAGCAGGAGAACCTATAGCGTCTCAGACAGGTGACTGTCCAGTCTCTTCTTAAAAATCTCCAGTGATGGAGCGCCCACGATTTCTGGTGGCAAGCTGTTCCACTGGTTGATTGTCCTCACTGTCAAGATCACGTGAAGTATTAATACCACTTTACAAGACCTTGGGAAGGCCACACTTGGAATACGGCATACAGTTTTGGTCACCACGATGTAAAAAAGATCTTGAGACTCTAGAAAGAGTCCAGAGAAGAGCAACAAAGATGATTAGGGGACTGGAGGATAAAACATATCAGGAACGGCTGCTGGAATTGCGAATGTCTAGTTTAATGAAGAGAAGGACAAAGGGAGACATGATAGCAGTCTTCCAATATCTCAGGGGCTGCCCCAAAGAAGAGGGAGTAAAGCTCTTCTCCAGAGCACCTGAAGGCAGGAGAAGAAGCAACGGATGGAAACTAGTCAAGGAGAGAAGCAACCTGGAACTAAGGAGAAACTTCCTGACAGTTAGAACAATTAACCAGTGGAACTCCTTGCCTCCAGAAGCTGTGAATGCTCCAACACTGGAAGTTTCTAAGAAGAGACTGGACAGCCATTTGTCTGAAACGGTACAGGGTTTCCTGCCTGAGCAGGGGGTTGGACTAGATGACCTCCAAGGTCCCTTCCAGCTTTTTATTATTATTATTATTATTATTATTATTATTATTATTATTATTATTATTATTATTATTATTATTATTATTATTATTAGGAAAGCAACTTGCTGGCTCTCCTTCAGAGTACAGATTTGCAAATTGCTGCCACCCGGGCGGCAGCGCCCACACAGAGGAGCCCTTGCAAAGGGAGAGGCCTCAGGATAAAAGGTTGCCTTGTTCCCAGCCTTGCACTCTATGCTGGGTGGAGAAGAACAATAGTGCACAGCCATAAAGGGCGTAATAAAGTTGCTTAATGTTCCCGAGACACAGCGCAGGCAACAGGTGGAAAAACTGCAGGGGCGTTGTGGCTGTTCCAGTTTGCCAGGGGATTTATGCTAAGGCGGAAAACGAAAGCTTGATCTTTTAGCAATTAAAAACTGTTTTAGTTTTTCTTATTCCATCCCAGTGTTCGTTTAGTTTGTTAATTTTAACATGCCTGGGATTCGCATTTTTAATCTTATCAAGGAATATATGTGAGATGGCCTCACGAGACCGATGGTTCGTTGAGGTGCTTCCAAGGAAAAGGCAGCACGCAGGGATGCAATCAGATGAAGCTTTATTTAAAGATAGAGTAAAGGGAAAGAGTTCCCTGGCATGGAGGCATCCATGCCTGGATTGAGCTCATGGATCATTCCCAGAGGGAGCTTGAAGAAGAAAGCAACAACAGGGCAACAAGAGAGAGAGCAGCCCCTGTGCAGAGGTTTTTATGGGGGTCCCCAGCCCCTCCCTTACCAATGAGAGTGAGGGGGCTGGAGGGCCATTAACTCTCTCCAATGGGGCTGCAGGGGCCGGAGACCCCTGACCCACCAGTGGGAGCAAAGATGCCTCTTTGCTCCCATCTGATGACCTTTTGGGGAACTGCCATGGCTGGCACAAAAACATCTAACAATATATATACTGTATATATAAAAAGGTAAAGGTTCCCCCGCACATGCGTGCTAGTCGTTTCCGACTCTAGGGGCCGGTGCTCATCTCCGTTTCAAAGCCGAAGAGCCAGCGCTTGTCCGAGGACGTCTCCCTGGTCGTGTGGCTGGCATGACTAGACGCCAAAGGTGCACGGAACGCTGTTACCTTCCCACCGTAGTGGTCCCTATTTTTCTACTTGCATTTTTAAATGCTTTCGAACTGCTAGGTTGGCAGAAGCTGGGACGAGTAACAGGCACTCACTCTGCTACGCGGCACTCGGGATTCGACCCGCCAAACTGCCGATCTTCTGATCGACAAGCTCAGTGTCCTAACCCACTGAGCCACCGCGTCCCTACTGTATATATATATATATATATATATATACATACATACATACATACATACATACATACATACATACATACATATATATATATATATATGTTAAGTGTTTGTTAAGTATTTAGAATACCTTGCTAGGCCCCAAACACGGGACAAACCTTATTTCCTGTTTCAGCCTAACCCAGGGGTCAGCAACCCGAAACAGCAAAAGAGCCACTCGGAACCGGTTCCGTCATACAGACAAAAAAGTGGGAGCCGCAAAACGTGCGCGCGCCTGTGGGCACGCACGCGCATGCGCAGAACAAGCAAAAACAATAGCATCAGTGTTGCCAAGGAGAAACAAATCTATATTATTTACCTGAAAGACATACTACTTCTGTTCTCCCAAATAATTTACATAGCAAAGACAAAGGAGTTTTTCTTTTCAAACTTCCATTTTCATAAAGGGAACATCCTAAATTTAGGAACCTGTTCCTTTTGGGTAAACATTAATTTTCGATGCGGCCCCCCCAAATCAGTCATGGTTCTTCCTCCCATTCTAAGCAATTTCCTTTACGAACAGCTCTCAAAGTTCACAAGCTTGTTGCAGTTTTGTAAAATTTTAATTGCTCTGTTCCTTCCAAGAAACAACTAAGTTTTCAGATAGTAAACTGAGAAAGTAATTCAGCCAAAGTTCCAGAAAGTGGCACACATTTCGTGGAATACTACTAACCTCTGTGGACTTTACTTCTGTGTAAGCATACATGTACCCAGGCTACATGTCGGCAAAACTTTGAGAAAATGCAATGTAGTTAATTTAAGTTCTTAAGTTTGGAGACCTGCCGCGCTCGTCAAACATGAACGAACGCGGCAGGTCTCCAAACGGGATGGCGGCGGTTTGGAGTGTGTGCGCGCACCTCTCCAAACCTCCGCCGCAGGCAGCAGTTCTGCAAACTGTTTGGAGAGCTGTTTGGAGAGCTGCTGCCTTCGTCAAACATGGACGAAGGCAGCATCTCTGCAAACGGGGCAGTGGAGGTTTGGAGAGCTGCGCGCGCAGCTCCCCAAACCTCCGCCGGCGGAGGAGGACTGGGAGCCGCAGGAGACGGCTCAAAGAGCCGCATGCGACTTCGGAGCCGCGGGTTGCCGACCCGTGGCCTAACCCAAGGCCATCCACAGGCAGTAGTCACAGCAGTGAAAGCTCATATTTGTGTAAATTTTTTGGATTGCTAACAAAGAATTAAAGGGAGACTGATATGATCATTTCAAACTTATTTGTTCTCATCAGTCAGCCATACCCTTCTGAGATTCAAACCTGGGCCGATTGCACCTTAACCAATTGTTCTAACCTTTAGGCCACTGGCTCTTTCTCGCTAAGCCAGTGGCCTAAAGGTTAGAACAATTGCCTAAGGTGCAATCGGCCCAGGTTCGAATCTCAGAAGAGTATGGCTGACTGATGAGAACAAATAAGTTTGAAATGATCATATTGTTGCAGAATCAAGAGACTCAGACCCCGGAATCAAAAGAAGTTTGGTTCATTTTGCGCAAAAGGTTCAGAGCAAAAAGCAAAGGCAATGTCTGAACACATTTTCAGGGAAAAGCAAGTACATATATAGTCTTCAAAAGTAGCAAAACACAGAAATGTAACTTATGAGCTCTGATTGGTTACATGAATTACAGCCCCCAACTCCCCCTTGTTGCTATTCTGAATTTAGCTAAATATCTTGCAACCTTGTCACAGGTGTCTTGCTTAAACTCAGTTCCTGGCACAATTTGTGGTTAGCTACAAGCGAGATATATGTGGTAACTAAACTTTGTGCTGGCCTACGAGGGGTGACCGACAGCTGAACTTGTGGTTTGGCATTTCTCCATGTCCTTGTTCCTCTTCTAACTAATACACACATTTTTCTTCATGCCTCACTTTTATGTCCTACCTCATTTTTATGACATGCAGCATTTTTATGTATTCTTTGTATCTTTCTTTATGGCCTGCCTCAGTATCAGTCTCCCTTTAATTCTTTGTTAGCAATCCAAAAAAATTACACACACATACACACATACATACAGGGACGCGGTGGCTCAGCGGGTTGGGACGCTGAGCTTGTCGATCAGAAGGTCGGCAGTTTGGCGGGTCGAATCCCGAGTGCCACATAGCAGAGTGAGCGCCTGTTACTCGTCCCAGCTCCTGCCAGCCTAGCAGTTCGAAAGCACGTAAAAATGCAAGTAGAAAAATAGGGACCACTGAGGTGGGAAGGTAACAGTGTTCCGTGCGCCTTTGGCATCCAGTCATGCCGGCCACATGACCACGGAGACATCCTCGGACAAGCGCTGGCTCTTTGGCTTTGAAACGGAGATGAGCACCGGCCCCTAGAGTCGGAAACGACTAGCATGCATGTGCGGGGGAACCTTTACCTTACCTTTACACACATACATACTGTACATACATACATATATGTGTGTGTGTGTGTGTGTGTGTGTGTGTGTGTGTGTGTGTATATATATATATATATATATATATATATATATATATATAGAGAGAGAGAGAGAGAGAGAGAGAGAGAGAGAGAGAGAGAGAGAGAGATGGAGAGATAGATGACAAATAGATAATGGATAGATTGACAGATATTAGAAGATAAGATGATAGGTAGGTAGGTAGATAAATAGGCAAGCAGGCAGGCAGACAATTGATAGATAGACATGGAGAGATAGATGACAAAAAATAGATAATGGATAGATTGATAGATATATTTAGAAGATACATGATACAGAGAGAGAGAGAGAGACAGATGATAGATAACAGACAGATGAAAGATTTTATCCTTAGGAACCCTTTCCAGACCTGCCCCCTTTTCAGGCTGGCCCTTTCTATTTCCTCCCTACAAAACCCGCTCTCCCTCTCTCTAAGCCTCTCCCCACTCTGCTTCCCCCCCCCTCCCACACACACACACCCCAACAACCTCGCGAGGTAGGCCATCTCGAGAAGACCCCGGTCCAGAGTGCCCCAGGCAGATTGCCCCGGGGGCCGAACCCCCTTCCCCAACACCAGCTTCCTGCATGGGCTGACAACATCCCCTCCCCTTTCCCTCCCCACCCCACCCCACTCCCACCCCGCTCGCGCCGGGGGGGGGGGAAGAAAAAAAATCGCGCGCGGTCCCTTTAAGCGCAGGCCCCGCCCTCCCGCGCGAAGCCGGAGCGCGCCGCGCGGCCAGGATTGACCGCCGCCGCCCCCCGTCGTGGGGGCAACTTCCTGCTTCCGAGGCTATATAAGCGCCGCTTCCGGCGCCCGGCTGGTTGGTGGCGAGGCGGCGGCGGCGGCAGAGGCGGCTCTGCCCGGAGGGCTCGCGATGTGCGTCCCAGGTGCGTTGCCATGGGGACGACGGCGGGGGGGGGAGAGGGGGCCACGGCGACTGCGGGGTTGCCATGGGGACGGCCATCGCCCCGGGAGCCGGGCGGGCGAGGGGTCATCCCGCCGGGAGGAAGGACCAGCGTGCCTCTGAGCATGTGCAGCGTGCTTTCTCCCTCTAGCCCAGCGTTTTCCAACCTTAGGAACTTGAAGATGCGTGGACTTCAACTCCCAGAATTCCCCAGCCAGCATAGCTGGCTGGGGAATTCTGGGAGTTGAAGTCCACGCATCTTCAAGTTCCTAAGGTTGGGAAACGCTGCTCTAGCCCGCCTGCCCGCTGAGTCTAAAAAAAGCAGAGCCTAAATCTTCATCTGCTCAAAATTTGGCTTTCCATTCACATTTAAATCAGTGTTTTTTCCAAGCGGGTTGCTTTAAGAGGGAGGGGGAGGACTTCGACTCCCAGAATTCCCCAGCCAGCTCTGCTGGCTGGGGAATTCTGGGAGTTGAAGTCCCCCCCCTCCCTCTTAAAGCAACCCGCTTGGAAAAACACAATTTTAAAGCAAACAAACCCCCTAACTTTGGGGCTCCGTGGGATGCTTGGGGCAGGCACAGTTTTGGGGTGCAGCAAAAATTTATTTATTTATTTTATTTAATTTAATTTGTATACCGCTCTTCTCCCCCAGGACTCAGGGCGGTGAACAAGGCAATAAATATTAAAATACAGAAATACAAAAATTAAGAAGAGATTAAACCGTGATGCCCCATACAACAAATAAATTACATAAAAACGGTGATAAAACCCGAACCCATCAGACCAGGATGGGGGTGATTTGAGTGAGTGGGGACTCGGTGGACAGGACCCGACGCCATCCCATAATTGGGGCCGTCTGGATGCCAGTGGCGGAGAAATTACAGGCAGTCCTCGGCTTACAACCGTCCGTTTAGGGACCGTTCCAAGTTTGCAGCAGCAGCGGAAAAAGTGAACGTTTTTTCACACTTAACGACCAGCGTGGTCGTGTGATCAAAATCTAGAAGCTTGGCCACTGACTCGTATTTACGACGGTCGCAATGTCCTGGAAGGGTCACGTGATCCCCTCCCCCCCCCCCTTTGCGACCTTCCGACAAGCAAAGTCACTTAGCGACCGTGTGACCGACTTAACACAGGCAGCGACTCGCTTAACGACGGTGGCAAGATAACTCGCAAAACGGGGCAAAACTCACTTAACAAATGTCTCACGGAGCAACATCAATTTTGGACTCGGTTACACGTAAATTGAGGATAGGGGGCTGGTTGTGACATCTTCATTTATCCTCCCCGAGCTTTTGTGGGTGTGAAATAGGTCCCGAATGAATAAGCAGCTTAATTTTATCAAATCCCATAATTTCTTTTTTTTTTTAATTGAAACGTTTTACAATACATGTTTGAATACAACCCCCCTCCTCCCCCTCCCCTCTCTCCAACCCCCCCAACCCTCCCCTCCCCTCCCTCCTCCCCGACTTCCCAGAGCAAAATACAGGGTATAAAAATACAAACAAACATAATCTAAAATATGCAAACAACTATAAAATATTAAATTCTATCGCACTTTAACTCTTAGTAAAATGACTACAAGCTAGTTATACATTATATCCGCTACTTATTCAAATGCTAAATGAAACTTTTTAGTCCCATATTTATTCTGGATATAATCCATCTTCTCCGCTCCACAATATATCTCTGTTGCAATTGGTCTTTCAAATACGCTGAGATCTTTGCCATTTCCGCCAAGTTGGAAACTTTTAAAGTCCACTCTTCTATAGTCGGCAGTTCTTCCTTCTTCCAATATTGCGCTACTGAAAGTCTCGCTGCCGTAATTAAATTCAACATCAACTTAGTGTCCACAACGGTAGTATCTGTGATAATGCCCAGTAAAAACTGTTGCGGACAAAACTTTATCCTTTTCTTGAATATTTTTTGCAAATTCCACCAAATTTTAATCCAAATCCCATAATTTCTTATTTTTATTAACCCGCTTTGGAGCCGTCCCTCCCATCTCAGGAAATCCGAGGTGGGGGGGGGGGAAAGAATATGCCACCCACCCCTCTTGAGTTTGGCCATTCCTTTTCCGAGTATTCGGGTTTTAAAATTATATCCCATGTTTGTTTTTTCCTGGCTATATTTGATGGTTTGCGATGCCTTTTTTGGGATGCCAACAAAGGAGAATATTTGTAGCTCAGGGTTGAACTGAGAGTGGTTTCCTTGCAGACGTTTCGTGAGCCAAACTAGGTAACGTCATCAGGGCTGGTTTGGGGGGGGATTGTTTCATTTTTTAACTGTACAAATCAGCCATGTTGGTCAGAGGGACAGCAGCTCTGTAACTTAGAGAGGTTAATAAATATTTTGGAATTGCTCTTTGTCCTGGTTATTTACGGGGGTGGCGCTTTTTAAGAGCTGCACAAAAGGGATTGTGACACGTAAGACGATCCTACGAGCAGCGGAAGCCACCACCACCGTAAGAGCAGAATAAATCATGGGTGGCCTGAAGGTGGGGCCACATAAATGCCACATTTTTAGAGCCCCACCACTGTAGGTTAAACTTTCGCCTGCAGCAGAATTAAATTTCTCAACCGGCTTTGCAACGTCTTTGTTGCGATGCCAGCGAGAGAATTCGCCTGGGACGTTTCCTGTCTGTAAGCAACAGCGAGGAGGACTCCCAAGATGGGAGTAATTTTCCAAAGTGCGGCTTTGCCCTCGTGTGACTATCTTTATTAAGATGTAAGATTTTCAGCCACCACAGTGTTTAAAAAAAAAGATGTTGAGACTCTAGAAAGAACGCAAAGAGCAACAAAGATGATCAGGGGGATGGAGGCTGAAATATACGAAGAACGGTTGCAGGAATTGGGGGTGTCCAGTTTAATGAAGAGAAGGACTGGGGGTGACATGGACTAGAAGACCCCCCCAAGGTCCCTTCCATATTCTATTCTATTCCATATTCCATATTCTATTCTATATTCTATTCCTATTCTATTCTACTTTCTCTATTCTCTATTCTATTCTATTTATTCTATTCTATTCCTATTCTATTCTACTTTATTCTATTCTATTCTCTATTCTCTATTCTATTCTCTATTCTATTTATTCTATTCTATTCCATATTCCTTATTCTATATTCAATTCCTATTCTATTCTACTTTCTCCTATTCTATATTCTGTATTATATTCTATATTCTATTCCATATTCCTTATTCTATTCTATAGACTATTCTATTCCTATTGTATTCTACTTTCTCTATTCTATACTCTATTCTATTCTATATTCTATTTATTCTATTCCATATTCCTTATTCTATATTCTATTCTATATATTCTTGTTGTTACTTGCGAAGTTGTGTCCGACCCATCGCGACCCCATGGACAACGTTCCTCCAGGCCTTCCTGTCCTCGACCATCTTCTGGAGTCCATTTAAGCTCAGGCCTCCTGCTTCATCTATATATATCTATATATTCTATTCCTATTCTATTCTACTTTATGTATTCTATTCTCTATTGTCTTCTATTTTCTATTCTGTATTCTATTCTATTCTATATTCTATTTTCTATTCTATTCTATTTTCTATTCTATATTCTATTCATATTTGAGGGGCTGCCCCAAAGAAAGGGTATGTGTGTCAGGCTATTCTCCAAAGCACCTGAAGGCAGGACAAGAAGCAACAAATGGAAATTAAGGAGGGAAGCAACCTAGAACTTAAGGAGGAATTTCCAGTTGGTACGATTAACCAGTAGAACTTGCCTCCAGAAGTTGTGGGTGCTTCATCACTGGAGGTTTTCAAGAAGAGATTGGACAAACATTTTGGTATATAGGGTCTCCTGCCTGAGCAGGGGGTTGGACTAGAAGACCTCTTAAGGTCCCTCCCAACTCGGTTGTTCTGTTCTTATCTGCATTAATAGAGGGATAGAATTAAGGTCAAGCGAAGTCCTAGTACTGCTTTCGAAACTTTTTTTTAGTAAAACCACGCTTGGAATACTGCATCCAGTTCTGGTCACCCCCAAATCCCCCCCCCAAAAAAAGAACTTTGTGAAAGAGTGCAGAGAGGAACAACAAAAAGTGATAAGGGGGCTGGAGGATAAAATCGGGTACATCTCGTCTAGTGAAAAGAAGGACCAGGGGAGACATGATAGCATCTTTCCAATATTTGAGGGGCTCCTACAAAGACAGGGTGGGGGGTCAACCTATTTTCCAACGCACCAAAAGGCAGGACGAGTATACTTACTGTACATTTAAAATGACGATAAAGTTATTCTATTCTATTCTAATTCTGTATTCTACTCTATTCTCTATTGTATTCTA